>NW_026125295.1:17122500-17677500 GCF_943737965.1 Phodopus roborovskii | reverse complement strand
ATGCCCGCACCCTCAACGAACTGGGTGTCCTCTACTATCTGCAAAACAACCTCGAGTGAGTACGGTGGCATTCATGCTGCGATTAAGTATCTACTGTGTTGTGTGTCTTTGTATGAAGCTGTTTGACATGTCAATCAAGTCCAAAGTTAAGGAGAAAAAGATAAAACAAGACAAACAAACAAGCAAACAAACAAACAAACAAAAAAAACCCTACCACTTTCCTGTTTGATGTCATGTCCTGTTTTCTTTTCCTTCCTATGTGGCTTCTGAACCTCAGGCTTACTCTGTATGTTCCCTAGTGTGGCCTTTGTGCTATGAAAAGAATGCATGCAGGCATCGTACATGAGCCCTCACAGAGGCAATTTCAAACCAGCGAGGGGCTAGAAGAAACAGTGGCTGCTGCTTTACCCTTTAGTTTAGCTGGACAGAAACGACTTCACACACCTACACCTCCACTGTCTGAAAAACAAGTGTGGTTAGGTTTCTGCAGATGTCAGAAACAGCTAGTCAATTTGAAACTTCAGGAAAATGCAACACATTTTCCCCCCGTCCACTTCACTTAAGTTTCTTTTACTAACAATTTTTTGGAAGTGACTCCTAAGAAAAAAGGAATGGATGCCAACATCTTTCATTTGGCACAGGTCTGATCACTGTAAAGGTCTTAGAAGGCTGTTTCCAAAAATATCTGTGGGTTTTTCTTTTAGGAGAAGTGGGAGTTGAGAACTTATGCCTTGTGTCAAGCGAAGGGTGGGGGAGGGTGGGGAGAGGTGCAGGGGTGGGTTTGGTCTGAATAAAATGTTCCTGTTCCCCACATCACTAGGCTTAGGACTCTTGCCTTGTTTAAGGCATTTTGGGGTTTTGTTCCTAGAATGGCAGAGCAGTTTCTGAAGCGTTCCTTGGAAATGAGGGAGCGGGTTCTGGGGCCAGATCACCCAGACTGTGCCCAGTCCCTGAACAACTTGGCAGCTCTTTGCAATGAAAAGAAGCAGTATGAGAAAGCAGAGGAGCTCTACGAGCGAGCCCTGGACATCCGGAGACGAGCCTTGGCACCTGACCACCCTTCCCTGGCCTACACAGTGAAGCATCTCGCTATCTTGTATAAGAAAACAGTAAGTCCGCCCCGCCACACCTGCATGCTTTATAATGTACCACGGAAGCCGTGACTGCAGCCAACTACTTAGTTTATCGTCTGATGGGAGGTTATTCAGGTGAGCTTTTTAAAAGAGCATTATTTAATTTCTAACAAATGAGAACATGGAGGTATATGTTGTTTCAGGTTTAATTCAATTAAGATACCGATTTGATTTTCTGAAAATGCATTCCAACTACAAATCTATCAACATTGTGAATGACTTCCTTTCAAATATGAACAGTTTTATCAACTTTATGAATGAGATCTCATATATATATATTTTCAAACCCCCTTACTGTACTTGCTATTAACCAAATCACCCAATGGCCAGGGCTTCAGACATTGCCTTATTTTTTTTTTTTTAACAAAATTGTCAAGTTGTTTCACTCTTTGACTTTATCTACAATTAAATATCAGCTCTTTGCCATGGGAGTAAACTTGGCTTTTTGTATCTGTTCAAAACAAAACTTGGCCACAGTCTGCTTTGAGAGGAGCGATGGCAGAGTTGTTGCCATCTTAAGAAGTTGGGTGACTCCCTTGCTGATGGTCCTTGTGTGTCTGTCCTTCCCTGTGTGTGTGTCCATCCCCACCCCATCTCTCCCCTCTCCCCAGGCACAGAAGCTCATGTAGTAAGAAGGGAATATGCTGACCTTTCAGGCCAGCTTCGGTGTGTTTTAAAAGAAAGCTCCCGAGGGGACTTGGCAGTTGGTGGGGAGTAGTTTTATTCTGATGCCTTCAGTCTTAAGTACAGCAACAGCCCTACAGCATCAGGCTTTTCTTTCACTGGAAACACTGGGGAGTAAATAAAGCACTTCCCAAATTGTCAGACGATGGTTGTGTTCCCACCAGCTCCATTTCTATAGTCTATTGGACTTCCAGTTGCTTGAAAATAGGCACGACCAGCTCTAGAAAATGCTTCTGCAACTTTACTTAATAAATTTTATTTCTGGGGGAAGCTCTGGTCAGATTATCTATGGCTTTCATGGTTGTGTTAAATTGTACTTTTGTTTTTAGGGAAAAGTTGACAAAGCTGTACCTTTGTATGAATTGGCTGTTGAAATTCGGCAGAAATCCTTTGGCCCAAAGCACCCCAGTGTAGCTACTGCCTTGGTGAACTTAGCAGTCCTTCATAGCCAGATGGTAAGCATCTACGTTTCAACTGTTTACAAATTAATAATCTGAGGGTAAAAAAATATGGATAAATACAGGTTAATGGCACAGTAAAGAAAATGTAAGACTATTTACCAGTTAATTCTTCCTTTTTAAATACCTCAACTTTATTGAGGTTGTATTTGTAAGCTGGTTCCTGTCTGAGTTAGAACATCAGCCAACTGCTGAGCTCAGGTTTGCGTTTCACCTTCTGGAGATCCTTGAAGCCACAGGACAGTCTCATAGCATCTGCCTAAAGGATGGGAAGGTCTTTGAGCAGCCTTGTGCTTTGGAGTCGGGTCAGACTGGGGCTAGGGACAAGTCTGAAACTTGAAGGAGTGTTTCCTAACTATTATACTGCTTCTCCAGTTATAATTGTTCATAAAATAGTGTTTACTTGCATCTCTTAGGAGGATATTAAGATTTTTAAAGTGCTGACCAAAGTAGGTCAGCTCAGTATAGAATACATTAATAGTCATTTCATAAACAGTGTTGTTTAAGTGAGCACGATTTTTTTTTTTTTAATAAGAAAAAGCACAGTGAAGCCCTGCCACTTTATGAGAGAGCATTAAAGATTTATGAAGACAGCTTGGGGCGGATGCATCCTCGAGTTGGAGAAACGTTAAAAAATTTAGCTGTTCTCAGGTAAGAAATTACCCTGTTTTCTCATCTATCCCAGGTCTTTAACAGTTCTCACTCATCACAGAACAGCACGAACTGTTTATTGCTGGAAGTAGTCTTTCTTTGGGAGGAGAGTAGTTGTTTTGGTCTCCTGTAGCTTTAGATCCTCAGGTGATACTCAGAGTAGGGTGAGGAAGGTTTACTTTTTGAAGGTATGTATCGTGGCCTGTAGAGAAGATGGCTTATACTGCTGACTGCCTCTTGGGCGATAGGGCTACTTACTGACCTCAGAGCCAATGAGTTAAGTATGTGTTGAGTTTTACTCACTCCTGTGTATTCATCTTGGGGTACAGATGGTAACAACACTTGTTACCATTTTTTACCAAACCCATTACAACACGGTCTTAATGGTACATATACAAAAGACATAATCCATGATATAGATAGATGAGTTTGGGAACTCTGGCCAACTGGTCTACCTGGATGAGTAGCCTCCAACCCTATGACCATATATAAGGAAAAAGCAAGTGCAGTGGGGATGGGAAATTATTTGTAACTTGATTTTCTGTCTCTAGGATGGCTATTTAGAAGAGACAGCTGCTTCTTGCTAATAAGTATATTTCCCATGCTTTTTCTTTCAAAGCTATGAAGAAGGGAATTTTGAAAAGGCCGCTGAACTGTACAAAAGGGCAATGGAAATAAAAGAAGCAGAGACATCACTTTTGGGTGGAAAAGCTCCTTCAAGGCAGTCATCGAGTGGAGACACATTTATCTTCAAAACAACTCATTCTCCTAATAGTTTCCTACCCCAAGGACAAAGGTAACAGTGCCAGGTTTTTTTTTGCAGGAATACCACAGGATAAAACAAACATCTGGAACATTCAAATTCAAAACAGTGTTTTTGAAAGAAAATCATTTTTCCTACTTAGTGTTATTTAACTGGTATTTGTTTTAAGTTGTATTGGATTGCACTGAATTGTTGTGTCCAGCTTAAATTGATTAAAGAATCCATTTCCTATGGGATGAGATCCAGGGTGTAGACATCAGTGCCCTAATGGCATGAGGAGTGGGTTGGTCTCTGCAGCAAGAGCTGACAGGAGCCCATGGTTTAAGAATTCCATGATTCTTTTGCTTCCTGGAGAGCAGCCTTAGCCCTGTCATTCACTGGTCTTGTTCTCAGCAGGGGTCTGACCCAGTTCTCTACCTCAAAAGGGCTAAAGGGATGTTTATGAAAGGTCTGAACAATCTTCAATGGAATAAACTAGATAAGAACTCTTGTTTTTCTGGGTTTGTGTGTGAGAACATGCACACACGTGCATCTATATATGAAGGCCAGAGGTCAGTTGCTGTCCACCTTGTGTGTGTGTGTGTGTGTGTGTGTGTGTGTGTGTGTGTGTTTGAGATCCTTTGGGTTGTTTTTGTTTGTTTGTTTTTGAGACAGGGTCTCAGTGAACTGGTGCTCACTTAGCTAGACTGACTGGTCTTCTGGCATCCTGGTAATGGATCCACCTGTCTCCACCAGAAATACAAGAGACAGGAATACAAGCCTCCATCCCTATGCCCAGCTTTCTAGAGGGGTTCTGGAGATTGAACTCAGGTCCTTATGCTTACATAGCACTTTACCAACTGAGTATCTCCCAGCATCTTACTGTGTGTGGTGTGAGTCTGTGTAGCTCAGCTTGACCATGAACTCATGACCATTCCCCCTTGGCCTCCTGGATGCTGGGATCACAGGTGCATGCCACCACGTCTGGCCTTGCTTTTGAGTCTTCCTTTCCCCTAAGCTGATTTAGTCAGCCCTTGCTTTCTGTGCTGTCTCCAGGGAAGTTTGTCACTTTGCTGCACCACAGCGTCTGATGGCAACTGTACCATTCTCTGTACCATTCTGATCTAATTGTGCTACAGACCTGACTCCCAGCTACTCACAGGATGAGACAGGAGGTTCTCAAGGTCAGGGCCAGCTTAGAGTGTGGAGTGAGTTCAAGGCCAGCCTGGGTAATTTAGTGAGACCTTGTCACAAAATTTAAAAAGTGGAGCTGGGGATGCAATGGCCGTATGCTTCAGACCCTGGATTTATTCCTCAATGCACAAAAAAAGCCACGACAATTCCATTTCTTTCTTAAATGGTCTAAATCAGTCTCCTTTTACCTCGTCAATTAGTTGTCACTTTTATACTGAAAATTAAATATTTTTATAGACTTTATAAATATTGCCACATTAGGTATTGTTTTTGTGTATTTATAGTAAAATTTTCATCAATTTTAAATCTTATGAGATCTTAATATGTATTATTATAACAACAGAAATTGTATTCCATTTTTAAAAGTACAATTGCCAAGTTCTCCTTTTTTGTACTTTTTTCTTACTAGAAGGCTACACTTTGCATTATTATTTAAAAATAAACATTGAACATGTTTTAGCAGACTTGAATATTAGTCAAGTTTACTCAGTAGTTTGATCAAATTTTAGAACTCTGGTATCTGAAGGCTGGGCTCCGTGTCATGCAACTTCCTCGGGGGGTGACGACATGACTACTGCATCCCCCTGAAAGTCCAACAATTCAAGTAAAGCTTAAAAAATTCAGGGACCACTATTTCTCAAGAAGTATTCTGAAAAAAATTTCATTGTAAAAATTGAAAATATGTCTAGTGATTTGAAAAGTTATCTTCCAATCTAATATGCTAAGTTCTGTAAGAAATACAGATTTACCAAGGCGACATAAATGTAAGTTTCAAAGCTAAGCATACCCTCTTCTTGACTTCACTACAAACATGAAAAAAAAATCATATAAAATCCTAGAATCTCAAAACTAGTACATTAAACTAATGTCTAGAGTTGGTCTTTACAACTTCATTTTACAAGTAAGGAATGATTCAACTTTTGCTAACATTTCCCAATACACACAACTTAGACATTCATAGATTCATTTCATAACGTTGGGGTAAAGATCCATCAAAAATTCAGATCAGCTGACAATTTTAGTGGTCACAGTTAGGAAATGGAAACCCTTGCAAAGAACAAATACCTGTCACTGCAGAGGCAATTCATCTTGTCCACTACTCAGGACAAGCCTTGCTAACTCTCACTGTTTAGGGAATCAAGTTGAAATGAAGTATTTAGGGTCAGTCTATATGACGGCGTACATGGTCTGGACACTGCATTCATGCCTGTTCTTCGGTAGCATGACGACTCCAGGCACTTGTTACAGAAGGCAATGCCTTTCCTTGGTCAGTGAAAATTAGAATACAATTGATGTTTTTTCCTGAACGTATTTGTCTGCCCACAAAAACAGCTTGTGCTTTGTCTTAAACATTTAAGTCACAGGTTTACACACTGCCAATGAAGAAGATACTCTGCTCGTTGATGGGAAATGTTCTTCTGTGTATGTTTCTCTTATTGGTTAATGAATAAAACACTGATTGGCTGATTGGCCAGACAGGAGATGACATAGCTAAGGATATAAGTAGGGACAAACAGGAAATCACTCGCTTCTCTGCGGAGACACTGAGCAGTCATCATGTAGCAGGCAAAGGAGTTTCAGATCTGGCAGTCTCCGTAAAGATAGACCACATGGAAATACATGTATCAGTAGTTAGTTATGGGTTAATAATTAAGACAGCTAGCCAATAAGAAACTCAAGCCAATGACCAACAGCCTTATACCTAATACAGCATCCCTGTGTTTCTTTGGTAGCTGAGAAGGGCAGCAGGACCTACTAGGCCAGAAAGCTCACGTTAACAGCTTCTACTCATGGAGAAACATCTGAAGTGATGTTTTATTGTATAGGCTGATTGTCTCAAGTCACTTCTGGTCAGATTAGCAGTAGTGGGTAACTGCAGGGAGCCATTCGGACACTCAGACACTTGCCAGCCATAGCCTCCAGGCTAAACATCTCACCTTCCCTCTGTACTACTTATAGTCCAGGGCCTCAGTCCACAGACAGGCGGCTCATTCCTGTAAAGGAAATTATGGGATGGGATTACTGATGCAGTTGTAGAGAGAAGCAAGAAGCAACTGCGTGTTCCACACAGCATACAACTCAGTGAAGATTCACATGCCAGTTAAGGCGGCCCTAAGTTTTATTAGTTCTGATTTTTTTTTTAATTCCAAGGGAACAGAATAAGCACAGAAAATCAAACAAATGCCAGTCCACTGTCTACATGTTCTTCATCTTGGCCATGAGATCTTCCAAGCTTTCACCAGAATCTTCCACTGTTACTTCAGAAACAGAGCCCTCTTGCTGTCAAGAAAAGAGGGAATGCAATGAAAACAGCCATACAAATCTACTCGCCCAAAGTTTACTTTACCCAGGCTCAATGTGCTTAAGAAGCATATTTATCGGATACATATTCTTTATATTACCCACCAAAATTTTGTTCAGGAGGTAGCAACTTCAATATTCTTGGCATTTCTACTGAGTGTATTTTTAGTATAAAATTACACAACCTTATAGTGGATCATGAAGTTATAGTACATGTATATAGTATGATGTTCACTCCATAATAAACCTAGCGCCTCAAATCATTTCTTTGTAATTAGAACATTCAAAAACCACTGTCTTTGTGAACATGCATTGGTGACTACCCACAGCCACCCCTCCCTCTGCGACAGTGACCAGAGCTTAGTGTTCCTAACTAGCTGCAGCTTACAGGCTGCTTGCTAGCCAGCCTCTTCTCCTCCTCCCCCTGCTCACCATTGGGAGCACCGCTCCACTCTACAACATCAAACCTTTTAGAGCCCATAGATGAGTGAGATCATGTGACGCTTGTCCATCTGTGCCAATCTTATTTTACTTAATCACTTCCAGGTCCGTCTGTCTTATCACAAATGACAGGTTGCCATCCTCTCATGGCTCAAAAGTGTTCCATTGTGTGTGCGCATCTTTTATTAGTCAATGGGCATTTTGGCTATATATGCTTTAGATATGTACCGACCCTCCCCCATGAGACTGCCGGATCACATATATCACATACACGGTAATTTTTTAAGTTTCTGAGGAGCCCCCATTCTGTTTTCCCTAACAGATGCACTAATTTGCATCTATAGCAGTGCATTATGACATTCCAGCTCCCTTTCTGCACACTCTTGCCAGCACTTATTTACCTGTCCACCTGGAGTGAAAAGTACCTCACTGGCTTTCATCTGCAGCCCCTGACTGTCAATAATATTCAGTGATTTCTCAATACCTACTGCCTACTTGTATATCTTTTTGTCTGGTGCTCCCAGCCTCTGCTCTGTCTTCACTTGAGAGTCTGTATGTCTGTAGGTTGATTCATGTGCATGCTCTGTCTGTCTGGCTGTCTGTCTGGCTGGCTGGCTGGCTCTCTCTCTCTCTCTCTCTCTCTCTCTCTCTCTCTCTTTCTCCTACCACCTCTAACCTCCCACCCACAACCTCTGCTTCCAGGCTGTTATTACATATACAGTTTCATCTCAAACTGCACATCTGCTTCAGCCTCCTATGTGCTAGGACCACAGGCACATACCAGCACCCTTTCCTGAAGTACTTTTAAATGGGTTTGTGGCTAAAATTATCAGCATATGAAATGAAAGTAGTATTTTAATTTAACTAAAATCTATTATCCTTGATACATCTGTGGATTTTTGGAAGTCTCAGTTTCTTAGTTTCCAATGAGCTGTGCCTGTCTCCATGCTGACATTGAACACTTCCCAGCACCTCAAGGTCAACCGCACAGCTATCTAGAGGAAACACCTCAGTAGCCTACTGACATAACATGATGCTGAAAGAAGAGAAATACATATTTTCTCTTCTCTGATATTTAAGTATGCGTAAACCAGATTTCACAAATACCTTCTTTGGGACTGTGTATGCCACTGTAATTCCCTCGGGTAGGTCGGGAATGGGCCCTGAAGAGTTCTTCAGTTCCTCTTCGGAAACCTCAGACACCAGCTCAATACCTGCAGGATTGAATGTGAGGCTGTGCTCATTCCCGAGAAATCCACAGCAATCACTTGCTTTTGTTCCCTCTTACATCCCCGCCAGAAAGCACTGTAAGAATTATCAGAGATCTTGCGCAGTCTTATACTCCCTCCCAGCAGAGCATGCTTCCAATGTGAGTCTGGCGCGTGGAGGCCTCCTACCCCACTCGTTGTCCTCATGTGTTATCTCTTCCTCCTCCTCAGGGGCAGCCTCCTGTGTGGGGCGTGTCGCTGCCTTCTTCTGTATAAGGCAAGGGACCAAAGCAGCATTACTCCTCAGTTCTCTGCAGCACTCCCCAAGAATTCACACAGGGTCTTCATCTTACCAAAAGCAAAAATGGGTTTTTGCTTTGAAGTATGCTAAATTAACTACAACTATTAAAATCTAGAATCCATTTATATCATATTCTCAAGCTGTTTCCTTTCCAAGTTACTGTCCTGGACTTCCTGACCAATCCATCGATTGTGTATACCTTGTACTCTTCTTGCTGCTTCCTGCAGTTTCTGTCATCACACTGAGGGTTTGGCTTCATGGACATGGTAGGAAAAAAATCCTGCATTGCATTGTATCCGAGGTAAAAACTGACCGTGCCAAAATTTAACAGAAACCTGGAAAAGAAAACCAAATTATCCAGGTACAGTGGTGCCTACCTTTAGTCCCAGCATTTGGGAGGTAGAAGCAGGCAGATCTCTGTGAGTTCTAGACTAACCAGGGATGTACAGTGAGATCCCATCTCAAAACACAAAAGAAAAAAGAAAATCAAATTATATTTAATAAAGAAAAAAGTACTAGAAGGAAGTGAATTTCTAAAAAAGACTTAGGAGTAGGTAATCAATTTTCTAACAAACAACCTAGAAAACAGCAACTTTCTCCACCTTATTTATAAAACTTGGCTCACAGTAGCTGCTTGGATATTTGTTGAATGAAGGAAGCAAAGGAAAGTATACTACCTTTCATCACTTATAATGAGCTATTATTTTTGAACCTCTACTACACATAAACTGCTGGCAAGTAAAGTATGACATGCTAAACTTCAAAGCAGCACATTGATCTTAGGAAACTCCAGTATGGATGATGTGCTTTTAAAACCTGAGCTACTGGGGCTTGGGAGATGGTTCAATGGATAAAGGACTTGCTATGGAAATATGCGAACCTGGGTCTGGGTCCCCAGGGGCCACAAAAAAAGGCAGGGATGGCATCATGAGCCTATAATCCCAGAGCTGAGATTACTGTACAAGTGTCCAGCTCACTATGGATGGTGACCCCCTGGGCAGGCAGCCTGGAATGTACTGGAAATAGGCTAAGTGAGCCACGGGGAACTAGCAAGCAAACATCACTTCTCCATGGCCTCTTTTTCAGTACTTGCCCCAGGTCCCTGGAATCCCTGCTCTAATTTCCTTCAACAATGGAATGATATGAAAGTATAATGCAAATAAACCCTTTCCTTCATGAGTTGCTTTCGGTGACAGTGTTTTGTCACAACAATAGAAACCCTAACTACGACAGCTTCTATACTGAATGGGAGCTGTGGGGGTGGCTCAATGGGCAAAGGGTTTGCCATGCAAACATGAAGACCTGAGTTCAGATCCCCAAAATCCCGGTAAAAGCTTGACAATTGTGCATGACTGTAATTCTAGTGCTCCCACAGCAAGGTGAGAGGCAATATAGCAGAGTCCCTGCAAGCTCACAGGCCAGCTATCCTGGTACATGCAAATGCAAACAATAAAAGACCCTATCTCAGACAACGTGGAAGGTGAGCAATAGCAACTGAAGCCTCTCGTGAACAGCCTAGATGCATGCCTGTACATACACACAAACATGAATGTATGCACACACACATATATATATATATATAACATGCACATGAATATAAAAATGAAAAAAATGACAAGAATTTTTTTTAAAAAATATATGTTCTAAATATGTTAACAAGGGCTGAAAAAAAATTTTAAAACCCCAGCAGATGATAGTACCATGATCATTCATAGGAAAAAAACCTAAGTCCCCAAACTTTTTTCTATAAGTAAGTGGAAACTGAAATAGCTATTCTTCAGATTGGCAGAGCTTTAAGAGTTTGATGATACTAATGTACTTGACAAGTGCCCTGAATCTTTAATGGACAGCATAATCCCTTTCCAAGAAAAACAGTTGATATTTGGTGAAATGAATTGCAGAAACCTACACTATACATAAACGCTGTATTCCAGTACTAATGTCAGATGCTGTGTGTAGCACTGGTGACAGCAGTGATAAAAGTAGGCACAGCCTGATGTACAACCCAGAGGGGGTGTTTTTGTCACAGGACTGTTTCCCTTTTAGTACTATCATTAAGCGTTCTTAGCACCTACTGCTGTAAGACGGGCCACCTGCTCACCCACCACAGCCCTAGTTCACCCTTCTGAGTTCTTGTACGTGTGTCTTACTTATTACCTCTGCTGGAGCTACACTTCTGATACTGGGATGCCTCATTCACCACGCTGCAGTTGGTGATTATCGTGAAGACTGAGGAGACCTAACTAGGCTACTAAGTGTGAAGTTGGGCAAAAATTAGCCAAAGTTAGAGAATTCTAAAGGACACTGCTTTCAAAGAGTGAATTGGTTATAAACTGACAAAACTTTAGCTATACAAAACCTGTTTTCCTCATTTTCAGCTACAGTTAAAACATGCATTGGCAGAGTCTGGAGTGGGATAACAGAAGTGTTCTTCTGGTTTGAATGACTTTCCAGACAGTGACAAGATAGTACAAACAAATGGGTTTGTGCCTTGGTCTCCGCCCACTGTCAAGGTCGTACAGCTTTACCTCATTTGTGTAATGCTTCTTAGAGTCAGTGTCACACGACATTTCAATAAGCAAAAGACCACATATGCTACAGTGGTCCTATGGAGCTACTTGGTGTATCACTGAAGTGCACTGAATTTGCACTATGCTGAAAATGCCTAATGATACATGAAATAGCCTCTCATCCAGTGATGTAGGACTGCTGTTATCATTTAACAAGCTACTCCAAATGCAGGGAGTAACTGACATTTAAATAAACATGTATGCATGTATATGCTCACATAGGTACATGAGAAGACACATGTAATGCTAATAAAAGTCCATGTATGTATGATCTACATACGTAAAAGAAAATTTAAGGTAACTACTTAGTTGACAGTATCAATTCTTAGAAATACATTTTAATCGAAAGCATACAAAACCAGTCAGAAAAATCAGCCCTCACTTACTTTAATACGTTTTGTACCAAGATGCCAGCAACCACTCCCATGGTGGTGGGGAGACTGGCCGCGCAGACGCCCTCTCGTTTCAGGGTTTTTTCATCAATATTTGAAGCAACCACAAGTGGAGGCGCACACTACATGAAAGAGAATACACCAGTTTCAAACAGATTAGAGCAACGGAAATGTTCCAAATTGTAGACATCAATTACCGGAGATCACTGATACCCAACAGTGACAGTGAGCCAAGACAATGCCTACCGCAAAACAAGCCGACTCTCCAGGGATCATGAGCTGGATGTGCCCGGACACTGCATTTTCACTGACCCCAGACTCCATCCACGTCTGACCAAGTTCATTACAAGCCTGCACAGGAAAAAGTGAAAACACAAAGCAGCGAAAATTACTGCCAACCTCCTTTGCGGAGTATCAGGTGTCATCTAAATGGATTCTGAGGGCTCTGGGGTCAGAGAGAAGAGCTGCAATAGTTGAGTAATATCAAACCACCGCCTCCTAGATTTCTTCAAATTAATATAAAAACTTACTTGTCTAAAACTTCAGCAATTCAAAAATCATAAGAATCTTTGAAAGAACTGTATTTTATTTTGGGGAAATGTTTTCAATTTATATATTTAATCCTAGTAAGACAAAAAGTTAAAACCAATGGTGAGTTAGCAAGATGGCTTAGTCAGTAAAGATGCTTGCCACCAAAGCTGATGACCTGAATTCAGTCCCTAGATCCCACATGGTCTCATCCCACTGAGAGAACCAACTCCTGCAAGTTGCCCTCTGACCTCCACAGGGATATATGGTAGTATAAGCATGCATGCATACATGCATACACACACACAGAGTAAATGAGTGTAATGTAATGAATGTAATGAAAACTTAATGGTGACTATCATAATATATTCCTTTACATTAAAACCACACATTGGAAATGTCTGCTACCTTATCTGTAAGAGAGTGAGACACTGTAACATGCCACAGTGAAGCCAAACGCTCTTATCACACATTTTAAAAGCAGGCTGTGAAAATAGAGTTTAAACTTATAACTATTTCTAACTAGAACACCAGGTTAGACCCAGGGCTGCAACCCCTACACAACACTCACTGTGTTTATTGCCATTCGAGCTTCAAAGTTGTCCACACAGCTGAGAACCAGGTCAACAGGTTTTCCTTCTTCTAATCCACCATTACTGGAGAAGGAAAGTAAACTGTATTTACTTTGTATCCTCATTGTAAATACATTTCTTAGGACATTTCTTCTGTCCTAAGGCTTGGTGGCTGACACCTGTAGTCCTAGCACATGAGACTGAAGCAGAACCCCAGACAGTATGAGATTCCACCTCAAAATAAACAACCAAAAGCAAACCCAAATCCCACGGCCCACATAAATGCCCCACTGTTTCTTGAAGCAGATCTCAAGCTTGTGCCTTCCTGGTTCAGCCTCCCAAGTGTAGGATTTACAGGTGTTCACCACCACACCCAGCGAGACACAGAACACACTGAAACTGGATTTTATTTGTGCAGTCAGTTTTCGTTCATTAAATGTTTGAACACAGCTATAACATAGTGTTTAATGTTAATGACCTCATATAAAGTGTTAAGCCACTTCCTGAATGGAGAATTAATGATTCCATACTAGCAAAGGAAACACGAAGTCTGTCACAGGGCTGTCCTCACCCTATGGTCTCTCAAAGACATTTACTCTGGTTTGGTTCTTTAGCCCTGTAGGGATAGAAGCCAGGGCCTCAAGCATGACAAGTAAAGGCCCCAACTGTGAGATACACAGTCTATTTTTTATTTTTTTATTGTTTTGAGAAAGGGTCTATGTTGCCCAGACTAACCTCGAACTGGTGCTGGAATTCAGGCCAGTGCCACTGAGCTCAGCAAGTGTCACTGCCTTGTTTGAGCTTTCCTGCAAATATACACTTCATAAAGCTCATAGAATAAAATTACTGAGGAGTCCTGGCAGGCTGAAGAAAAGGTTTCAGGCATAAAGTACTGTCTAGAGCATAGAACATAAACCTGAGGGCCTCTGTCGAATCGTTGTAATTTTCAGAGGGATTTTTCCCCCAATTTTATTTCTGGAACATATATATGTTGGTGTGTAGACTACATTCTAATACATAAACATCACACAAAAAACTACTTTTCCTAAAAGCTGAAAAATTTGTCAATAGATTTTCTAGCACTTGTTTAACTGAGCTAGACATCAGGACATTACACAAAATATTCATAAATTTTACCTTATTCTATTCATGAAATGTTCAAAGTGTTCCACTGTGGTGATATTGTAGTTGTGAACTTCAAATACCACATCAGGGTTAATGTTCCTAAGAGGGAAAAGCAAATGTTACCAACCCTCCTAGTAAGAAGAGGATGGAAGGATAGAAAAGGTAAAGACAGATGGACTGGTGTAACATATCTACACACTATCTGCAGATGACCAGTGCCCTATGCTATTTTCTTACAAATAAACTTGAGGCAAAAATCTGTTTAAAAAAAAAAAAAAAGGACAGAGAAGCAGAAAGGAGAAGGCTGAAGGAGGATTTATTTTTCAATGGGTCTGAAGATCCCAAGTCTTCCTCGGCTGCCATTACTGCACTTCAAGGATGAGAACACACAGGTCACCTGTGTCCAACCCTCAGTGCACACACTGCTGCTGCAGCTGCCCAACACTGCACTCGATGACTATGTCCTTCTGCAAGGTCAACTCTGGACACCTAGTGTGGACTCGCCTAAGATTTCAAGAATGCTTCCATAGTAACACAGAGCACCTGCATGCTGGGAATAAAGCCTTCAGTGCTGCTGGAGTCCCAGTACAGCCTGATTAAGTTTAGTCCAAGAATGTTTGGGGTGGGCAAATTAACAGCCTGTGAACCCAATATAGCCCAGTATCCATTCTGGTTTGGCCTTTAAGGTAAGAATTACCTGGTTTGGGTTTGGTTCTAAGTCTATGCCCTGCAGCCCTGGTTAGCCCAGTACTTGCTGTGCAGTACAGGCTGACCTCAAATTTGGGATACTCTTCACATGTGCCTAAATTCCTATGTGCTGGGATTTGCAGCATGTACCATCACACATCACTAAGAACAATTCTTAGTTGTTGAGGGAAAATCTTTTTCAGAGTATTTCATGACATGAAAATAGAATTCAGATTTCAAAGTCTAAAACTCAAGTTTTATTGGAACAAAGGCATGTGCACTCAATCACGTTGGTGCTGTCTGTGGCTAATCTCACACTGTGCCTCCACAGTTAAACAGTGGCAGCAAAGTTGAAAATATGCACACTTTAGCCCTACACAAACCCAGGTAAAGAAGTAAGAGAGTTCTTTGCATAAGTGACATATGCTTTTCATAGAGAAAAATCCAAATCCATTTCTACTTAGCTTAGCTCATAGTAGGTACAAAACAAGACCCCAGTGCATGTGGCCCTCTGCCACAAGTGCAGTTACCTCAAGGTGTGCTCTGCTGCTTGAACTTTACTCAGTCCTGCCTGATGAGGCTGGAAGAAAAGTCGATTCATGTTGGCCAGTTCCACCTTGTCATAGTCAAAGAGCAGTAACTAAAATGAAAACAGCGGTATTTCAGTGAAAGATGACTTTAAACTAGTGGGTTTTCTGATTGACAGGCTTAACGTCAGTGGCACAGTAACAGTTAATTCTACGGAACCTGGTGTCTTAATTCCCTGACTGTCCTGGGAGGTAAATGCGCAGCTCCTCTCCTGAGCCTTGCTGAACAGCAGGCACTCAGCTAATGCAGGACTCTGGGTGCAGCTCTCCCCTAACCCAATGCTGTGCATGGCTTCTATAGACCAGCGCAGACTGCCTCAGTGAGAAAGGGAAGTCCGTTCCACTTCACACAAGCATTTTAAAAATTCTGCAAGATCTTATATAATTCCCTTTTTTTCCTTGACTCCCTTGGTATGACACACCAGATGACTAAGCTGGGGCTACAAATCATTACTCCAAAGAGAATTGTCAAGCAGTTAATTATATCTCCCACTTTATTCTTAGGTCCTACTTCAGTGTTTGCTATTGTACACACATCACTTAAAATGCGCAGATCACTTAAAATGCGTAGATCACTTAAAATGTGCAGATCACATTTCTTACCAGTAAGAACAGGACTTATGAATCTAGAAAAAGGAGATTTTAGTCTCTTTTTCTTTTTCTTTTTGAAGTGCCGGGGATTGAACCTGGGACCTAATCCATGGTAGGTAACTGCTCTACCACAAAGCTACATCCCCAGACCTAATTTTATTCTTCTCAATACAGGAGCTACAGTAACAAAGAAACAAAAAAAAACAAACAAACAAAAAAAAAAAAATATATATATATATATATATATATACCTAGCGAAACCTTTAGTATCTTGATGGCAACGATGCCACTTAAGCCCTTTATCACGCCAAGTCCCTAAACCATGGCTCATTCAATAATATTCACTAAGTGGGACAGAGTATTAAGTTGGAGTTGTGACTCCTAGTTAGTTGGCTTTCTGAAAAGTGGACGTTGTAACACTGCAGCTTGGCTTCGGTCACAGGAAATGATGACGACTTTCTGGCCTGCCATATATCTGGAAAGCAAAGCCACTGACAAAGACTTGGTGATCCAGGGAGCTGCAGCTATTTGCAGAGACAAGAAACGGGTTCTGGGTCTCCTAGGCACCATTTCTCCACTAATTAGCTTCTTGCTTATCTATTTTACAGACAGAAGAATTCCTGAAAATTATCTGTTTATAGTCTTATAAACCTGGGTATAAAGTGGGATCACTGGAAGAGTTACTGAAAATAAAGGAGTCTGCATCTCACTGTCAGAATTCTAGTTAACTATCATGGGTGTAACTGGACATGAGAACTGGCCATGTCTTCCCAGGTGATTCTAATTACAGTAGTCCTTGAGAATGACTGCTGAGGCCTCACCTAGCAGCATCTGCATCACCTGAAATTGTTAGTTTGGGCAAAAAGCACTTCACCAACATAAATATGCAGAGTCCACTAAAAGACAGATTCTGATTCAGTTGTATGCTCTGCAGATTAAGTCTTCCTTCCTAGCAAATGCCCAGGAGAGCAAGGCACATAACCGGGGTCTGGCAGTCTGTTTTAATATGGCCACATACTCAACTTTTACTCATCTCAAGCATCTCCTATATTCTGTCAACAGGTACTCAAGTCATCAGCAAGCAATATTTGACCTGCTTCTGTAAACCACTTCAAAGATACTAAAATTGTAATAAGCATTTTAAGTATTTTGTTGGCATCATTTTTATATTGCTAAATGAGGGCCAATTTTGCAACCTCTAACTTTTAATATTAACTTACTGACAAATGATATTGAAGACTGTATGTTTTATGAAAATAACAGGGCAGATAACTGTGGAAACTTATCTATTCAACCACTAATATCAATAGTCCTGGCTTTAATAAACCTGAAATTGACAGATTAAATTCTGGAAAAAAACCAAAATGGGTTAAATAAAAAAATATAAAACATCCCCTAGTTCAAAGTAAAAGCTATCCATTCTCTGTGTGGTTTAATTGATCACATAATAAGATTTTCAGGATCTGAGTGCCATTTAAATGTACTACTGTCTTTTGTATTAAAGGGTTAATAAGACAAAACTCTATTTTTAAAACACTGTTGTGGGGGGACTTGGAGGAGTAAAAGGAGTTGAGGATGCAGTCAGGTTGTATTATATGAGAGAAGAATAAATAACAAAATAATAATAACTTAAGAAACAATACTTTAGTCATTTGGCAGAAGTTTAAATCTTCCAGGGTCAGCACTTCTGGAAATCAAAATATATGCTCAAGGCTGTATCCTGTTCCCACAAGTTGGACTTGGGCTATTTGGAATTAGCCAACTATGCAGGAGTGTGGGGCTGAACTCTTACACCAAAAATGAGGCATAGGGACCCTTATATTGGGAATAAAAAACTTACCAGAACCCCTACTGGGTATCTTGCCTGCTTGATTTGGCATGGCTATGCACCCTCCTGTAGAAGCAAATTTTTACCTTGCTAAAATTAAATCTATGTGGTCTTTTCCTGGGGGGGGGGGGCACCCCAGAACCAGGTTCTGTATCTAAGTGTCTCACAGGTTCTGTATCTAAAAATAATTCCAAATTACTTACACATTACACGACCCTAAACAAAAGTTCCTGAACACAATTAAATACCCTTTGTTTAACTGGCAATAACATGAGCCTTTGTTAGGAGAGGGATATAACTCAGCCTCTTGAGAAGAGCAATTTCCATCAATACCACAGAAATCAATAAACCAGTGCTTGATCAGAAGAGTGCTAATCTGTACCTGATTTGCTGCGGGAGTGAACATTTCCCTATTGGACAGGCAAAGAGAAATCTTTTTACCTTACCAATGCCACATCTTGTCAGCATTTCAGCAGTCACACTACCAACTCCACCAACACCTACGACTGCAACAGTGTAAGCACGGATTCTCTGTGAAACACAATGATACGCGTGCTGGTTACTACTCTTCATTTGCTTGGTCACCAAAAACTCTTCTCATTTACTGAAATCAAGTTCAGAAGCTTGGCAAGGGTCATCATACCTCATAGTCACTGACAATTCCCATCCGTTTCAAAGCCATCAGGCGGCTTAAAAAGGAAAAAAAAAAAAAAAGCTTCAGAGTTTTTGCAGTCTTTTTGATTTTTATTTTTTATGTGCATGGGTGGTTTGCCTGTATGTGTGCTTATACAGGCAGTACTGAAGGTACATGCAGTGCCTGCAGAGGCCAGAAGAGGGTGTCAGATCCCCTGGGACTAGAGTTATGGATGGCGAATTCCTATGTGGGTGCTGGGGATCAAACCTGGGTCCTGTGGAAGAGCAGTCAGTGCTCTTAACCACTGAGCCATCTCTCCAGCCCCAAACTTGTAATCTTAACAATGGTATTTACAGACATGTGCCGTCAAAGAAAACAATCACCAAAATTGCATTATTAGTGTTTCTAAAGAGGAGGAATCTATCTGGACATAGTGGCAGGCATCTGTAATCCTAGCATGCTAGAGGCTGAGGCAGGAGGATTAGGAGTTCAAGACCAGTCTGGGGTACACAGCAAATCTGACAACCTACTGACCTTAAAAGCTAACTTTTACTAGGTAAGATTAAATCACTGGGTAGGTTTAAGAACATGGACTTTCCTGAGTGTAGCCTGTGAAACATTTTTCTTCTAAAGAACTTCCTTTATCCTAATGTGCAGCTAAGATCTACACCTAATGGCTTAAATGTTAAGGGCCAAAGAGAAGTGTCATTATTTTCCCATGCTGTATTAGTATATAAAGAAAATAAAATAAACTCAAGTTCTCTGTCAATGGATGATGTCAACTTCTGGAAGCATCTGTTGTATCCCAAGGACTCTAAGCACTTCAGCTACTGCTCATCTGTTCTACTACCTAAGAGTGAATGAGAGTGTGTGTGTACTGCATATGCATATACACACACGTACAGAAATGTATTATTTTTCATTGGTTTCTTCTTTAAGGCACACGTGGATCCAGGGTTGGTAGGAAAGTCTGCAGTCCACTGGGCTGCCCCTTTCTTCCCACTTTCACCTCTATGTGATCGGACCTACAAATGCAAACTACTGCAGAGTTTTCACTTCTGCTTTTCAGTCTTCCGAAGCACTCACTTGTAAATGTCCATTACTGCTGCACAAACACTTCCCACCCCAGTAGCCTTGGCCGCTTTGGTTAGATAACTGTTCACTGCTGGATGGGGGTTTTAGAACTTTCCCTTTCCTCCATAATCTCCATCCCTCAAGGCAGCAACTGCGGCTTCCTTATGCCTCTATTCTCCTCATGCTTTCACTTAGCTGACATAACTCCAGTAGTCCTCTAAAGCTCCTCAACACACATTCCCCTGCAGGGGTTTCCAGCGTCATCATCTGAGTGTCTCTAGACCCACCTAACTCCAGTAGTCCTCTAAAGCTCCTCAACACACATTCCCCCGCAGGGGTTTCCAGCGTCATCATCTGAGTGTCTCTAGAACCACAGCACACGTCAACCATTGCTCTCTTTCTGGAACTTCACCTATGTTAAAACCACCCAGTTTTTATCCACACTACTTACTTTCTGACTTATTGGGGACAAACCTAATGCCCCTCAGCTTGTGTGGTTTACCCTAATCTATCTAACGTAGCTGTCTAGCACTCACTTTTTTCACCTACAGAATAAGATCGAAATAGCAATCCCATAGGGCTGTGATGAGAAGAAAAACAGGTAACTGAAAGGCCTAACTGCATGCTACTAAATGCAATCTTGTTTTAAGTCTTGTTTTAACCACTTCTCATGAACTGACTGCTTCCGCCTTCTTAACTATGACAGAAATGGGCATCCCTGTGGCCCCACTTTACAGGTGGAACTCTTAAGCAGCTCAGCAGCTGTCAGAAGTTACTGGCTATTTAGTAAGCTGAGAAACAAATTCACTCAGCTTTGGTGCAGAGGTGTTCCCTTAACCACAGCTCTGTATTCCCCCTCCTAAATTACTAAGTCCTTTTAGGGAGAGCAAAGGACAGGCGTAAGCAGGCCTAGCAAAGTCAATAGCCAGAGATGCTGCTGAGCCCCCCAGTCACTAACTCTCCCTTGCCCTGCTTCATCTAAGTTACACAGAAAGGCCTTTCGGAAACTGTGCTCTCTCTCTCTCTCAGCTTCACGTGAGATGTTATGTTCTGACAAGAGTTTACTGCAAGGCAGACTAAATAAAGGACAAGGGAAACAGGAAACTGGGCACAGGACAGCGGGCACAAGAGCTGCACCATATGGATGCCTGGCCTGGATTTTTTATAAAATTAAATGTTATTTTTTTCCTCTTTGCAGGTGGAAGGGGTCTTCATTGCATAGCCCAAGCTGGTTTAAAACTCATTATGTAGCCCAGGCTGGCTTGGCACTCACGATAATCCCCCACCTCACCTTACCGAATGCTGGGATCGATCGTGAGCCACTACGCTCAGCAAGGATTATCTTCCGACTGGCACTAAGACGTGGCCTTGCCTATCTAGGAATAGGGCCTCCACAGCAAGAAAGGATCACCTGTAGGGATTGGAGTCCACCACCTCGGAGCTCATCTTCTCGATGCGTGTCCGGCCGCCCACGACGTGCCGGCTTCTCTCCCGGGCAAGTTCTTGTTCCAGCTCCTCAACCCGCTGCCGCAGCCGCTCCACCGACTCGGCCATGGCTGGGCCCCCAGCGGCCGCCGCTCCCAGCCTGGGCCTCCGCCGCCGCCGCCCCACGCTGCTGCGATGGACGCACGAATGCAGGTAGACCAGGGACAGCCTTCCGGATCCTGACACCCGAGGAAGAGCCTCCAGGCACCCCAGTTAGACACGTCTCCGCCACGCCCGCCGGCCTTCCGGCGCGCCACTTCCTGTACGCCGCCGCCATGGCTCCCCTCGGCCAAACACTCCTCAAAACAGTTCCCTGGAACCGCTAAACCGGGTCGCAGCAGGGCCAGCGTCACGTGTGTCTAGGTCAGGCCGACAAGCGACTCTGCCTTTCTAACCTAGGAGGCCATGAGGAACACCGAGATCTTTTCCTCCCGGACCCACGGCCCCGGCGGACTCTCTTCTTAACCGGACTTCACAGGCCTTCCGCCTGCTGCGTGATTGACACTAGGGTGGAAGGTCTCTGTGTCTTCACTTTGCCCGAGTGACGTTTGTGACCTTGTTTTTCTATTGAAATCGGGACCTCCAGCTCTGACGCTGATAGAAAAATCCTAAATTGGGGCTACAGCAGGCGCTTCCTTCATTTCTCCGTCAGACCCCCAAGTCACTACACTCAACGGTCCACACTGCTTAGCAACGCCTCCCACAGTCCCGGTGATTGGCTTCCGCTAAGCCCCGCCTTGGCCACGCCCCCAAGCTCCAAGCTTCTACCTCCGTGCAACCTCTGTGTTTTCTGTGGCTTCTTCGCCTCTGTATCCTGTGACTGCAGTGGCAATCATGGACAGGAATGTCACCAGTGACACCGTGGAAGTGCTACCCCAGCACAAGTTCGACGTCAGGTCCCTGGAGACCTACCTGAACCAGCATTTGCCTGGCTTTGGGGCAGTTCCCCGGGCTGTGCTGACCGTAACTCAATACAGGTATCTATCATAGTCTTCACCTCCAGCTGGAGCAAGTCTGTGCTTGGCGCTTTTCTTCCTTTGGCCCTGCGTAGGTTTCTCAGTTGCCATTCGCGATTTGTTTCCACGCAAGGGCGCTTCCTGTATGGCTAGTCCTTGAACCCCGGGCTAGTTTGTATTAGAGGGCAGTAGTAGAAGTGCAGTGTCCCTTATGCAATGCAATCTTGTTAAGTACTAAAATCATTTGCCTGATTCACTGAGATGGATGAACCTGGTCGCTTTTGGAGAAATAAATGCCTTCTATGACCTTTTGTACTACAATCAAGGACTGGTGGCGTTTTGTTTAATTGACGTTAGTCACCTGCAGCTAGATTAATAACACCACCCGAAGTATACAAATTCAGATTCAAGCCTTTCCACTTAGCCATATTAAACACCACTTTAGGTCCAAGTTTTTGAAGCAAGGAAATTAACCTGGATGAGATGACCCTGAGAGTACCTGTCTCCGCCCACAAGTGAATCTGACGATTTGCAACAGTTTTTCATTTTTATATGGTTGCAGTATAAAACCATTTTACATGGTTTTATATGGTCCCAGTAAACTGTGTTGGGACTTTCTATCTGGGGATTTAAGTGGAACATAAATTCTGAGACCAAAGTTTCTTTCTTGTAACATTGGTCTTTCCCATTAGTCTTGATAAGGAAACAAAATAATGTGGGTGAAAGGGCGTAAGCATTGAAATATCTGGGTGGAGATAAAGTATTACACTTCTGAAAAATAATGTTTTGTGATGTAAACAGACTAAAACAGATCAAAGTTCAAATGCCAGTGGAATTTGGCCAGCCATTTGAGCTTTCCATCCTGCTTTTGGACAAAGGTTATATACATACATACATACATATCCTCAGGCTAATGTGGTCCTATGTTGATTTAAAAATAATTCTGAATTAAGTTGATGTTCACCAAAATCGTGCTCAACAAATGAAATTAGTTGTGATACAGAAATTATTTCTGAATCCAAGCTGGTGTTACATGGCTTTAATCCCAACACTTAGAGGCTGAAGGAGATTGATTGTGAGTTTGAGGCCAGCTGGATTATGTAGCAATCCCTAGCCTCAAAAACTATTTTTCCAGAAATGTTCTATAAGCTTGATGTAACACACGTGTATGGAAGTACGGATTCAACAGAGAAGACACATTCATTTCCTGGACAGATGAAACAATTATAATAATTAAAAACATACTAGGCCACAAAAGTACCAAAAAATCTTTAATTAAACTCTGGGCCAGTGAGATGGCTTATTAGGTAAAAGCACCTGCTGCCCTGAGGTCAGTCCTTGGAAACCACTTTTTAGAAGGAAAGAACAGATTCTGAAAGTTGTCCTCTGACCTCCACACATGCCCCCATAAATAAATAGACAAAGAAAAACCACACATTTTCACAATGTAAGTGCAAACTTTTTTTAACAGGACAAGAACAGCAAACAAACACCACACCGGTTCATGCGTTGGTGAGCCAATGAGCTACATGGTAATAGTTTGTTAAGATAAGTATACACACCACTTGCATTTCTATATCCTAGCAACAGTCAAAATATGACATTCAAAAAGCTCTGATAACATTTTTTTAAATCCAATTACCTAAACACCAGTCTAATAGGTATGCAAGACCTTTGTATGAGACATGACAAAACAAAACCTTATTAGGAATTTTTAAAGAACCTTAGAAATAACACATATGAGCAGGAAAATTCCATACTGTAAATTTTTCTTTTGTCCCAGCAGATTCAAGGCAATGTCAGTCAAAATCTTATTTTTTTCTCTAACTTGAAAAAAACACTTCTGAATTTTATGTGAAAGGCCTACGGGTTTAACAGAAACATTTGTAAAGGGAAAACAGTGGCATGTTATTAGCACACAAGCAATTAAATATGTCATTGAGATAGAGAGCTCATAAAAGACCTACATGTTTATAGAAGCTATGTGACAGGGCTGACACTTAGAATCAGCTTGGGAGAAATGTGAAGACCCATAGGAAAAAAGACTTTTCAAGAGCTTGTGGTGGGATAATTCTTATCCCTATGAAATATTACTGTCTGTAAAAGAACAACCACTCAGGCTGTGGGTCTGCCTCAGTAAATAGAGTGACCCCCTAGCATGCAAGAAACTAGAGGTTCAATCCCCAGTGCCACATAAACCAGGAATTGTCTGTGGTGCATACCTGTAAGTCTAGCACTTGGAGATAGAGGCAATAAGATTAGAAGTTCAAAGTTACCCTTAAACAACTTCACAAAATTATCCTCTGACCTCCTTATGCATATTGTGGCATACATGTTCACACACATCATGTACATGTAACATATACTTATATATGTATATATCGAGAATTTGTGAATTGCTTAGGCTATGAGACATTAAAGTATGAGTCAGTATAACTTCCATTACCCACACTTGACATGATCCTGTAAAACAGGTAAAAAAGATATACATGCCCCTTGCCCCAGAAATATTATTTCTTAGGGTCAAGAAAATTTTATACCAGGTTATCAGGAAATCATCTACAAAATATTCATCATGTTGCTTGTAATAGAAAACACTTCAAAACAGTAATATTAGCAATAGAGTGGAAGAATAAATTGCTCATTTATATGGTGGACTCCATACAACAGTGACAATGATTCAACCACAGCTGTACATAACACATATAAAAACTAGGGACAAATATAGAGCATGTTACTTAAGGAGATAAAACTTCAAGAGAACAATAAGTTCAAAATTCAAGACAGAGTTATTCAATGATCTGGTAATTTCTTCAAGATACAATGTGGCATTTGTCTGCTGTAGTTATGCTGAGCATTCTAGACTTTGTAAACATTCTTGTTAGTTATGCAAAAATTTTAACTTTCAAATATTAGGTCATTTTGGGAATATAAAATATAATTAAACAACAATGTAAACATACAGCTTGACACAATAAAACATTAGCCTCATGCTTAATGTATGCCTACCATTGGGGGGGTTGAGGCCATGGAAGCTATCCAGGCATGGTGGACCACTGAAGCAAAGGCCAGAGATGGGAGCGTGCCTCATATGCTGAGGAATACAGACCAGTGAGAGCTAAGTCCCATAAGCAGGGGCAACAGGAGACCTGTTGATAGTCATAAGGACTTTGCCTTTTGCTTCAAGTTGAAGTGGGAAGGATTAGAGATATTTGAGTAGAGGAGTAAATAATTTGCCATCATCATTGTTTTTTTTTTTAACAGAAACTCTGCTTGCTGTGTTGGGAGTTCACTGAAGAGGGCAAAGGTAGCTAGTGTGTTACAAAGTTCCAGCAGAGGTACTTAAGGCACAGAAGTGTGGTTGGAGTAAAATAGGTGAGAACAGTTGACAGAGAAGGCACTGGAAGTCACGAGCAGCAAGGCTCACCTAGAAAAAATCTAAACAAAATGGGCATTTGGGGATTCAGCCACAGCACCCCAGTGGTACAGAAGCTGAAGAGTTAGAAGGAGGCTGCAGAGGAGTTTGAGGAGGCGTGGCTAGAGGGTAGAAGAGAGTCAGGGATTGCACTAGTGACCTTGAAAAGGCTGCATTAGTGGAAAGAGGGAAGAAAGCTTGATTGAAGTGAGTTCAAGACAGACTTTGAGGAAGAGAATTGCAGTGGAGGGCGAAGAGGGACCAAGAAGAGGCTTCGGAAATAACCAAACAACCAGTGATTAAGAATTTGTGCAAGAGAAGAGTCTAATGCAAAGACCTTGAGAAGACAAGAATTATTTGTAATCTAATTCAAAAAAAAAATGGGGTTGTCCATCAATAGGGTGGGATGTTTATGTAAATGTTGAAAGGAAGTCGGTGTGGGTCCAGAAGACCCTGCTACAGCCAAGTGGTGTAAGCTTGTGCAAGTTCACATCTGATTGTTCCTATTTTCTCATTCAAATATGACACTGGGTGATTAGTGATGAAAGAACGTGGAAGAGAGAGGGGTCAGAGGAGAAGAGAAATGAAGTTAGTGGGCTGAAGAAATATGGCTGCCATATGGGGTTCCCTTTGAGGTTTGTGATCATGAATTTGAAGAGTGGGCTTATTTCAGTAGATGTCAATGCTTTCCCAGCTATGTTTGTTTCTAGACACACCCTGCTTTACCAGGTCTCTAGTGGCAAGTCCCATCACTCTTATAATT
Organism: Phodopus roborovskii; assembly: GCF_943737965.1. NCBI lineage: Eukaryota > Metazoa > Chordata > Mammalia > Rodentia > Cricetidae > Phodopus > Phodopus roborovskii. Next base: position 17,651,180 of record NW_026125295.1, on the reverse strand, counting down.
ACTTTGTATCGTGTGAGCATGTGCTCACATACAATGCTGTGCACATACAGAGGTCAGAAGGGGTTGGTTCTGTCCTCTCACTATGTGGGTCCCAGGAATGGAACTCAGGTGGTCAGGCTTGGTGGCATGCACCTCCCCACTGAGCCGTCTCACACCCCCCCCCCATTACCCTTTTGAGGAACTATCCCTGGGGACTGTCAGAGCCTCTTTTGGCCTAAATGGTGCTGCATCCAAGATGATACTTAGCCAGTTTCAGGAGAATAACATCTGCACCATGCTTGCTTCAGAGAGAAAATGACTTTCAGGTAGAGAACTCTCTAGCGTTCACTCCATGTCCAGCCCTCACATTACACTCACAGGTCAGGCTGAAGCTACCCACTAAATAACTTGGTCTAGCAGTGTGCCCTTGCTTGGCTTCCTCCCCTCCTCAAGATCTGCCTTGTCCCTTTCTGTGTGTGGATATAATGAGAGACACCATTTATAAGGATGCAGGTCATCACTACACACCAAGTCTACTGGCCCTTGGCCTTGGATGTCTCAGACTGTAGAACCATGAGAAGTAAGTGTTTGCAATTTATAAACTACCTAGTCTGTACTGTTTTGTTTTGTTGGCATGTATGAACTCTGCCAGGCTTCTCAACCAGGTAGGACCCACATACTCATGCGTTATACCCAACCTGTCACTGCAGGGGTACAGGAGATGTAGAACAAGCCCTACATTTCTGATGGGTTGCTACAAGGACTCTAAAGAAAGTCATCTGATTATCTCCTGTCTATATGCTATTTCTTATCTTTGTTTCAAAGAGACAAAGGATGGTATATTAGGGTCTTGTGGTATTGATGGATAGCCAGGATCTTACCAAAATAACCCATCCCTAGCTGCCCACCTAGCCAGAGAATTCAGTCTTTATCAATAGTCAGAGTACCATCTCTCACAACAGACTTCAGCAATTTCTTTAGCACCAGATGTCTTGTTCAAGTTCTTAACCATCATGACTATTAACTAAGTGGTTTGTGTGCCGAGCCCATCAGTGTTTTCCCACTGCTGGGTCCCACTGAGTGGAGTGGGAAGATTTAGCCAGTGCTGTGTTGTCCCTCAATGCAGCAGGGGCTTCTGTGTTTGTTTACTCCCTTTTGTCTTTGTTAGAACTGGAGAAAGCATTTCTAATGTTATGTTTGTAGAATCCTCAGCTGCCAGCAGGCTGCCATCTATTTAGTATCACCATGAACTTGTCCTCCATGAGCTGCTGGAGGCACCCCTGTGGTCACCCCAGCATTGAGATACATTTATTTTGGTTCTTATCTTTTCTGACATTTCATTAGGATTTCAGGAAGAAGCAGACATGTTTATAATTGAGCTTTAATAAACCTTTTTTTTCTCCAGATCTGGACAGTCCAATCCAACCTTTTTCCTCCAGAAAGGATCTCAAGCCTATGTTCTGAGGAAGAAACCACCGGGCTCTCTTCTTCCCAAGGCACATAAGGTATGGTACAGACACACAGCGAGTAGTTCTGCCAATACAGGTTGCTGTCCCTGAAAACCACGAAGGCCATTCAAGCTGCACTGGGAAGTCTTCTCGCCATTACTGCTAGTGGAAACGCACTTCTCTTTTAGCTAAATATTCTCTTCAGTTGCACACCCTTTTGTTTGAAAAAGCAGGAAATCTAAAGCTGTGTTTAAACCGTCATTCTGAACACCACCAGGTCTCCTGTGGGCTTCAAAAACAGGAATTACCTTGGGATAGTTAGAGAAGACAAGAGGACATAGATCCAAGTATTGGAGAACATTCTAAGTGTTCTGTGTGTGTAGATGGCACTGTACTCATGTGCTTTATTTACATAAGATACTTTATTTTGTATACGTCAAATAACGTAAGGAAGAGTTGAGGTTATAGCTTAGTAGTAGAGCTTTTGTCTGGCATGTGCAAGTGTGAGTTCTTCGGTTCATTCCTAGTATCGCACAGGAAGGAAGGGAAGGTGGATGTGTGGAGGAGGGAAGGTAAGAAGGAAGGTGTGTGTTCTGCAAGCCGCTGATCTTTGTCCGCATGGATATCTAGCGAATTTTTCCTATCAGAGCACCCATATTATACAGACTCGTAGGAAGACCCTGGGGGTGAGGCTGAGCAGAGGTCATCCTGGTGCACCCTGGGTCCAAAGCCTGGGGGGTGGGGTGGGCTGCGGAGCTTGGGTAGATGGAGTCAGGGAGCAGCCACTGCTTACAGCCTGTTTAGACAAACCCCACAGGAATCTGGCATTGGCACACATCACGAGAGCTCTGGGGTCAGCCATTTTCCTGCACCACTAACCTTTTCTCCGATTTGAAACGTACCTGATGCACAGTGGGCCTTGCTCGCTCTCCTGACCTACAAAGCCCTGCTCCTTCAAGCCCCTTTTGGGTCTGTTGAAGATAAAGACTACTGCAGGGCTGGGGGTGGGGGGCGCGGGACAGGGATCCCACGTATCCAGGATGAAGAAACAAGGCAGAGCTGATCATCGTGCTGTGAGAGTGGTGTGAAGTCGCAGGACGCTGGGCTCACAGGGCCCCATCTGTTCAGGCCACTTGGGCTCGAATCTTGCACTTGCCTGGTAGCAGCCCGAGTTTCTGGAGCCTCAGTTGCTCCATCTCATTTCCTGTTGAATTGCACAGTCGGTCTTAGCCTCTCTTTGCCCATTTTCCATTCTACAAAATGGGAGAACAATTGTTCTCACCCCTTGGGGCTGATTGAGTACTCCTCTCCCAAACTCTCGTTTTATACAGAGAGACAGAGGTCCCAAGAAGGAAAGGACTGTGAGATGGGAGTTACGTTTGGACCAGCGGATGTACTTCGTTCGTTCGTTCGTTTGTTTGTTTGTTTGAGACAGGGTTTCTCTGCATAGGCCTGGTTGTTCTGGAACTAGCTCTGTAGAGCAGGCTGGCCTCACACTCACAGAGATCCCTGCCTTTGCCTCCCAAGGGCCGGGATTTAAAGACACATGCCACCAGCACCCAGCCATCCTGTGATTTCTAATGATTGACTGGGGAAAGATCACTGTGAGGTTGAGGTAGACTTAATATCATAGTAATTGAGGAACACAGATTCTGACTTTCTTGGCTCCATCATATTCCTGAAAACATGAAGTAACTTGGATGCTTTAAAAAAAAAAAAAAAGTTGGGTAACTTTTGTGAATGTCAACATGGCATGAGTGAAGGAAAGCCTCACCCATGCCTAGAAATCTGTACCTCAGTAGCAATCCTCTTTGATTCTCTTCTTGACTGAATTCCACTAGAACACAGCACAACACATGCCCTCGGCTTAAGTCCAGCCCCACCGGTGTAGAGTAACTTGTCTTAACTGCCTCCGTTTTCCCCGCATCCACCTGTGTTTTACAAAGCAATGCTCCTGCTTTGCCATCCAGGCTGTAATTCCCTAACCCCTTTGTCCCCGACCTTTACCTGCCTCTCATTTCCTGGCACCAGGGCACTTACACACACACCTCTTTCAGTAGCCATTGGTTCCACTGGTTGTTCTCACCTTGGCTTTTGTGACTGCTCTGCTCCGTGGCTGCATTACTCCATGATGTCAAGGTGGGCTGAATGGTTTTCCCTCCTTAGGACTAGTCAGTCTCCCTTGCCTCTGGAGCAAGGCACATTCCGAGTGCATGCATCATCCTTGCTCACTTGTATCCCAGCTCTGCTATAAGCCCTTTCTGGGTCTGCATGTGTGTCCTACATGTCATCTTTTTTTTGTCTTACGTGGGCTCCAGCTTTAATACCAATCTGCTTTGGCTGCCTGGTTCTCGCTACTGTTACCTGCATCCCCACAACAGACAACGTGCCTGTAAGGGTCTTCATGCCCCTCCTTAGAAACAGGCTTCTCCCTTGATGCCCAGCAGGGATGGGTGACTTTTCCTTCCCACAGCTACCACCCACCTCCCCCAGCTCATATATCTGACCAGAGAAAATCCCTCCTGAGCCTCTTGAAAATCGTGAAGAGAAAGATGAGCCAGCCAGCAGGGAACCTCTGAGAACAGAAGGCTGCTCTAACAAACCCTGTGAAATACAGCCAGACCGCTGCCCTCACGCTGCAAGAGCCAGGATTGAGCCCCAAGCAAATGCCTATCCTTTCCACTCCAAATAAACCGTCACACTTTAGAGCTGCCCTACTTTGTAAGTGTAAGGACTGAACAAGCCTCCTACTAAGGGGATGGTCACTGTCAACTCTGGGTTATTTATTGGTAGAGTTTTCTACCAATAGCCTTAGTTAAGATTAGCTCACATGCGGTTATAAAATTTCTGTTTCTGGTTTCTAATAATCCTGTCTAGATTGATAGAGAATTCAAAGTTCAGAAAGCCTTGTCTGCCATTGGATTCCCTGTCCCCAAGCCTCTACTGTACTGCAGCAATGCTGCTGTCATCGGAACGGAATTTTATGTGATGGAGCATGTACAGGTAAGTTAGCAGTCTAATTCGGTTGTTGCTTTTCTTTTCAATCATGGGGTTAATTATGGCATTATATTAATTGAATGTTATTATAGTCATAGCTAATGTTGTTTATTCAACGTTTTAATACAGTTCCTTTCCAAGGGCTTACAATTTTGAGTGCACACAATGAGGTATGCTTAAACAGCCCTCTAGGTGTCAGTGAAGAGCTACCTATAATGGCAGTAGCCACACAGGAAGGTGGGGATATGTGTGTGGGGGGGGGGCTCTTCCACATAGAAAGAACAAACCATTGAGAGCAAATTAAAATTGTTTTAAATGTAGAGATGTGGTTTATAAGAGGCTTAAAGCCTGGAAGCAGCACACTCTATACAGTGCATGTTTTGTTTGCCAGCTATTTCAACTGACCATTGTGATGGCTTTGATAGGGTCGCATCTTTCGTGACTTTTCAATCCCTGGAGTTAGCCCAGCAGAACGTGCAGCTATATATGTGTCTGCAATAGAAACCTTAGCGTGGCTACATTCACTGAACGTAAAGTCACTGCAGCTAGATGGATATGGCATTGGAGTCGGGTACTGCAAAAGACAGGTAAGCTGTCTACGTTACAGCACGCTGCAGGCTTTTAGAAATAATGCACTAAAAGTGGCGAGTCAAAGTACACCCTGTTATTGAGTGGCTCTCTGAAATCTTGCCATTTTAACATCAACCGTGGCCATATTTCCAGATGTACTTTTAGCATGAAATGTTATTGTTGCTGCTGTTGTGTGTGTGTTCAGTGGGTACACGTGTGTGCGTGTATACATGAAAGCATGTGTGCATGGATGTGGAATGGAAGCCAGGGGTCAACCTCAGGTGCCATATGCAAGAGCCACCCACCTTATGTTTTGAGGCAAGGCCTCCCATTGGTTGACCTGGAGCTTCGTGGTTAGTCTGGCTGGCCAGTGAATTTCAGGGGTCCTGCCGTCTCTACTCCTCGGTGCTAGAATTCCAAGAATGTACCACCATACCTGGCTGGCTTTGTCTTCCTTCTTCCTTCCCTTTATCTGTTTTCTCTTCATGCAGGTTCTGGGGAGTCTGCTCAGGTTCTCATGCCTGCCAGCAAGCCCTGTACTGATTTTAGTTTTTAGATAACTTCTGTCCAGTAGAAGCTTCTATCTCAACTCTTCACTTGGTTTACCAATAGATTTTCTACTCGCTTTTGCCTCTCTGAGTTGTGCGAGGCAAATACCTATTGAGCTTTTGTGTGTTTAATTTACTTTTGGAATTCTTTTTGAATATCAAGAAAGCAGAAGTAGATTCTTGCCCTAAAGAAACTTGTGGTTGTTTTTGAGAAACCCATTTATGAGTCTCATATACACAGAGCTGAGAAATGGTGTATTTCCCAGAGTTTAATACCTATTAGTAAATTGTTCATCCCAAGAACTGTGTGTCCAAGGCATGGGGATTGGCATGCCTTTGCTTAGATAGGGAAAACTTATTGGGAAAGGAAGAGAGCATTAAGAAGGAGATGGTAACTCTTGCCGTCAAATACAAGTGAGACCAGGCGTGTGTGGGCTGCATTCCATTATGTGTGTCCTTTGAGGGTGGGGGTGGGAAGAGTCTGAGAGAACAGTCACTACGTGCTGGGTTGGGTGCTAAATGAGCTGTAGACATCCCCTTTTTAAATCTCTGCAAACCCCGCAGGACATAGACATTCTCTTCATTTTGCAGATGAGGAATCCAAGGTTTATAGTGAGACCCCAAAGTTGAAGGCCTTTGCTCTGTTGTGCTAAATTGGTCAGTCTGTTCCTCCCCACACTGGGCAATGGAGAGATGTGAACAACTGAGTAATGTGGTCTCATTTGTTAGAGGACCCTGAGAATAGGTGGGTTTGCTTGCTTTTAATTCTCTGAGCAATACAAAGTCTGATCTACCCCTACTGATCCATTTAAAATACTCTCTGGGTGTAGAAAAGGATTTAAATGGGAAAAGCTCTGTCTAGCCTTCACATCCCCTTTTCAAGGAGAAACTCTGTGTGCGTGTGTGTTGCTTGTCTGCATTTCATCCTTCCATGAGGTAGTTATTATATGAAGACCATTCCTGATACCTATACCAGTGTTTTTACTTCTTGTCTGATAGAAGCCTAGGTAGGTAAATGGCACTAGCTGGGAAAGAAACTTTAATGTTTGGGGTTTTTGGCTGATAGCAGTGTTTCAGGCTGCCAGGGGAATGTTTGTTAGTTGTTTAGGAGTAAAGTGGACTTTGGCACAGATGAACTTGCTTTAGAATCATTGACTCCCACATTCTATTTTTACTTCTATCACTTTCTCATTCAGGTATCCACCTGGACAAAGCAATACCTGGCTTCGGCCCATCAGGACATCCCTGCCATGGACCGACTCTCCAAGTGGCTAATGGAGAACTTGCCAGATAATGACAACGAGGAGTGCCTGATTCATGGAGACTTCAAGCTGGATAACATAGTTTTCCACCCCAAAGAGGTACCATGAATCGTGTTTGTGATGTGTGGCATAGGTCTGACCTGAGACTCTGGAAGGAAACAGATGTCCCCCACAACCTCCCTCCCCCCGTGTGCTAAAGGAGCCCAGATCAATCTGTCCCTCTTCACAGCTCAGACTGTCTCCACTCAAAGCCTCTGGAGACGAGTCCTACAGATTCTATAGCATAGGACTCTGTCTGCCTTTGGGGCTGGTCCTAATCTTAAACAGCATCACAGTGGTCACTTAAGAAGGTCTTAGAGGTTGCAGAGTGTCACTCTTATAAAAGATTTAAGTCTACTACTTAAAATCCTTAGCTTGCTTACATTCTAGCTCTTTCTAGTTCCCTTACATTCCTTTGAGTTCTTCTGTCCTGTGTCATGAGAATTTGTCATTTGTTTAGTATAAACTCAAGGAGAAATCCCAGAAGCCCCTTGAGGCTTCAACAGAAGAGTTATATGAGATTAACCTAGTCTTTCTCTGTGTAAATACACACAGTGCTTCTTTGGATAGAACCCAAACAAATGACGATTTATAGTTCCCTGAGTCTTAACTTTAGAGGGAGATTGTTTGTAGGGGCTGTGTCCTTCATTTTCTCCTCCTTCTCTCCTCCTTCTTCCCTCTTGAACCTAGATTTCTCCAAATCATTCTCTGCCGGACAGCCCTGCCTATCCTCTCTCCTGCCCAGATATTAGCCATTCAGCTCTTTGTTAGTCCAATCAGGTGTCTTAGGCAGGCAAAGTGAAACAGCTGCAATACATCTTTACATAGTTAAACACACACCCTCAAGCCGTTAAACAAATGCATCATAAACAAAAGTAACACACCTTTACACAGTTAAAGTCTTATTCTGCAACATAAACAAATGTAACAACTCTTTTCCCAGTTAAAATAATATTCCACAACATATGTCTGTATACCGCATCTGGGCCTCGTACCCATGTAGGTCAATAGCTCTTTCTACCTCCTTTGAGATCCTGCAGAATTGATTGCTCCTTCTTCAGACTCTGTGGTTCCTGAACAAGTTCATTTGACTTTTTACCCTGCAGGGGCAATGGCCACAGTCTGTTATTTCAAAAACTGTCATCCTTAGTACTTAGTTAACTTAAATATTTAGACTAGAAGGATGTGTGAGAATTAAAACAGTTCCTGAGTATAGACTACTAAGTATTTAGACCTTTAATTTATTTTTGCTGTATAATATCACTTGGGCTACAACTTTATATCCTAATCAAATGAGACCTTTTTTTTTTTTTTTTTCAGTGCCTCTAGATTAAACCTGAGCCAGTCAGGCATGTTACCAATAATCTGTTTCCCATTCCTCCTTTTACTTTTACTTTTTTTTTTTTTTTTTTTTTTTTTTTTTAGGCAGTATCTTTTACTCTGTAACCTAGACTCTGACTTGAATGTAGATCTGATCTGTGTGATTCAGAGCCACAGTAGCCCACAACCCTTCAATGGTATGTCTAAGCTTATCGAAAGACTCAAGGGAGTAAAACCATACACAAAGGCACTTGGAGGCTTGGAACACCCTGACTCACATTGCTGTTTTCTCTGGCAACGGATCATTTGCCTAAGTCATTGTCCCAGTCCCCCCCACCCAGTCTACCATAGAATAGCATATGGAGTGACCCTTTCAGAATACAAGCCACATGATGTCATGCCACCGTATAGAACACTCTAGTTGAGGTATCACTCTCTGCACTTTACCCTCAACCTCAGGCCCCACCCCACCCACCCATTTTTTACTTTTATTTTTTGAGACTGGGTTTTGCTGTCCAACAGCTCCGGCTGTCCTGGAACTCTCTCTCAGACCAGGCTGGCTTTGAACTCACAGAGATCTGCCTGCTTCTATCTCCCAAGCACTGTGATTTAAGGTGTGTACTACCACTTCCCAGCCAACCTCAGTCCCTTAGGTAAGCCATTGCTCTTATCTTGGTGCATATCATTTCTGTTGTGCCTACCGGGTTTCCTCAACCTCCAAGGAAGTGACTCCTGAGTGCAAAAGCAATAGGTTTTTATTGCTAAGAACTGAACCGGCTGGGACCTCACTCTATCAGAAGAGTAAGGTGCCTGCTTACAATTGCGAAGTGTTTTTAAAGGGGAAGGGAGGTTTGAGACTGCTAGTCTCAGCCCATAAGGTTTCCAAGGTTACAGAGATTGTTCCAAGGTTACAGTACAAAGTTTTTACAAGGCAGGATTGTTTAGTGCACCTGCAAGGTTAGGGGTTTTCTTTCTCTAGGACCGGCGGGCTCAGTGGCCTTGAGATAATGGGGGGCAGGGAGAATGTGCTCTCCAGTCAGGGAGTCATCAATATCTATTGGCAGAAGCACTTGCTCTTTCTGGTTTTCCCTTCTTGCCATGAGCCCCATATCTTTTAGTTATTAATTTTCCCTCACAATTTCAATTCTGAAGATTATTTGGCAACCTTTAAAATTTCTTAAAACTATATTTACGTATGTTGTGTGTGGTGAGCTCAAGGCAGACACATGCCACATTGTGTGTGTGTGTGTGTGTGTGTGTGTGTAAGTCAGAAGACAATTTGAGGGAATCAGCTCTCTCCTGGTTTGTTTATATGACTTACTCTAAAATATGATTGCTGTAACAGTATATTTATTATATAGTTAGATTCATCACCAGAGCAAATGCTGGCTCATCCATCAATTCTTAAAATGTAATTCATCATTAGAATTTCTTTTTTACTACAGCTCCTCCGGTTGAGAAGTTTAAGCTGTTTTTTTTTTTTTTTTTTTTTTTTTTTTTTGCATCTGTCTATTAGCAGAGATGTCAGGGCAGAGAGGAGGTTTGGCAGCCCCCAGGAGAACCAGAGGCCTTGGCTCTAGACAGCTGAGGCTGGTTGGTTTCCATGAGATACGCCTCTGTGGGAAAGAACTACAAACTATGACCTCAGGTTGCATTTTGATGGAAGCGTGATTGTTGAATGTATGGAATCTTCTGCTTCCTTATTCTGTTTGTCTTCATTTCAACGTGGCAAAGGCCTGTGTACATCTTGTTGCAGAGTCGGGTTATAGCGGTGCTGGACTGGGAGCTTTCGACCTTCGGCCACCCTTTGTCCGACTTGGCCCATCTGTCCTTGTTTTACTTTTGGCCTAGGACACTGCCCATGATAAATGGAGGCTCTCACATTCAAGAGAACACAGGTACAGAAGAGCAGCTACCAAAGCTGCCTTTCATACAAACTCCCCCTTATCACTGTCAGAGCTGAAGGACTTAAGTTTCTTGCAGTTTTATGAGGATTTTGTTCCTTTAAAATGTTTCTAATTCATCTCTCGGGTTTTCTAAACTTAGCATTTCACTTTTCATAATCTGTGGCAATACACAATTTTTCATATTTATTACTTAGGGTATCAGTATTTAGAACAGGCTTAGTGGTGACTGTCTTTGCATTGCATGCCATATTGTGTCTTCTGTGCTATATTAAAGTTTATGCTGTGTGCTGTTTTCGTAGGAATACCATTGATGGAAGAGCTGATTTCGATATATTGCCGTCGCAGGGGAATTGACCCTGATCTTCCTAACTGGAATTTCTTTATGGCCCTTTCTTTTTTTAAGTTGGCTGGGATAGCACAGGTAATTATTTTAAGCAGGTGCTTCACCGTGTCTTGCTGATGGACTGCCAGCAATGCTTTCTGGTTCAAGCCCTTTTGTTTTGGTTCTTCGGCCACTGTGCTCCTGGGAAGGGCAAGGGTGAGATAGGAGGAGCATACACATTTAGAATTTACAAAAAGAACTTCCATGGGGAGAAAGTTTGAGGCTCACATGGGTCAGGACTTTTTTGTATGACAAACAAGAAGGGCGTTGAGAGAAGACATATAATGACAAAATAGGGACACGCATGCAGGAGGAAAGGCCACTGTGAGTGCTTGGGGTAAAAGCAAGCTAAAGCCCTTCTGTGTTGAAGACCGAAAAGTCTTCTCCCCTTGTTTAGGCTGGGACCCACCCATGGCATGGAGCCACTCACCTCTTTCTAGAAATGGACTCACAAACACACCCAGAAGTGTGTTCCCAGGGCGATTCTAAACCCATTCAACCCGCCGATGAAGATGGAAGAAGGGGGCGTGTCACGTCAGAAGCGCAGAAATGGAGAATTTTGAAGAGCTGATTGACACTCAGCCAACCGTGCTCTGCTCAAATCGGGGAACAAAACTGCTGTTACACATCTCATTGCCTTCTCCTTGGTTTTAGCGTTTGATTCATTTTCATAGCTCCAAAGGGAAAACAGTGATCATTAATTACAGATGATGCGGCTTACAGGTTGGCTGTTTTGGCAGTGGCTGGGGTCATTTTCCAGTTTGGTTTATCAGTTACACCTATGCCTAGATTAGAGTGTCACAACTTCATGACATGAGTGTGACTCTCACTCAGAGGCACAGAGTTACCTCTCATGTAAGTTTACTGCCTCAGGGGTCTGACTGACATCTATGGCCCCAGTGGGTTTTAGTCCCGCATACGGATGGTAAACTCAGAGGACTAATTAGATAGTTGAGGTACCATTTTCAATAGATTTGAATTGTCCTATGTTTATTATTTGTAGGGAGTCTATAGTAGATACCTCTTGGGAAACAACTCATCTGAGGACAGCTTTCTGACTGCCAATACTGTGCAGCCCCTGGCGGAAACTGGAATTCAGCTCTCAAAAAGGTAAGGAAAACAGAGTCTTTGGGTAAGTCACTTCACAGCCTCTATTAGCTAGGTCTCAGAAAACCAAGAGCTAGCCTGGGGTCATCTCTTCACTTAAATGGTTCTTATAATATTTGTTACTTACATGTACATGATATTATTAGATTATTTATTAATTTAGCGATACTACTTTTTTTTAACACAGTGTCTTTGAAACTATGACTCTATTGAGGCAGTATTTCTGAGGAGTCTAACACACTTTTCCAGTCACACTCCTGTCTCTCCTACAATGTGTGTATAATGCTTTCCAGGAAATTTCTTAAGCCTTCACTTACCTCTGATATAATGTTGAAACATGTTCTCTCTCTCTCTCTCTCTCTCTCTCTCTCTCTCTCTCTCTCTCTCTCTCTCTTTTAAGGTTATATTTAAAATTCCCTGTGGTGGTATCTGAGAAACAAGCATGATTTGGGCAGTACCTTCCTTGTCCCTTTGTGGTGGTGACAGCCAATGTCACTAAAGCTAGCACTGACTGAGGCCATGCAAGGCTGTGTTTTCCCAAGTAGCTCTTTAAGCATTCAAGCTTAGTGTTCAGAATAAAGCAATCCTACCTTTACTCCATGCTATAAACAAAACAAAACAGAAATGTCCATGGAGCTAAGGTTGTACCTCTGCAATGGAGCAATTGCCTGGCATTCGCAAGGCTCTGTCTGGTTTTGCTCCCTCGAGCTGCAGATAGCTAATAAAGCAGAATTGGGCAACAATAAGCCCAAGCCTCTCAGATTCTCAGATATGGTAGCTCTTCCTAAGGCTATTTTTGGTAAGCTGGGGAGACTTTACCTTGTTTTATTTTGTTTTTATTTTTTGTTTTTGACACTTTGTTTTAAGAAATACATGATAACGACTTTGACTTTGGGCATCTTTGTAACATCCTCTTTCTTTCTTTCTTTTCGCCAAGAGCTTTCAGAACTGTACTGCCACAGGTTGACCCTAAAAACCAGTTGTTTGCACAGACCAGGAGAGGCCAGGAAGTTCTTGCTAAAGTGAAGCAGTTCATGAGACAGCACATCTTTCCTGCTGAAAAGGTAGAGTATGACAGGACATCAACGATGCCTATCTCGTGGTGGTCAGACTCCCCTCCATTCTCCACACCCCTTAAACCCGAGCCTTACTGACATTTAAAGCTAAAATGTGCCCGGGGGGGTATGCACATACATCTATGGGAGGCCAGAGGGAACAAGCCTCGAGGGCCCAGAAATAAGGAGTAAAAGTTACATCTGGGTTCCCTTTGCGGCAGTGACCTTCAGCTTTGAGAGTTTGAGAACTGCCGCCTCCCCAAATAGACATGGCCATGACCTTTGGCCTGTCATTTCAAGCCACATAAATACTGCCCTTTCCTTTCCCATAAGCCACTGCTGTGAGGGGTTACATTGAAGTTCGTGGGTTGCAGTGAGGCAGCATCCATTGAGTAAAGTACTGGGCACCTTAGGACAGACTGGACACCTGGGCAGCAGCTGAAAATAAGACAGACAGACAGACAGACCGGGTTGCTGCCGCTGCAGAGACAGGAGATAAAGAGGGAGCAAAGACTGTGAGGAAAAGGGAGAAGGGGAGTGTGCTTTTGACGTGTGTGAGAGGAGTGGGTGTGTCTTTGTGGGGAGAGTGAGAGGGCTCGCTTCCAGTCCATACCCTCTAAGGGTCGGTGTAAGGGTCATGACCTTGGGCTGGGTAGGTTGTGTGGTCACAGGGTTTTTTTGTTGTTGTTGTTTCCTTTGTTTGTTTGTTTGTTTTCATTTTCAGTGTGAACAGGTCTGCTTAGAAGTACAGCTAATCTCAGCTGGGTAGTGGTGGTGCACACCTTTTACCCCAGCACTCAGGAGGCAGAAGCAGGTGAATCTTTGTGAGTTTGGGGCTAGCCTGATCTACAAAGCTACACAGAGAAATCCTGTCTCAAAAAATAAAAGACGCACAGCTAACTGCATTGTAACTACTACCTATGATTCTGAGGGTCCAGAGCTGGACTGGCAGAGTCCAATGGGGAACTCCAAAAAACAAAATTCTCCCAGCAGCGTTTGGAAGTAAGATGTGTTTATAGGGACATTAGTGTTATATGAATAGCTGAATTGGTAAATATCTGGAGATGAACATTTAGCATAGAATAAGCTATCATTTTTTCAAAAATACTGAAGTATTCATCCTAAAATTGTCACCTCTTGCATCCAGTGACATTGCATAGTTTGTGTTTTAAGTTTGAGTTTTAAGATTAAAATTTTGTGTATCAAAAGAGGAAAACAACCATTTTAATTCAAGATAGTAGTCTGAATTCAGCATTCGCCTTCCTCAAATGTGCTTGGCTGATGAGGAGAGCAAAGGGAAGAGAAAAATCAAGGTGATTGAAGACTTACCCATTTTCTAGGGCTGATCCCTCAACCACACACAGCAGTGATAGTTGTCCCAAATGTAAGGCTTGAAAACAACAACAAACACTATGTGTTTCATGGAAGCCGGAGCTTCAACAGGAAGGTGAATGGATGGGCTAGAGCAGCCCCTGCTATTGTTGGGCTTTTTGTTGGTTTTGTGGGATTTGGATGGAGATCCCAGCTCCCCTATTAGTCCATCTAATCCTACGTGCATGCTCACACTAAAACAAAGCCTGTCTACCAACGTGCCGGTACCTGCAACCAGCCCATGATTCTAAAGACAAGCCAAGATGGGCAGGTGTTCCAGGGACCCTACAGCAGGGAAAGGAGGGTCAAAGTAAAGCTGTTGTGCCTCTGAACTCAGTGCCATTCAGCTTCTAAAACATGTGTAAAGAACTCGTGGTAAAAGTGAAAACAAATAAAATCCAGACGGACTGTAAAAAGAGAAGTTCGCCCAAGCTTGTGTGATAAGGAAAGCCACTTTGTGTTGGCAGAGATTTCAAAGCTATGTTCCCATATCTGATAACATGCACTATTTCTTCATTCAAATACTTGTATCAGCATGTGCATGCTTTATCCTGTAGGGTGAACTGAACAGTGCTAAGCCCCAGATGTAGGATATCCACATCTGGAAGGAACTGTAGAAAAGTAAATAGCTTTTCTCAAAATAAAAGAGAGAAAACATTAAATTCTATGCAATGTTATTATGACTGGGTTGCCAAGCCGAAATGGTCATGTCTAGAAAATAAGATTGCATCATAAACTACAACTGCCCCTTCTACCATCATGTATCTCCAGCTACTAAAATTCTTGATGACTTTTTCTATGTGTTTTATGTATTTTTCCAAAATGAGAAAAAATAAGGTTGGCAGGACGATTTCTGTGACCTTTGGAAACTCCTTGGATAGCCTAAAATGAGCATATAACCCATATCTCTAAGAATGTGCCAAGTCAGTTCTTCCTGTAGAAAATCCATGAGGAGCACCAAACCCCACATACATGACAGAAGCATGTAACACAGGGTAAGGAGCACACATGGACCATGGTGATAATGTTGCCAGGGTTTGAGGGAGTCCCTTCATGGTCCCCAAATGGCATGGGTAAATGGAGGGCCCCTTGTGGGGTTCATAGTCTCAATATTAAAAGACTTAAGAATGGGCTCAAATGGAAGCAGTTTTATTAGACGTGAAAAGGAAAACGCCCCAGGGCAGTCAAGTTATAACTCTCAGCAGCTGCTCAGAGAGAAGAACCATGTCATGACACTCAAGACAGTATAGAAGTCGGCCACACTGGAGGGGGAAGGCGTTAGAGCTGAGTAAGGAAATACAACGTACCAGAAAAAGTGTGCTTAGGTTTGGGCCAGCACCTGAAGGGAAGGAATCAGGAAAGTTGACTCAGAAAGATGGGCAGACCCAGATGAATGGCTCAGCTCATGGTGATTTGGGCTAGGGGCAGTTAATTCTGGGAAGGAGAAATATAGTAGTTCATTAAAGGAGTAATTAATTACTCCTATCATTTCAGCATGGCTTAAGATGAAGCCGCCCTCCTGGGGCATGTAAACACAGGCATAATTTGATTTCTCAGAATTGTGTATCATAAAGAGGTAGTCAGAACGAGGACATCATAAACATCTTTCATAATATATTTATTACCAACACAATAGCATTGACTTTTTATGGCAACCCTAGAAATAGAAATAATATGCAGCCCCAAACAGGAAACCTTCTGATGTAACTGACTTCCTGACAAACAAGTGACAAGTTGCTCTCCATCCTGGAGCCTGTGAAAGTGCAGGCCTCTGCCTGCCTCATACAGAACTGCACTCCAGACCAGCCTTGCTTCCCCAAGAGGACCATGGTAGTGGATGGAGGAGTGTAGTGCATGTTAGAAGAATAGTCCACAGGAACTTAAGGATAGACATGAAAAGTTTTAACAATAACCCCCATAATTCTCTTAGATGAAGTGTAAGGAAAGCAGTGATGCCTAGGTGCGGTAAGTATTTATAAACACCATCTCTAGAGTATCAGGTGAGCATCGTCCAGTGCTTTCATTGTATTGATTTGGTTGTACAAATCAGAGGTTACTGTTTGGCCTGAATAGTGTTATTTAAATTTACCCATGTTGTTATTCCTCTTCGTTCGTTCATTCTTGCAACTCAGATGTGTTGGCAGGTCCCTTGGTGGATCCCATTGAAAGACAAATACGCCAGGCAGGCAGAACTTATGTGGGAAGTTTTATTGGGGGAAGGGAAAAGAGTAGGGGATGGGAAGGAAGAAATGGGAGAGAGAAGAGAGATGGAAAGAAGGGGGAGGGAGAGAGAGGGAAGAGAGAAGAGAGACAAGACAGACAGACACCTGCCTGTCTCCTAAGAGGAACTACAGAAAGAGAGAGGAAGTAGGCAGAGCTCGGCTCTTAAAGGGACCATTTTGCAGCTGGGCATGGAGCCAAGGTACTGCTTGCCATGTGTGCAGGGGTGACCCACTCTGCCAGGCCACCCAGGGGTGAGGCCAAGGTATTCCTGGATGCTAACAAGATGTTTCTTCTGGAGCCAGGTGCCTTCGCTAAGAGTCTGCTCGGGCTTTTGCTGCTGCTGTTTGTTTGTTTGTTTACTGAGGGAATAAGTATACCTTGCCTATTGATGATAGTTTTATTTTGTCCTGATTCTTTGAAATTTGGTATTATATTTTGAGACATAGTCTTCCTAATTATTTTGGTCTGGCCTCAAACTCATAATCCTCCTGCCTCAGCTTCTCGAGTGCTGGGGTTGTAAGTATGTGCCACTACCACCCCCAATCAAAATCCAGTTTGTTTGGGACATGAATTCTAGGTTGTTAATTACTTTTTCTGAGTAAAGATATTCACCCTTTAATTTCTTTTGTTTGCTGCTTGAGGGGTATATACATATAGAAGTCAGGTTCTAGGGATTGAACCCTGGTCATCAGACTTGGCAGCAAGCACCTTATGCTCTCAGCCATCTCACCATCCTCTCGCACTGATTTCTAACTTCATTGTTGCCATGGAAATCAGAACTCAACCTCTGTGAATTTATCATATCCTTTTTCACTCATATTTTTCTTCTCTTGAGTGTTTGTGCTGAGTAATTTCTTTAGATCTTCCTCACAATGTTTTTTTTCTAAGTGTTCATAGACATTTTTAAGCTTTCCATAGACACCATTATCTAACTTTGGGGAACGTGAGAAATGTCGGGAGAGCTCTTAAAAAACCAAAGCCCAGACTCACCAAAGTAATTTAGAACCTGCATACCTTCTCCATCTGTCTGGGGTCCCCAGGGGCTTCCGGTCCCACCAACCTTTGAGAAACCTTCCTGACATTTTTTAAGCTTGGTTGCTAAGGTTTTTATTTCTTTGGGTAGTTTGCTTTGTGAGTTTTACTACCCCATTGTAATTCCTTCCTTTGTTCTTAGAATTACTAACCACAAATATTTTGTGTTGTGAATGTGAGTATTATCTTTGTTTTAAGAAAGCATGACTGTTTTTGTTGACCTGCTGCTTTTGCTGATTCTTGCCTGGGATGGCAGGTTTCCCAGAGAGAGTAGTGATTTTTCAGGGTAGTGAATGGGGTGAAATATTTTTCTAAGGAGTTACATGAGCTTTTGTACAAAGCGCATCTGTCCATCTAGGGGGCCAGTTTTATTTTCTGCCAGGTGCTTGCAGCTGCTGTCATAGAACATTGTAAACTTTATTTGGGCTTGAGTTTTGGGAACTGCGCAGGTCTGGCATCTGCATCCCATGCTTGGGTGAAGGCAGGTTCCGGGGTGAGACATTTTCTTTTTTCTATTTCAGTGCAAACTGAGAGCTGTGTGTGGGGCATTGTCCCCATGCTCCACCTGCAATGGTAGATTTTTGTGTCCCTCTGTTCTGTTTGTTCCTTCCTTAGGTTTCACTTCTCGACCCTCCTAACTTGGGTGGAATGAAAGACCCCGTGCTTTCCTTGCTGTTTCCAGCTCCTGCCTTTGTCACCTGTGCCTTGATGGTGTGGCCCATTGAGAGCCAGCCTATGTCAGCCTCCACAGCCCAGAGGCCAAGCTTAGCACCCATCACCCTGAAGGGTGAAGCTTAAAACGACTGTGCATTACCTAACAGATATTTAATTGGCAACATTTCACCCAGCCTTTTTAGTTGAAGTGTTTCTGTGCACATTGGTGTACCATGGCACTGGAAGCAGAATACTTAAATCTTGGGCATGAGATTATGCTGTCGAGTATTGAGGCAGCATAAATTTTTCAGGAGCAAACATTTAGAATTTTTGTTATTCTACATCTAGTATTAAAAAGAAACATTGCTAACCAGAATGTGACACATGGCTGTAATCCCAGCACTGATGCAGATGACCAGTTCTGGCCCACCCTGGGCTACATAGCATGACCCTACCTTGGAAACCCCCCCCACACACACACACACCACTCATGACATTGTTTATTGTGTATTAAGTTTCCCTAATCATTTTCCCTTCTCTGTCTTAAGGAAGTAGCAGAATACTATGCTCAAAACGAAAACTCAGTGGAAAAGTGGAAACACCCCTTAGTGATTGAAAAACTAAAGGTAAGAGAGACAAGAAAGTACTCACCATCAGGGAATGCATATGCACATGTCTGGGGGCCTTAGTTGTTGTTGTAGTGTGGGTAAAGGATAACTACAATAACAATAACTTTTTTCCTTTTCTGTATGGTTATGTTGAACAGGCTGGTCTCAGCTTGTGCAATCTTCCTGCCTCTGCCTGCTGAGTACCTGGATGAGAGGCATGATAGCATCTCATCCTCCAGGGATCACTTTTTTCTTGGCACGGGCGGGGTGGTTTCAAGACAGAATATCTTCATGCGGTCCTTGCTGTCCTAGAATAGGGATAACTTCCTTAAAATAAGGGTTTTTAAAATCTGGGCTTAAAAAAAAAAAATACTGTGGTTGGCTATGGTGGCTCACACCTGTAATCTCACACTTGGGAGGGAGGTTGAGGCTGAAGGTGAAGGATTGCTGCAAATTAGAGGCCAGCCTGGGCTACATAGTGAGCCAGAGCTGCAGTATGATTCCGTTTTAGATAGAAAGGAAGGGTTGGGGAGGAAGAGAAGAAAGACAGAAGGGAGGGGAGGGGAAGGAGGAAGGGAGGGAGGAAGCAGGAGAGGGAGAGGGAGAGAGGGCCTGCTATCAGCACTGGAACACCTAGGACCCTGAATGTGTCTCTGATGAAGACAGTCTCTTGATGCTGTTCCCTGGTGCCCCTCACTGACGTGAGGGCCTGGGATGTGGACGCTGGGCTGTAACTTAGTGGACCAGCTCTCCTTGTATGCAAGGCCCCGGGTTTGTTCAGCAAGGAGCAGGGACAAAGCAGGACGCCTTGTCCAGTGTGCTGTCAAGTCACACTCCATGTTTTCAGGTCCTACCAGCTATGTGCATACCGCAGGGCATAACACATTCGACAGAGCTGCACTCAAATGTGTGTGTGTGTCCATCATTCCGATTGAATAAGAAGCACCAAAGTATGCAAATTTAGTCTTAGAGCCAAATCTACGGAGTCCTGGAAAGCAAGACGTTTCCTTTATTATTAAAAACAAAACAAAAAACAAAAAAAGAAAAAAACTGCCTACTTAATGAGTTAGTATCTTTTTGATTTAATACAGTGTAGAACACAATGAAACAATGCCATAAATGATTTTAAATTAAAAAAAAAAAACACTAGCACCAATATTTGTTTACAATAAGCTACTTTGTTTGACACTTTTTGATCACTTGTCCATCCCCTTGACAGGAAATGGCCAAGGCAGAAGGCCTGTGGAATATGTTCTTGCCAGCTGTGAGTGGTCTCAGCCAGCTGGACTATGCCTTGATTGCCGAAGAGACCGGAAAATGTTTTTTTGCTCCAGATGTTTTTAACTGCCAAGCACCAGGTTACTACAAGCAATTTTCTCCAATAGTTTGAACAGTGTTTAAAATCTCTCTATTTTAAGGAAATTTTCCTATACGGGAAGCCATGCATTTACAGATTTTTGCCATAATTTTACAGCTACTCTGAATGCAATGTAAAAGTGGATTTGAGGTTCTCGGTGGGCTAATCAGCATCACCACAATAACAGTGCCAGTAGACAGAAGTAGCCACCAAGAGGACTGGTTAGATAAACACCCCACTTCCTGACTGGGGTTGGGTATTTCTATGGCAAGTTGGAAGAAATAGGAATTCCAGAGCTCTTTGTTAGTCGCCAGTCTCTCCACTATGCAAAGCACTTTCCCTCAAAAGGCTGGCTTTGTTTCTGCCAGGGGCTCGCAGCCACCATTGTGCCAGCACACAGTAAACTTAACTGGCAGGATATCCTATGGCGCCTGTGCTCAAGGGTCCTCAGAGCTGCCATTTATTGTGTGGCCCGGTGCTAAGGCTCTCCCAGAAGGGTCAGTGCCGTGTCAAGCAGACAGAAGGGCCGTGGAAGTGTAGTGCATTTGTGAGACAAGAGACCAGATCTAGCAAAGTGGCACCATGCTAGACTTTGACAGACTTGCCTGTAAAGTTCAAGATCGTTCTTAGGCTTCTGGTAACAGTTCTTATCCCTGGCATGGTTTCCCTTCTGTCTACACCAGTTTATCAAATCACTGTTGACCTACACTGTAATCCTGTCAAAAGGCTATAAGAGAAAACCGTGTCCTCGCTGTCTGAAGAATTTATCCCAAATCCACGAAGCTGTTACGACACATGACATATGCTGCAGGATTTTATAGGAAAGGGCAACCTGCTAATCCTGAAGTTCGAAGCTTTTCTTCCTGCTCTTCCTAATAAGACCCAATGTGTGGCATATATAGGTGCACACTTGGATTTGTAGGTGGGTGGACAAAAACTCCCCTGTATTGGTGAAACACAGGTCTCACGAGGTTAACAAAAGGCAAGATTTGATGCAGGGCAACACAAAAGAGAAAGGACTGGAGGGCTGGGCTGATCCATCAGGGCTGTGACCCCGAAAGCCAGCTGAAGGAAATATTTAAGCACAAAAATCGCAAACTTTTTTTTTTTTCCCCAGTTGCAGTTACAGTTTTCACCAATCAGGATTTAGAGATTAGGGGCTTCCTTGAGTGTTCAGTCATAGACAATCACTCTACAATGGGAGCCTTTCAGTCCAACCAATCAGATATCAGATTCAATTGTTCCTTCTGTTATTAGGAACAGCCATGTGTGTAGAGAACTAAAGATGCACAATTACTATTTCTCTCGCTTAAGTTGGTCAGCATGGGAACCTGAACTTCGTTTCACCTTTCAGGAAAAATGGAGTCTGAAGTCAAAATGGCAGAACTAAGGCCAAGGTGCTTTTTCGCCTGTTCCCAACATGATGTTTTTAGAGTGTTAGCCGTATTCTGGTAGGTTTGTGTCACAGTAATGGGTCACACACAGCGTGCCAAGTTAGGCTGCGGGAAGCTTGCTTGCAGCTCTGCCATGGTCAGCCATTTCATTTGTGGAGTCACTTGTCACCAGACACTTAAGGAGGTTTTCCTGAGATTGCAATTTCATGAGTCTGTTTGCTGTTCTGTTTAAATAATACCACAAGATTGCCGCAAATTTTAAATTAGTTTTTTTCTTTAAACCAAGAAATGACTAAGCAACTCTCTCAAGCAGAAAGACAAGGAAAACCAAGAAGCCAAGAGTCTGTCTTTTGTGGTAGAGCTGTTGCAAAAGCCTGGGGCGCCGTGTGCTGGAGCATTTTCTCCAGACAAACAGTAGTGACTGATTACATTCTTTGGGAGAGTTCTGAGGTCTGAATGACTGATTTCTACCTAGGCTTTCCAAAACCCACAGTTACCAAAGCTTAGAAAATATGTGTAACCTCCAGTTTGCCTTTCTGTTGTCTCCCTGCTGAAAATAGCTAATCTTAGTTTCCAAACCTGTCCCTAAAATAATTCAGGGCCTCTGGGCTGACTTTTTCTAGGCCTCTCCCTAAATTACCGATTAAAAATCGGTCAGTTTCTCAGAGTAAAACTGATAATTTTAGATTCGTTCTTTCTCTTTGAAGTAAGCTCTCGTGTAGCCCACACTGTCCGTATACTTGTGTAGTCGAGGACGACCTTGAACTTTTGATCCTTCTGCCTCTGCCCTGCCCCCACAAACAAGTGCTAGGTATACAGATGAATGCCGTTGCTCCCAACTTAATTTTGAAGCGTTTTGTTTCTTCATTTTGTTTGAGCTATAGCAAGTAATACCAAATTTAACAAGCAAACAAAGCAAATAGTTCATTCTGTTCGTTGTAACTGAGGACTTCTTTTTTCCCTCACTCATTAGGTTTGTGTTGATCTGTTAGAGATATCGTGCCTCTTGATTTGGTATTAGTATCTGAACAGAATGCAAAGATATATTCCTTAAGGATGGTTTCTTAAGGTCTGTATGTGTACATACATGTATGTGTGCGAGTCTCCTGAGGAGGATGTAGCATCCCCTGGAGCTGGACTTGTGAGCTGTTTTGAGCTGCCTGGAGTGAGTGGTGGGCACTGAACCAGGTCCTCTGCAAGAGCAGGAGGTGCCCTTAACCCTAAGCAATCTCTCCAGCACTTACAGATATCTCTTGACTTGAATCAGAACTGTCAGTTTTCATCAGCATTTGAGCAACCATCCTCCAAGTCACGGGAGGTGACACTGAGAATCTTCCTTAAAATCTCAGGAGGATTCAAGCAGAATCTTAAAAGTCTGCAGAAAGGGAAATAAGAGAAGGGCATATAGAACATTTTGCTTACAACACAGAGTGTGCTTTCTCAGTTGCAGAAGGTAGAGTGTGTGTTGTACTGCACAGCACCCCTCAGGTGTACTGGACAGCACCCCTCAGGACTGGAGTGGATCCCTGAGGGTTTCTGCTTCCTTACAGGCCAGGGGTTCTCAAGACAGAAGCAGGAGTTTGATTGCAGTCAAGGCTACAAAGAGGAAACCTGTCTCAGAAACAGAGTAAATAGCAAAAACAAGCTTGGAAAGGTAAAGGAGAATTACTGTAGCTCAGAGCAAGGAGGTCTCTCGGAGTGGGTGTGTGGGAGTGTACCTTGTGAGCAGCCCTTGTCCACAACTAGCAGACCTTCACAGAGGCCTGCTCCGAGCCGAACCGTGTGCCTGAGGGACAGCATGGGCATGTGGGAGCTGGAGGCTCTCTAGAACACGGAAGTCACTCCAGATGTAGCATACAAGCACAGCAGGCACCAGGAACAGCTACTCCAGTCCTAGTTGAGTCTGACCTCCTTAAAGCCATGCAGTGAACTGAGCAAGCACCCAAGCGTCAGGAAAACTTCAGGAAATCATGAACTGAATGCCACGTACTTGTAGCGACACAGCATGTCATCATTACCCATTAAACTTAATGTACATTTCAGAATATTTGCACCAACAAACATTTTACTTAAAAAGATACAGTCTGAGCCAGGTGGTAGTATCACACACCTTTAATCCCAGCACTCGGGAGGCAGAGGCAGGCAGATCTTTGTGAATTTGAAGCCAGCCTGGTCTGTAGGGCAAGTCCTGGGATAGCCAGGGTTACACAGAGAAGCCCTGTCTTAAAAAAGAATCAGAAAAAAAAAGAGAGAGAGAGATAAGAAGAAAAGGTGTAGTCCGTATTATCTTCGTAAGTGTGGGTTGAGTACTGATAGCTTTAAATGTCAATCAATTTTCTTCTCATGTGTAGACACGGGCAACATGGAGGTATTGCACATGTATGGCAGCGAACAACAGAAGCAGCAGTGGCTAGAGCCCCTCCTTCGTGGGGACATCACCTCTTCATTCTGTATGACAGGTAGGAGAAGTCACAGCCCTGTCTCCTGTCCCCTTCATCCTGGGGTTACCGTGGGTGGATGATGGGAAGCAGTGTGGTGTGTAGCCAACTTTGCCCACAGCCAGAAATGTGTTTCTCCCGAGCCTGGTTTGAAATGCTGTCACCCTTAAGTGTCCAGGGGAAACGCCCCCATCTTTTGGGAGGGCTCCAGATGCATTCTGGAGGTCTGCTTCAGCAACAGCAGTGGGGTGATGTCTTTTAAATTGTGTTGTTTCCATAACTCTGCTCATTGATATTCATCTTTGTGGTATTTATGTGACTATAAACCACTCAACTATTCCATAGCCCTAGAAACCAGGACTTAAACCAGTGGAAATATTTCTGAAACAACCAGGTAGAGGAGAAAGCCAGGGACACAAGGGTGACAATGGTATTGGTACATTTGTACACTGGAAATAGCAATCTTAAAAATTCCTTCAAGACAAAAATCACATCTCACCTCGAGTTTAGAATTGAGTTCAGTTTGGTCATAATGTAAAGTTCATATTGACCTTTCAAAAATGATCAGATTTTATTTATTTATGTATTTATTTATTTTGGTTTTGGTTTTTCAAGACAGGGTTTCTCTGTGTAGCCCAGGCTGTCTTGGAACTCACTCTGTAGACCAGGTTGGCTCGAATTCAAAGATCCACCTGCCTCTTCCTCCTGAGTGCTGGGGTTAAAAACATGCACCACTACCACCCGGATATATATAACAATTATTATATACCCACACATATGATTTTTATGTAATAACAAAACTTCTTTCTACTTAAGTCATCAAGAGGTATTTATCAAACAACTACAGAATGGTGCGATGACATAGGGTTTACAAAACCCCAACCTAAGGTCACAAAATAAACTTGCCATCCACTTTCTCTGGAAACAGCTTCTGGAGCTTTAAAAGTATCCCAAACAATCAGGGATGTATGACTTAGTCTTTAAAGGGTTTGCCACGCAAGTATGTGGACCTGAGTTCTCTTCCCAGAATCTACATAAAAAGTCGATGTTATGATACACAATTGTAATCACAGCACAGAAAGATCCTTGAAGCTCACTGGCCAGCCAACCTAGCCAGTCACTGAGTACCAGGCCAATGAGAGACCCTGTCTCAAAACAAAAACAAAAACAAAAAAAGGAAAAAGAAAGAAAAAAAAAAGCCAGAGGTTAAATGACAACTGCAGTTACCTGGTCTTCAAATATATACATGTTCCAGCATGCAGGCACACACACATAAGCACACAAAATAAAAACAAGAATAATATCTGAACAAAGTAAAAGCTGATTGGTTGTCACATGCCATGCAGTAAGCAGTATTTAAGGATAGTTACCGGTATTGCACAGAAAGCCTTGTTGAGAAGATCTCAGTGTCACAAGGTGTAACCTGGATGACACATCCCAGTAGCACTTACAAGGTGCAGGTAGACATTGTTAGTGATAGTAGAAAAATCAGAAATCCAGCCTGCCAACAGTTAAAGCAGATTTCCACTATAGAAAGTCAAGGCGGCCTTTGCATCTGCTTTGGTGACTGGGCAAATGATGAGTGAGTTGTATCCTGACTCAGACATCAGCAAAGGCTCCAAGGACACAATTGTCAGTACCAATCCTACACTGCATTCCTCTACTTTCCAATTCACATTTATCACTTGCTTGCAGTGTGTATGTTAGTATGTTAGGAGAGGACCAAGGAGAAAAGGGTAAGATGGAAAGACTTTAGAAACCAGTATGCCTCTGCGTGGAAGAGCTTACCCTTTCTCATCTGCTGTTCTTTTACAGAGCCCAATGTCTCATCAAGCGATGCCACAAACATGGAGTGCAGCATCCAGCGAGATGGAGATAGCTATATAGTTAATGGCAAGAAGTGGTGGAGCAGCGGTGAGTGTTGTCCGTGGTCCCACAACCCCATTGCTAGGGCAGTGCCTTGACTCCCAGCCACTGCTCCACGGTCCCAGCTTTAAACTCAGCCCCAGAAACGTTGTCAGACATAGAAACACTACCAAGAAAAGGGAGTCTGTGGTGTAGGTCAGTGGTGGTAGAGCACCACTTAAGTGTCTTAAGTGTCAGCAACGACAGTAAATGTGATATATATTTATTGCCTAAAATATGCATGTTTCAATGGAAGTTAATATCCTTTATGTCCTATATAGCCTTTATATATATATAGGACAGTATATTTGCTCATCAGTTCTCAGTAATAGGCCAACATACTTGGGGAAGTTCTTTAGGAAGTTATAAAATTAGACTCCAGATAACTGATTTTTAAGTTGTGCTTCCAGAATATGCATAATGAAGCTGGGCGTTGGTGGCGCATGCCTTTAGTCCCAGAACTTGAGAGGCAGAGGCAGGCAGATCTCTGTGAGTTTGAGACCAGCCTGGTCTACAAGAGCTAGTTCCAAAGCCACAGAGAAACCCTGTTTTGAAAAACCAAAACCAAAACAACAACAACAACAACAAAAAAAACAAAACAGAATATGCATAATGAACCCAGCATATATTTGGATAATTTTTCTTGGTGACATCATCAAAGCAAATTGCATATATAGGCACTTACCAGACTGTGTGAATATCTCAGAAAAGTTTATAGGTTTGGCCTTTTTTCTAAAGGTTGGGATAATTGCCATTTTATATCTTATAAAATCACTTATAAATTAAGAAACAAAAAAAAGAATGAGTTTTGTTATGACTATTTAAGATTTGGAATTTTACAGAGAAAATATTATTAAAATTTAGATAATTACAATAATTATAATAATTCCCTCAACATGTTTCTTTATTAATTGGTTTTAAATCATCTGACTCACAGCGTGTTTTTTGTTTGTTTTTTGTTTTTTTTTACTTTTTATTTTGAAGTTGCTCTCTATTTACAGGAAGTTACAAATTTAGTACAAGTTGGCTCTGGGGGTTTCTTACACAGCGACTTATCCCATAGGATGGTCATGGGTGCTCATTAGCCAATGTTTTATGTTTCATAATTATAGCTGCTATCAAAATCAGGAGTTGAAATTCACATATGGCACATCTAAATTTGAGTAACCATCACTGCAGTCGAGATGCAATCCCCCCTCCTCTTCCCTTCTCCTCCCCCTCTCCGCACCATCACAAACATTTCCTCTTTCTAGCACAATGCTTTCTTCCTTTTGCCATGCTATTTTCCTGTCACTAACTTTAGTTTTGCCCATTTGTTGCTTATTCTGTGGCATCTATGTTCCTCATAACCCTACTCCTTGCTACAAATACTAGACTACAGTCTAGTATTAAACATTTGAGTCTCAGTGTAACACAAATATTTTATTTGAGGAAGAACCATCACGTGT
This sequence comes from Phodopus roborovskii, assembly GCF_943737965.1. Taxonomy (NCBI): domain Eukaryota; kingdom Metazoa; phylum Chordata; class Mammalia; order Rodentia; family Cricetidae; genus Phodopus; species Phodopus roborovskii. The sequence goes on along the minus strand of NW_026125295.1, from coordinate 17,624,136 downwards.
GTGTGTGTGTGTGTGTGTGTGTGTGTGTGTGTGTGTGTGTGTGTGTGTGTGTGTCCCCAAGCAAAAAGCAGAGAGCAGTTTTAAATTTAAATGGTAAAAGAACTAGTTGGCTCTGTAGGGCCCTCGGAATCAAAAGGAATTTCCTCCACATTCTGTCTCTGTCTTCTCCAGGATCCATATTTCTTGGCCACTTTCATGATATAGTTTTTGAAAGAGGCACCCATGAAGACATACAGGACAGGGTTGAGGCAGCTGTGGAAGAGCGCGATGCTCTCTGTGACTTGGATGGCAACATCCATGCGCTTGCTCATGTCGCAGTTGGTGATCAGCAAGTAGATGGCATCTATGGCTTGGCAGAACTTGACAATGTTATAAGGCAGCTGAGTGACAATAAAAACTACAACCACTGTGAGCAGGACCTTGAGGGGGCGAGACTTTTTAACGTTGGGCATCTTGATGAGTGTCCTTGCAGTGATGGCATAGCACACCCCCATGATAAGAAAGGGAATCACAAAGCCGATGCAGATTTCCAGCATCTGAATGGAGGCTTTCAGGGATGTTCCTAGGTGGTGGGGAAAGACGGGCGTGCACCTGGCATTGGGATTCACAGTATAAAAAGCCAGCTGGGGTATGCTCAGCAAGATAGAAGCCACCCACACACAGCAACATATGATCCAGCAGGGTCTCCCCGCTCCTGATTGGCTGGGGGCCTTAGTGATTGCCCAGTATCTGTCAATGCTGATACAAGCCAGGAACTGCATCCCAGAGACGAAGTTTACAGTGTACAGGGCCGAAGTTACTTTGCACATAATTTTCCCTAGAATCCACCCATGAACTGCGCTCACTGCCCAGAAAGGCAACGTGACCAGAAGCAACAAGTCTGCCACAGCCAGATTCAGGATGTACACATCTGTCTTGGTCCTCTGTTTTTTGTAATAGGTGTAAATTGCCACCACTATGGAATTCCCAGCCAGTCCAATGACAAAGGCTACTGTGAAGAAGGCAGGGAGGAAGACTTTTGCAAACTGCCGGACCTCTTCTTTTATGCAGATTGATTCATACTGGCTGTAGTCATAAGTGTCATTCATTTCATTGTCCTCATAGTAGTATTCCACTGACTGGTTCTGCCCCGGAGCCATGGCACCGAGCTGGATGGCAGGAAGAACACAAGACACCCACTTCAGCATTGCTTAAAAGGAAGTCGCTTTGCCCAACATATGGCTAGAGGATAGAGTGTGGCTGTCATATGTGAGTCTGGATCTCACTCTGAAAATTTTAATGGGAGCCAACATTGAGTCACTTCCCCCATCCTTTGTTCTTACAAGTCTGTGTACAGGAACTGGCATTTGTCCATGGCCAATAGACAATATCCTGAGGGATTCCCTTAGTTACTAAATCCTAGATAAAGTTGAAGACTTTTAAGTAAATATGAGTTTTGTTTTTGTGGGGTTTCTTTTGTATGTGTTTGTGTGTGGGGGTATGAGGGCACATATGTGTGCATGTATCTACATGTTGGAGTTGACATTAGGAGTCATCAGATTATTCTCTACCTTATTTCTTGAGTTGAGGTCAGGGTTGTACCCAGAGCTCACCAATAGCTATTCTGACTAGCCAGCTTGCTTCACACATCCTTTCTCTACCTTTTGAGTTGGAGCTGAAGGCAGGCTGCAGGGCCCACCCCTCATAACTTAACTCTTATATCTACAATAAATTAATTTTTTTTACTTGAAAAGGGAATGTTTTAATTTTTTATTCTAGTGTTTCTCTAATTTTAATTTAGATAAATTAATTTGGCATTTGTATAGAGCATTACTGTTGACTTTTCTACCTGGAAGCCTCATTTAGTCAGCCTGCCTCCCAAGCCTGTGTTCCCTGGTCCCTCTAAGCTAAAACCAGGCACTGTTCTGGACTTCTAGATTACCTTGATCCCCTGGTTTCCAGTTAGTTTGGAAATTTATTCATTCTTACTTGCTTGCTTTATTTTGATTTGTTTTTGTTTTCTGAGACAAATCTTATTCTGTAGCCCAAGTTAGCAATCCTCTTGGGATTTTAGGTGTGAGCTACCACCTGGTTTGCAAGTTCAGATTTTACCTTGCAAATGTCTCTGGAATTTTCGTGTCCTTACATTCTGTAAACTTGTGCCATCTGCCCGCTGTGGCCCTTCTGTTTGTGTGCACATGCACATATATACACACACACACACATTCACACACATGCACATAATACACATACGCACTCACACACACTCACACACACACACGCACCTATACACACACATGCACACACTCTCTTACTGCACTGTCTTCCCAGCTGACTGCTGTTCATCCTTCTCAGCAACTTCTTGTGAAAACCATCCTTACTGATGGTCAGTAGTGTACCTCTGACTTGTCAATCTACTGTTGCCTCACTTAGCTCTATACCAGGAAGCACTTCACATCCCGAGAAAGAAGCAACACAGGGTCCTTAGAGTGGTACCCAAGGCTCCCTCCTGCCAGCCTCCCCTCCCTACCCCCAACAGTAGACAGAATTGCTGAGTCAGCTGTTAGCAGACTCTCTGTGCCCTGATGTGCATCCCCATCTTTCTCATCTGCCCTTTACCCAGCACTATGTTCTGTCCTCCCTTAAGAATGGGTTAATTTGGGTCTTTCCTCCCCAGAAGATTCACCCTTGATCAAGAATATAACTCCGTCCTGTGGAGAAAACATATCTCTAAGTTCTCTGATGTCTGAGCAGTTTGATTTCTGGTTGTGACTGAAGCTTTTATTAGCATACCAGGTACACTCCAGCTGTCCACTAAATATCTGTCAGATTCTGGAGGCTTTGCCAACAACATATAAAGTTGTTATTGCAGACTGAATGGAGGATATGTTAAGGGGTCTCCTGTCTCAAACTCAGGAATCACAAGCTGGCTAATCCACTGCAGTGTACCAAGAACAGCTTACACTGAATTCAAAAATATTAATATGAATATTGCAAAGACTTTCAATGTTTTTATTACCTTTTCTTGTTTAGCTTCTCTATCTTGGTTGGCCATTTTTGTCCTCCAAAGAATTGCAGGTCTTACAGAATCAATCATGAAAACAGCATTTTCAAAACAGTATAGGAAAGAATATCAAGTTTCTAAAGAGGTCCTTAACTAGCTAATTCTTCTTTGAATGAATAGTGTGAAGATGCTCCCTTAGGGAAGGTGCTCCCTTAGAGAAGTGCTCCCTTAGGGAAGGTGCTACCTTAGAGAAGGTGCTCCCTTAGGAAAGGTGCTCCCTTAGCTGCTTCCCAGAGAGGGATTGTCTTTATTAGACAGAAAGGAAGCAGCAGCATTCTACAGTGACAACTTTGTCGTTAGAAGTATTGCAAAAGCCTCCTGCAGCCTCCATGGTCTCTGCATTAATTATTAACACAATATGACTTTGTTCTTTCCTCTCTGTTGCCACAGAAATCTTGAACTTGAGCAACAGAGTCAAATAAAATATAAGGACGAGTTTTTGCAAGTGTGACTTTCCTGCAGAGTAAGAAAGCCAAAATAGGAATAGAAATTACCCTTCTGCAGATGTGGAGGAAGGGTTTTAAGTCCTTTTAAAATATTCTCAAGACAAAAATACTTATGATAAAGAGCAGAAAGAAATGATCTGGTAAACCCTATTGGCTCTGACACATCAGCAGTGGTATTGAAAATAATATTTTCTTCTTGATACATTCATATTTTCACTTGCAGGTTAAAGTGTAGAGATATTCTTAAATAGGTTTTTTTTTTTTTTTTTTTGGCACATGTAAATGTTTGAACTCTCATGTACCAAGAGTCCCCCATCCCACACTAAGATAAGAATTCAAAGTCTTTAGGCTTAAAAAAAAATGAAAAACGCATATTCAGGTCAGAAGGAGGAAAAAAAAGAAGAAGGAACCAACCTGTTTCATCTGGGAGAGAAGCGCGGTCTTGAGTGAGGAGGAGACCAAAGGACCTCTGACTCAGGCGACTCTTGTTTTCGCTTTTTACACCCCGCCTTTGTCTTGGATCCAAGAGAGCTTTCCTGAAATGTAACCTCCGGGGCACTTGATTAAGTGCTCTGTAAGACCTTCCTTTGGAGCCCATCCAAATCCTTGTATGACTGGACACAGATGGAAGGAGTTCCAGTTTGGCTCCCAATCTGCAGGATTGCCAGTTTCCACTCAGCCCAGGGGAAGAAGAAAGTGCCTGTGGCTCGCCAACTCCTGCTCAGCCAGGACGGGGACACAGAGCAGCCAGCCCAACGGCCACAGGCCCTGCTGGGCAGACCACAGAAACACTTGAGAAAGTTACTTTGTCCAAGAGAGAAAACTAAAATGATTTTAACCCAGAAACTTACCCTTTTAAAAACCAAACTATGTAAAACGAAGTTCCAAAGTAACCATCGGGCAGGTACAGAAGAACTTAACTGTTTCCATACAGCACGGTTTCATTTCTACTTTACTTCAGTAGAGTCCTGGCTCAGTGAAGAATTTTCTCCCTGTGTTCAAAGTGTGGCTTTCCCTTGTTTTTCTTAGAAACTTCTCATCAAGGGCCAAACACAAACCTTCAAAAATCCTCTGCCTGGAGAGGCTGTTTTCCCAGGCTGCCATACAAATGCCCATTAGAGAAGGAAACAAAGTAAGATTGGTCTGCCTGCCAACTTAAACTCGACTCACCTTACATTTGTATAATATTGCCTTGTTTTCTCAGGCAGAGCTAGCCCAAATGCCCACCTGCAGAATTTATTTTAGCCCCAAGCCCCTTTCCCTCTATTAGAACCTCTGTGTCAGTTCATGCAAAAGGAGACTCATTTGTATGAGCCTTCATCGTTATTTCCCCAGTGAGTGTCTGGGGGTCCAGGTAGCAGCTTCTCCTGCCTAGGCACCTCTTTTTGAGGTAGCATCATTTGCATGCAGCTAACCCAGCTTACCACTAGATGTGTACCATTTACTACTTTCAGTGGTGGACTCGTTCAACCATAGCCAGTTTTAAGAACCAAAGTAACATTGCCGAATGTGATGTTACTAACAGAGGCACATAATCTGTGCTGCTGAGCAGGTGCCAGCATCGTTTGGTTTTCTCTGTTAATGCTTGTGGGCCTTTTGCCTGCCTGTATGTCTGTGCATCATCACATTCCTGCAGTCAGATCTGCTGGAATTGGAGTTACAATTGTGAGCTGCCACGTGGGTGCTGGGAATCGAACCCAAGGCCTCTGGAAGACAGCCAGTGTTCCCAAGTGCTGAGCCATTTCCTCCACCCCAAGCTAGTACAGTTTTATTAGGGAGAAACAAGCACATCCATGAATAGGTAAAGATAATATAGGCTTGGAGATGTGGCTCAGCTGGTTAAGTACAGACCTAGCATGGCAGAAAGCCCTGGCCTCAGTTCTGAGCCCCACATAAACATGGGGCTGACTCACATCTGCATCCCCATCATATGAGCTTGAGGCCACTGGCCTAGGCTATATGAGGCCTTGTCTAAAAACAGTGGGGGAGGGGAAGAGGATAGGGGAAAAATATACCATATGTATACACATATGTGCAGTGAACTTCAGTCCTGCCAGGAAGAACAAAAGTATCATTTTTAGGGAACTGGATACAATTGTGGTCATTTCAAGGAAAATAAGCTAGGCCTAGAAAAAAAGACTATGTATTCTCTTATATATGGAAGCTTAAAATCAAAGAGGGACTATTTGGGAAGAGGAAGAGGATCCGTGGGAGAGGGGAGGAGAACAGGAAAGGAAAATGGGACGAGGGGATATGGTTAAATACACAACATACTTGAATAAAGATGTCATCATGAGACCCATTCTCTTTGTAAGATGTACATAACTAATCTTTTGAAGTGTTCTTTCCCCGCGGCTGGTTGTTCTTCCAATCACCCTCTGCCTTCCATGCTCCCCTGCCTGGATGGTGTATCTGGTCTTTCTTCTGCTACCTCTAATCTTGTCCTTTGATATATCAGGGGTTTTCTCTGTCTAGCATCTAGCCTTCCACTCAGTCACAGCGGCTTGGAACATCCCATGGGTCTGCCTGTCCAGCCTTCCGTGCCTCTCACCTCATCCCGTACTGCTCACTTCTTTGCCTGCCATGTCTCTCCTGGATGTTTTAGAACATCCCAGGCGCAGTTCTAAGGACTCTGTACTGGCTCTCCAACCTGTCTAGATCGTGCTGTCTCTCAATATCTGCCAGGCTCACTCCCTCATCCTTAGCTACCTTTCTTCTAGAGTCCAAGACCATCTGGACTATCTGCCCAGGGAATAGTGTGGGTCCACAGTGGGCCACACCCTCCTCTATCCATTACCAATGAAGGCAACCTTCCACAGACATGCCCTGCATGTTTCCATCTGATCTGGGGAGTCCTGTAATTGCGATTTCTTCTCATATGACTCCAGGTGACAGTCAGAGCTAACAGGGATGCTCCAAAAGTACCTCATACCCCACTCTTAGTACGTTACAATATTTTCTGTCTTCCACGGCTGTCTTGTACATTGTGTTTTTTCAGTATTTATGTTGTTATCTTATTCATGTTGTCAGTCTGTCAGATAATAAACATATGGATCAATGTACCAGTTTATGCAACATCCTCCTTAGATGTAGTTTGATCCCAGGATTAAAATCCCCACTTCACATGTTCAATGTTAGACTTTTTCCATTTTGTCATACTGTCTCTGACATATATCTGGTGTCCCACAATGCTACCTGTTGTGCAATCTTAACATTGCTTTATGAACATATCTCCTCCTTTTCCTTGTTTATCCCAACCTAAGAAACTACATATTTTCTTACGAATTAGATTCCTATGTTGTGAACCAACTGTAATTCTCTAACACTTTACAGATTTTGAGTTTAAAAAAAGAAATCACTGCCTTGAAGCTTAAGCCCTCAGGACAAAGGGCTCCAGAACAGAGGAGGTGGTGCTTCTAGCATGGGGCCCCCAAGCTGCTCCTTGTATGAGTCATGGGGAATGGATCCCTGGCTATGCTCTCTTTCATTTCTCCAGACACAGCTAGACTTGGTGGTAGCAGGAAATTTGACAAACTATGAAAAGTAGCTGGGCGTGGTAGCGCAGGCTTGAAATCCCAGCTCTCTGGGTGCAGAGACCAGAGGTCCACAAGTTCAACACCATTGTAGGCTACACAGTGACAGCCTGACTCAAACCAAACAGCAGATGAACAAACGAAGGAACGAACAAATGAATGAGGAAGAAAGAAATAGTAGTCACATGAACTGAGAGGATGGAGAAAAGCGCTACCCACTGTGAGCAACTGCCAGAGCACTTGATGCCTGTTCTGTTGGCCCCGCCACCTTAACTTCTCTCTTCTCTTCTTCTCAGAGTCTTTGCGGTTCCCATTCTCCTCCAAGGGACTATTCTGTAAAAGGAAAAATGACCCCCTGTCTGAACATAGCAATGCCTTTTTGTCCCCCCAGATCTCTCTCTCTCTCTCTCTCTCTCTCTCTCTCTCTCTCTCTCTGTCTGCATCCATTTCCTGGCTCTCTGCTGGTGGTACTCTTTTGCCTGGTGATAGATGTCTGGCTAAACCACGTGTTAGATTGTCACCTAGAACTCAGCTGACGTTGACTTACCTCCTCTTCCTTAGTGTCCACATCACATTCTGTGAGTTTTTAATGTCACATTTTTGCTTAAGCAAAGAGTATCTTTATCCAGACTCACAGTCACTGAAGTAACTCACAGTCAGTAGAAGTAAAATTTATTGCATGCATTACCATAATTTGCTTTATTATTTCTTTAGGAAATGTATATGTTTTAGTGTTAAAAATCTCATTGCAGAGTGATAGCTTTGTAGAAAGTGTGATAAAACAAACTTAATCTTAGGAAGTTTGAAGACTATAATGAGGTATATATACATTACCCTTTTGTCTTTTATGACAAACAGTAGTGTCAGCATGATTCGCTTATTTTCATAATCTTGAGTCCTTCCATGTTGGTGCATGGAAAGCTCCATAAACACATTAGAGTCCTAATCTATGGACATAGCACAGCGTGTTTCAACAGTCCTGTTGCACAGTGCCTGGACACTCTTCACAGTCATTGCTACTGCAGTGAATATTCTTATGTCCCTGCCATTTCATAGAGGGACAACTGTATTTACAGGTTATATATAGACGATAGAAGCTGGGTGGGAGGGTCATAGGCCGAATGAGTCTGTATCTTTGGGCATTGCCAAGTTGTGTTCCTTAGGTCTTTGTTATTCTGCCAGCAATATGTGGAAGTGCCCGTTTCCTTAAAGCCTTGACAATGGACTGTAGTTTAATAACCCTTTACTTTCTTTCTACCATGCCCTTACCGGCCCCATGTGAAATACTGAGTCATAAGCTGCTGTAACGATTATCTATGACATTTAACTGTAAAATGGTATTTCATCGTGGCTTTGTTATGCTTTGATTTGGGGGACTGATAAAGTTAAATGCTGGAAACGTCTCTTTAATTCTTACCTATTCTTTTTGCAAATTTGTCTTTTGCTCATCTTTACACTGATTCTCAGATATTATTATCTGAGAATTAAATTATTTTATTCAAAATGCTGGAATATTTTTCTAGTTTTTTTGGGTATTTACCTTTATTTTTAATATAAAATAACTTTATACTGACAAATAATTTGATCTTTTACTTTCATTTATAGTTTTGTGGGATTTTCTTTGTTGTTGGTTTTTGTTTCTATCTTTCTCTGTTTTTGTTTTGTTTTGTTTTGTTTTTGGGAGGGGCTTTTTTATTTATTTATTTATTTATTTTGTTTTGAGACAGGGTTTCTCTATGTAGCCCTGGCTGTCCTGAAACTCACTCTGTAGTCCAGGCTGACCTTGAATTCAAAGATCTGCTTGCTTCTGCTTCCTGAGTGCTGGGATTAAAAGCCTGTGCCACCAGGCCCAGATGGATTTTTTGTTTGGTTGTTTGGGTTGGGTTGGGTTTTTTGTTTTTGTTTTTATTTTGAGGCAGGGTCTCAGGTAGCCCAGGCTGGCCTTGATTTCAGTATGTAACCAAGGATAGAACTGGGCTCAGTTCTCTGCCTCCATCAACCAAAGGCTGGGATCACGGATACACATCAGCACGCTCAGCCTCATTTATAGTTCTAAATGTTAAAATTCCAGTCCAGGGATCTATGAATATTATTTTTCACTGTTGTTTGTGGGTTGATTCTTTACAGTTTTTAAACCTCAACCCTAATCTATCTGGAGTTCATTTTGGTCCATTTACAGCAGCATTTAATTGTTAGTAAGCATCAGTCTTTTAAAGGATGGTTTAGGGTATGCCAAGGTCTGCTTTTCCTATGGCGTGAGCTCTGAAAAAACATGTTGGATAACTTTTCCTTTAATCATGGCATTAGATGATAAGCTTTTCCAAGTGGGAATTTTACTGTAAGAAAGTTCTTCACTCATAATGTTTTTATCCTAATTGAAAACATTAATATCAGAGCTGAAGCCAAATTAAGTGTAAGGCTATTCATTCCAGTAAGTCTGTGTTGAAATTGCCTCAAGACTTTCCCAGTGTCTGGCTAGGCTTTATGTGGTACCATGTGTTCATGTCACTTCCTGGGTTGCTCAGATCACATCCACAGCAGCCATGATAATTCTAGTTGTCATCTTTCCTTCTGTAGGAAACTGACCTTTGGTTGATAAGCATGTGAACTGAAAGCCTGTGAAGTTAAGCTCAAGGGTATAGAATTTGTAGTCTGATTGTATGCTGGCACCTGAGCAGTCTTGCGATAGAGTGTATCAAGACCAAACATCCTTATCTGGGTATCTGTTTTCATTCACAAGGCCTGTGACCCCTAGATATGCTGGCATGTTCTCTGGACTCTGCATTTCCTTTTGCCTGTCTCATTTCTGACATTATGTATCCTCTTCAGCAACTAAAATACGTAAAAGAAGGGGATTCTCTCTTCTAGAAGGGTGTTCCAGCTGCTGCCCCTGCCAAGTTCTGTGTGGTGCTTGGAGAGATGATGTATTTATGAGGATTTGCGTCTCATTCTTCTGAATCAGCCAGGTTAATGGCAAAATATTTTAAGCTTTGTCTATTGTGTATTTCCCCTAACTTCCTCTACTTAACAATCAGCAAAAGAGACAAGTTAGATGTTTTATATTTTAGAATCCAGATTATTTTCCATGTGTTAATGGATAAGACAAAATTAAAGAATTGTTTGTCTAATGTTTTGAGTTTCTTAAAATTGATCTGTGAGTTATTGGGGGTTTATATGAAGAAGTGCCTAAATCTTTTTCATTTTGAAAAGCATGGTATTAGGAAACATGGGGTGGGGGGGTTCTTGTTCTAAATAGTAAAAAAGAGGGTTGTGAGCCCGAGTTCCAGGAATGGTGGAAAATGTTGGGCCTGGTTGTTTTACTGACACATGGCCTCATGTAGCCCAGGCTGACCTTGAACTCAATATGAAACAGGGTGACCTTGAACTTCCAATCTTCCTGACTCTGCCTCACAAGTTCTATGATCACTGGTGTGTTCTGCCACTTAAAGTTTTGTTTTATTTATTTATTTATTTATTTATTTATTTTAATGCTGTGTTGGGAGTTGAGCCTAGAGCCTCACACAGGCTAGGCTAGCAGCCTCCCCCACTCCAGCCCCCTTTGAAGGCTTCAGCTTCTGATACAACGTGTAATGAAAATGATGTCAGTATGTCCTGATCCAACCTTCAGCAGTGAGCTCACTAAGGAGATGGCGTATTGTATCAGGCATGGAGAATCAGCCTGAGCTGATTAACATGGAGGAGAGGTTTGTCCCTGCTCATGGCTGGAGGGACTCTGGTCCATGACCAGATGGCCCTATTGCTGTGGACCCCTGGAACAGATGCTCAATGGCAATTGGGGGGGGGGGTGGAGCTTGCAGGGATAGAGTGGGGACAAAGCACTTAGCCATAGCCATGAGGTAAACAAGAAAGAAGATGGGACTGGGGTCCTGTGGTCCCCTTTCCAGCATATTCCAAATGACTTAATGTCGAAACCCCACCATCCACGCCTCTATTGCCTCCTATTAGTGCTACCCCGGCAACAGGCTCTTTTTTTTAACACAGGGGCATGAGAGGACATTTAACATTTAAACCATGAATTTGGTTGCCACATAGTGTGTTCAGCTGAGCCGAACCCTCTGTGGTGTCGAGCCAGCTCTAAGACAGCGGGGCTACTTGAGGCATAGCAATGTGTCTTATTTCAATAGCTTCACATTTTTCTTATTTCTACTTGTGTAAATGCTTGTCTTTTAATGAAAAAACACGCATTCCCTCTTGATATAATAGTTTCCAATTCACTTTATTTGAAACAATTGGACTTAGTAATAAGATTATGTTGCACATGCCCAGAAGGGTGGGAAAATGATTCTACATTTTATTGCACACAAAATGCCGATGATAAGTCATGTATTTGGGAGAAATGGGAGAGAAATTTGTGCTTAACCTATTTTTTTTTTTTTTTTATTTTTTACCTAATAATAGTGTAACATCTTTTTTTTTTTTTTGGCCAGTTTTGATTTTTAAGTTTCTTGTTTCAGTTAGTTAGAAGACAACTCCCTTTCTAGTCACCCGTAGGCGGCATGTGTACACATCTGTGACTGCACGTTCAGACAATTCTGGTGACTGTGACTGTGGAGATTAAGTCCAGTTGAGGTGTGCCCTTGATTTAATGCCAACCTGAGAATTAGTGGAGTCACTCACTTTAGAGCCCACTGGCTTCTTCCCCGAGCCTTCCCTTTCTCTATTTTGTGCTTTTAAAATCCATTCAAATGGTTTACTAGGCAGAGTGTGCATGTAGGATTTCTGAAATTACACATAATCACACGCAAGTGAGGAAATGCCCCCCTGTAACAGGAAATGACACCCCACTGTTTGTGGGTTTTATGTCCAGATTAAAGGAAAATGGGGAGAGAAAAATGAAAACCACATCTAGTCTCCCTCTCCTAGCTGGAATCTGTAATTTGTTTATATAAGATGATGGGCTTTTATTTGCTCTCATCTTTGCATGTGTGTGGGGGGCGGAGTCGAACAGTGTCTCACCGTGTAGCCCACTCTAGTTAGGATTCTCCATCTCAGCCCCGCCCCCAAGTGCTGGGATTGCAGGCATGCGGCACCACACCCAGCTTGGCACCACACCCAGCTTAGTTTTGTTAACATTTTTTAAGTTCCCATTGTCTAGTTGAAATGGTAGCAAATAGATTTACCAGCCTACTCCTCCCCATCCCATCGCATGGCAGCCCCATGCCTTGGAGGACAAGCAGCAGCGGCAGCTTTCTGATGATGTCCACTCTGTTCCAGGCTTTCCCCTCACTCCACATCTGTTGTGGGATAATCTTATGGGAATGCAAATTGCTCCATTTCCCTAGTTGAGCCTTTGACCACATTCACAGGACCTTGCCCTGTCCCTCTGCAGAACACTGGTGTCTCCCCCGCAACCCCCCCCCCCCCGTGTTCCTGCCCTCACCTGTTTCCCTGATATTATTGGAATCGCTCATCTTTTAGTGGCCACCAGCCTCCCAATCCTGCTTTACTTCCTGTTTCCTTTTCTCTACAGTTTTTCCTTCTTTGTATTTTACATCGGCATTTCAGTGGGAATCTCAGCAGCATCGGGGTGGGGGCAGACACCATTCTGCCATTTTGAATCCTTCCAGACTGTTTTTAGGAAAGCTTTCGGCTTGGTTTTCATGTGTGGTCTGTTTCTGGGGTATCGTGTCCTGTTTCTCTGATGTCTTCTCGGTTAGACTGAAAAGCTGCGAGAGCTACAGGGATGTACGCACTTCACCTTGCGGCTTCTGGAGAGAGCCAGATCAAGTGTGGGGCGTTTCAGATGAAAGTGCTGGTGTGAAAAGCAGACTGCCTCCAAGCCTTCTCTGTCTCTGTCTCTGATGGCGCCCTCACCTTGCTAAGTCCCCCTGGGCACCCACACTCTTCCAAGCCCCCCCCCCTCCATTGCCACCCTCGCCCTCTTTCCTACGCCTGCCTTGGTCTGTTCCTTGCCTGGTCATCTTTCTCCCAGTACCATTTAGCATCTCCTCTGCATCCTCTCCCAGCCTTTCCGGTCTGAAGCCGTAAAGCAGCCGTTTGCTGGGACAGTCAGTCTCCACTTGCTGTTCCCAGGACCTCCGTGGCAGCATCACACTTCTCCTTTGTAACCCTGCTGCACATGGAAATTCTCTCGGGATTGGTTTCGAGTCGTGCTGAGACTTAATACTTTCCAAATCACAGCCAGTCTTATTTTGTCTCTATTCCCATTGCTTCCTTTCTCCGTATTATTTTGAAATAAATCCCAGGTGTGACATGGATTCCTTCACAGATGTTTTAGTCTGTATCTCAACAAGGGCTCTTTATAAATATGACCACATACCATTAGCACGCCTAAGCTACTAAATGCTGTAACAGATCCAGTGAGTTCAATTGTTGGGTTGTTTCACAGTTGACACTAATACTCTTCATTTTGCTGTATCAGGTGATGATCCATGTGAAGTCCAAAAGTCACTGTTGGTTGATGAGCCTTTTAAATCCCTTCTAAAATATACAAGCTGCCCCTCCAACTCCTGGAATTTTATGGATTTTTTAAAACTATTTGACATAATTCTTGTATGTCTCACTAAATGTTTTCTTGACTTTAAATCTATTGAACTCTCTTTGTATAAAGAAAATTAGAAGAGAGAATCTGATCATTTGAGACTTGGTATAGATATGGCCAGTGGTCTGACAGTTTTCCTTTTCCACTATGTAACTGAAAAGCCAGTCAATTGGTAGTTTCCTCAAGGGAACAGGTACATAGAATTACAAAGTAAACCTCATTAAGAATTACGTGTATAGAATTACAAAGTATACCTCTTTAAGAATTACATTTGTTTTTCAAATGAATGCATTTAAGTGTGTGTGAGTGCATGTGTGCACATGCGTGTGCATGCATGCACAAGTACATGCATGATTTCGCATGGAGGTCAGAAGACAACTTGCAGGAGTGAGTTTTACCTGAGTCATCTCACTGACCCTTCAGTGTGCGCTTTTGCAAGGTCATAAGGAGGAATTCTCACAAACCCTAAAGTGTGATAAAAAATAAGATTTTACATTGAAATTAGTATAACTTTATGGTGTCTAATTTTCACCCTTAGTAAACTAATGAATAACCTCACCATTTGAAGATGGGGTCAGAGCCTGGGATATGACATCAGACTAAAAACACTGTGCAGCCTTTCCAGGGAGCTAATGCTTAAAGTGACATGAATGAGCAGGGTCACTCTTGCCTCGAGCATCACATCTGTTTCTGTTGCTTTGACATCTGTTTATTTTGGCACAGCAGCTTTCATTGATGGAGTCCAGTCTTGTCCTTCCCCAATCCTTCTTCTTGAATGATATACAGCATCTACAAAGTGTTATCATTTTAATGAATCAAATAATATCTCCCCACCCCTTCTCTTCACCAGAAATAAACTTGAAGAGAGTAGAGCTTTCAAAGTGAAATGTGAAATAAGAGCTTCCTCTTTGTTCACCCTGCTCATTTTCTCCTGGTCTTAGGAGCTGGGAACCCCAAGTGTAAAATTGCAATTGTTTTGGGAAGAACAGAAGCTGCTTCTCTATCCAGGTAATGAAGTGGTTCTGATGGAGAGATGATGGAAGGGCGAGACAGGTCTTCTTTCTGTCCATGTCCTCACTTATAATGTACCAAATATAAGATTTGCTAATGATTGATGTTGTAAATCTGCATCTCAAGTATTTGGTTTTCCAAGTCTGTGTGGAAAACAAGTTAAGGACTGAAGCTGCACACTCCTTCCTGTGAAACCTCTGGCGTTAGCCAGTGGCTGCTGTGGCTGGAAGTACAGGCCGGTGACCTTAACACAAGGGAGGTGATGGAGACAGGAGGATCAGTTAAGTCCAGCCTGCTCCACACACAAGTTCCAGGCCAGACTGTGGATGTAGTGAGACCAAACCGAAGGAGCAGGGGTAGGGAGGGTAAAGCGTTCATGAATCTTGAAAGATATTTGGATAAAGTGATTAGAAATTAAAATTTCCATTGTTCAGTAGTAGAGAACACTGAACAGTATCCAATCGTTGGCGCTATAGAAGAGAGGGAGAGAAAGAAAAATGCTCAGGGTTGCCCGAAATATGGAGGCCTTCGGATGTGCATGTTAAAGACAATTGTCTTAAAATGTTTAATTTTGGATGTCAGTTGTCATTCACCATTGTTGAGTAGTGAGGAGCCTCAGCTTCCGTTTGTTTTTGAATCATTGTTGGTGTTCCAGAGCACAGCCTGAGACAGACTGGGCTGAGTATGTTGTTCATGCGCGTACCATTCCAATCATCCTTGCTCATGTGACCCCATGAAAACAACAGTCATCTCAACCCTTAGCACTCTAATGCTGTTTTTCTTTTGTGCAGACACAAACAGCACAGCATGATTCTTGTTCCAATGGACACACCTGGAGTAGAGATGATAAGGCCTCTGTCCGTGTTTGGCTACATGGGTAAGCGCTCAGTGAGCAAGTCTATGCACTGCACACAGGAAGATGGAGTCTGCAGAAACACGAAAGGGAGTCAGCAGTTCTGTCAAGCATAAGACAACCTCAGGAATCCCTTCAGTGTGCTAGCTAAGGTCCAGAGAGCAGATAAGCACAGCTTCCTGTCTCGTTTTAAGGGCAGGTATTCCTCGGAAAACAATACTGACTTGCAGCCTTCTTATATGTGTGTTTGTACACTTAGAAAGTATACTTAGAAAGGAAACTTCGATTGTGAGGAAGAACAGAGTCAACAGTTAAAATATTGGAAGTGGCCAGGCGTTGGTGGCACACCCCTTTAATCCCAGCACTCTGGAGGCAGAGGCAGGAGGATCTCTGTGTTTGAGGCCAACCTGGTCTTTAGAGCTAGTTCTAGGATAGGTTCCAAAGCAATACAGAGACACCCTGTCTCAAAAAACAAAAACAAAAAACAAAATAAAACAAAACAAAAAAACCCCAAAACATTGAAAGTGAGTAAGCAGCGGGAGTTTCTTATTTTCTCATTTTGGAAATTAATCCCTACTGGTACTTCAAGGGATCAATTTGACATAATCCACTAAAATTTTTTTTATTTGCTTTTTATCTCTGTATTCAGGTCTCTTAACCAATAAGAGGTTAGTAAGCAATAAGATGAGTTTTGATTTATTTGGGCACAAAACATTTCCTTTGATTCTGACCTTGGGTAGAATCTCTAAGAAGTAAGGCTACTTGTTTCCTGCTACTCACCATGGGCCCCACACCTGCTGTGTCCAAGCCACTGAGGTCACCCACTCTTTGAGAGGTTTTGTGAATGCCGTAGGTTAAGGTCCTTCCATTGGGAGCTTACACTGAGGGAGCAAAAGAAGCAAAGGTGAGAAGCATCCTGGATTGGAAGTTAGGACGTTATCAGTGATACAGGCTATGGACATGTCAGCGAGACTTCGGGCTCTGTGTTGATGTGACTGGTGACAAGTTTGAATAGGAGTCTTATAGAACGGTTGCCATCATTAGCTCTGTAGAACAAGCTAGAAGGAGAAGAATATATGACAGAGAAAGTACGGGGGACAAGATATGACAAACAAGCTGACAGGTGGACATCACACACACACACACACACACACACACACACCTGGGCTCAGTGGCTTTATCCCATAACTTCTTGCTTCTATCCTTAACTCTAAATACAGAACCACATGGACAAAGCTGCCACGTTCTGCTGCTTGCAAGGGCTGGAACATGGCCCCCTTGTTCAATTACATCTTTACCAATTTTTTGGCTTTTACTGCCTAAGCTTGGCTGTCCTGAAACTTGCTCTATATACCAGGCTGGCCTCTAACTCAGAGATCCACCAGCCTCTGCCTTCCCAGTGCTGGGATTAAAGGTTTGCCACACCACACCTGGCTCCAAGCTTATCTTTCATTCCCTTCCATAAATGGGAAATTTAGCTGGGTGGGACCTTGCCCTGAGGTCCGCATTCCCTGTGTTTCATTTATTAATTCTTTTATCTCCTTGAACACAGGGTTTAGCTCCATCCCACCTCCTGGTATTTGTTTTCTCCTCAAAATTTTCATTTTGTAATTGACCCTGCTTAGTTTCCTCCTTTTCATTATAAATCTTCATTAGAGTTGCTATTAAAAAGCACACAACAGAGTCTAAAGCAGGCTGTTTTGAGATTTCCTCTGGCAATGGAATTAATCCAAAATTCTTCACTTTAGCCTCAGTCAGATTCTTTGGACAATGGCAAAAGGCAGCCTTTTCTTCCCAAAATATAAGAATGATCTCTAGACAACATACTAAAAAATCCTCTTGAATGGGCCTACAGTTCAAATACCTCTTAGCATCTCTGTCTCATTTGTTCCTACTAGGATGACTCATTTAGCAGTGTTTAAAGCATTTCTCTGATATCCAAACCCAAGGTACCAAAATCTAAATTCCTCCAAACAAGCCACGGTCAGGCCTATCACAGCAACACCCCCCCCCCAGTCCCTGGTACTAATTTCTGTCTTAGTTTGGGTTTTTATTGCTGTGAGGAGATACCATGACCATGGCAGCTCTTATAAAGAAAACATTTAACTGGGGTAACTCAAATACAGTTTCAGAGGTTTGGCCCATTATCATCATGATGAGGAGCATGGTGGCATGCTATGGTAGCTGAGAGACCTACATCTTGCAGGCAACAGAAAGTCCACTGGCAGTGACACTGAGGAAAGCTTGAGCAAAAGAGACCTCAAAGCCCGCCCTCACAGTGACACACTCACTCCAAGGCCACACCTCCTAATAGCGTCGCTCCCTTTGGGGGCCATTTTCTTTCAAACAACCATAGGTGACAACCTGAAGACACCAAAAATGAATCTAAAATATGGGCTAACTCTAGGCACCCTGTGCCTCAGAGCCCACCTCCGTATTTTCAGTCTCACGAGTGCACCAGCATCACGCCAACTCCCTGTAGCCCACGGCCAGAAGAAATGGCATGGAGAAGGCTGACTATTTGTTCCACCGTGACAAGGAAAGGGGGTGGAATTTGCCTGAGACTGTCCCTAGAATTGACGGGAAGGAGGGATGACTCAGATGAGGTGGGAATGCAGCCATGATCCCTGTAATACAGGTGCCATCGTTGAGCAGTGGAGGTAGTACAGACCAAGGGTGGCAGGCAGAAACGGTGGTTGTATTCCTGCTCTGCCGTCTGTTGAGCCTGCTCGAGCAAGTTCCTTAGCATTCTCAGATATCAGTTCTCACAGCACTAAACAAACAAACTCCAGAAATGTTCCTCACTTTCAAGCTTCTGGGTGTGGTGTATTGGGCTGGTGTGCATGTGTGTGTGCATGCCCATGTATGGTCATGCATGTGGAGGCCAGTGTTAACATCAAATGTCTTCCAGTGTCACTCTCAACCTTGACTTTTAAGACAGACTTTCTTACTGAACCCAAACGCACTACCTTTAAGACAGCCAGAGGGTTCCAGCTCTGCCTGTCTCTGCCTTACCACTGCTAGGGTTACATATGGCCACAAACATGCCTGGAAGTTATGTGGGTGCTGGGGATTTGAACTCAGTTCTTCATGGCACTGTGCAGGCCTTTTACCAGCTAAAATGTCTCCATAGCACCTGTTTTGGATTTTCAGATTTTTTTTTTTAAATCATTTCCCCCAAGCCACCGATCTTTGGGTTACATTTATGTACGTGCATGCCATGGAACTTGGTCCTCCATTCCATAGCTTTGCAATTTCAGGGGACAGATTTTCAGACTTCTTCTAACTCCAACAGTTGAGTTTGCTGTGACATCAAGTGCTGTGGGCTGAGAGCTGAGTTCTACCCTGGTGTGTCCACAATATAGTCATCTTTGAAATGTTCCTTTCACTGAATACTTTATAGCAGAGTCACTATCTATGACTCCTTTATTCAGCTCATTGTATTGTAAATTATTATTTTCTGTTTTGTAGATAATATACATGGTGGGCACTGGGAGATCCATTTTAATCATGTGCGAGTTCCTGCTACCAATTTAATACTGGGTGAGTATTAGCCCCTCCCCCAGTGTTGTGAATTCCTGTCCCCAGGTCTGCATATGGAAAAGATACACAACCTTAACTTAGGTACTTCCCATCTTATTCCAGTTATCAAGGAATATGCTCATTCTGTCTGTTTTTCTTATCTGAAATGATATGGTTTTATCTGAATGTTAAATGAGAGATTTTTTTATTTTATACCAGCTGGAAACATGGCTGAATACAAACATTGTCCAATTCAGAGCAACATGTCTTTTCTAAAGGCATGGCCAGGGGCTCCCTATTAGTTTTAAGAAAATGTCAATACTTTCTTTGAATTCAGACCAAAAAGAGAATAAACAGACTAAAAATGTAAATGTTCACCACTTGCCTGAGATGACTCCTTATTTCCATTCACTGGAAACCTCCTCAACCTTCAAAGAGTGTTTCCGCCGACAGGCCCTGGGATTACAGTGGAGGACAGTCAGTCCCTCCTTTGCTGTCCTTATCTCTCTGTCCTGTCCTTAGCCATGTCCTGTCTTCCCTCCCCCCCTGGACTGTAGATTCCTAAGGCAGAGCCTGTGTTTCACCCTCCTTGGTAGCCATTGTAACACTAATAAAGCAACTGATGCTTTACTCCAGGGACGGTACTTACATTAGACTGGAATCCAAATCCCCCTACATCATAATGAACATTATTGCAAACTCGACTCTTCCCTCACCAGAAGACTGTTTACAATAAGGGCAGCTCCGCTTGTCCTAGAATTCATGTAGATAAGTGGGCCTGCCTGGGCCACCTTCATGTTTCGTTTGCTTTCTCACAGGTGAAGGCAGGGGGTTTGAAATTTCCCAAGGCCGCCTTGGACCTGGAAGAATCCACCACTGCATGAGATCCGTGGGTCTGGCAGAGCGCATCCTGCAGATCATGTGTGAGCGGGCAATGCAGAGGGAGGCCTTCAAGAAGAAGTTGTACGAACATGTAAGGGGATCTTGAATGTCTTTGGACTTGCTCTAGCCTGCTAAGCTGCTCTGACCTCAGTGAGAAAAGCATCTCTGCTGTGGGCGTGGTCATACCCCAAGTGAGAAGCTGCATTTCCCCTGGTAAAAGATGAGCAAGTACTCTTGATCTTCAGTGCCCAGCCCATGGAGTGTAGAGAGTCTAGAGAGCCTCGAACATCACAGCTCACTGAGGACTTGGGAGCATTGTCATGGAAAAAGAACTTGCCTTGTACTTTGGGTTTGGGGAAAGAATTAGAACAGATAAGTGTAAACAGAGGAAAACAGTGCACTGTAGGCAGAGTTTTTCATCGGGACTGCCAGTCAGCTCTGTCTCATCAGCCAGCTCCCAAATAACTGCACAGAGAATTAGTGGTAATTATAAATGCTCTTCCAATAGCTTAGGCTTGTTACTAACTAGCCCTTACACCTTAAATTAACCCATATTTCTTATCTATGCTCTACCACGTGGTGGTACTTTTTGTCAGCTTGGCAGTTTCATGTCCTATTTGACCCTGCCCTTCTTCCCCTAACTTTCTGTCTGCAAACCCCACCTAACCTCTACCTACCTGCCTAGCTATTGGCCAGTCAGCTATTTTTTTAAACCAATCAGAAGGCACCTTGTCAAACACACATCTTTGCGGTACACAAAAAGATTAGTCCATAACAGTGCATAACTCAGAGAAAGAAGGAATATTCTATGATAGATTAAAACAATTGAAGTGGCTGATTATGGAGGAAACCAGCATTTGGTCAGAGGTACATGGTTTTTGCATTTTCATCTATAAATTATATGCTATTGAATCTGTTATTTACAGCCCAGGATAAGTATACTTACAGACAGGCAGTAAAATCAAGTCATGTGTGGCTGCAGACTCTGGAGAACCTTCTAAAGAGGGAGAGCCAAGGCCCTGCCCCCAAGCCCTTCCTAATTTTTAAGAAAGCAAGAAAACTCAG
This sequence comes from Phodopus roborovskii, assembly GCF_943737965.1. NCBI lineage: Eukaryota > Metazoa > Chordata > Mammalia > Rodentia > Cricetidae > Phodopus > Phodopus roborovskii. The sequence goes on along the minus strand of NW_026125295.1, from coordinate 17,603,258 downwards.
TATTAGGTATTTAATCTTACTGTTGCTCACATGCTAATATTAGGTCTTGCTTGTATTGACAGAAGTATTGTGTTTGCTGCATATGTGTGTTCTATTGCCTGAGTTCCCTGTACAGTTATGACCTCAGAACGTTTCACAGAGGCCCTCCCTCCTTTCCTTCCTCCCTCCCTCCTTTCCTTCCTTCCTTCTTTCCTTCTTCCCTCCCTCTTTCCTTCTTTCCTCCCTCCCCCTCCCTTCTTCTTTTCTTTCTTTCTTCCTTCCTTCCTTCCTTACTTCTTTCCTTCCTCCCTCCCTGCCTCCTTCCTTGTTTTTTAAGACAGGATTTCACTGTGTAGCTCTGGCTGTCCTAGACTTGCTCATAGACCAGGCTGGCCACTTGGTCTCTGCCTCTGCAATGCTAGGATTAAAGGCATGTACCACAACTGCCTGGCCACAGCAGCTTTTTGCTTAGGTTTGTTTGTCTTGTTGGTTTTCTGAGACAGAATCTTTCTGTGTAAGCCTGGCTGTCCTAGAACTCACAGACGTCGGCCTGCATCTGCCTCCCAAGTGCTAGGATTAAAGGTGTGCACCAGCACACCCAGCTTTCACTCTGATTTTTGTAGGCAATGTTTATGTCTCGTTAAGTATTCCATCTTCAGGGTTGGTTCTGAGAGCAGTGCTGGTATTGCTATGTTAATAACAGCCGCATTGTAGCCGAGGAGGGGCTGGAAGGAGGGATCTACAAAAACACAATTAACACTAATATTAGTGTTGTTTGTGCTTGCTCAACATGTATATGATTTGTTCACAACATTGTTCTTAAGAAGAATGCAGCCAGCCACATGACACCATACCCAGCAACAATTTATGGGAAGCCCCTTGGTACACAGAGAACACTAGGAATCAGCGGTTGATGAGCACTATGGGAGGAGGTGTGGTCATGATAAGTAAAGCCCTGTGGCTGTCATAGAGGTCTCCTGAGTTACTCATGGCACTGGCCACAACTTCTTCCCAATATCTTTCTAAATTGGTCATGTAAGTGCTGGAGCAAGGTGAAGGGAGGCTGGGGGGGGGGGGGAGGGCGGGTATCCAGCAGGTCTCGCTCCCCCCCATTCCCACCCCTAACACCCCCCACCCCTGATTAAAAAAAAAAATGTTCTGCTCAGGGGATTGTGAGTGATATTTGTTTTTTGAGGCAGGGTTTTCTGTAGCCCTGGCTGTCCTGGAACTGACTGTGTAGATCAAGCTGACCTTAAACTCAGAGATCTGATTGCCTCTGCCCCTGCCCCTGCCCCTGCCTCCCAGTGCTGGAATGAAGGCATACATCACCACACCTGACTTGAGTGGTGTTTTCATGCTGCACCGAGGAGGGTTTCTCTCCTGTCCATTAATATATCCTGCTGCTCCAGCGAGGGCTTTAAAAACCTGTGTCTCCTTCTAGTGGACCCCTCTCGCATCTGGCTCGAATTAATTGAGCTGGCAAAAGCAGAAAGAGAGCGTGCAGGCATGTCATAAACAAGAATCCACTCCAGGCCTTTCTTCAATTTGTAAAAATGACATTTGTTTCCCCGAATGTGGGGTCTCCTTCCAGCTGCCTTCTAAATTGTTCCAGCTCTAAAATAGAATTTCATCTTAGTCAACCCATTTGGCTGTTTCCTGGAGCTTGCAATTTCCACCCCTCAGTGCTTTTTAGCAAATCTGGGGTCTGAGGAAACCCAGCCGGGAACTCAGTCCTTCATTCTAAAAGCTAAGAAGGAAGTACATTTAAGTCTGTTCATGAAGTTGTGATATCCCTGCTTTTCATTCAAAAAAAAAAATCATCAACTTCTGGCAGCTTGCTTGAAATGAATTCTGAGCCTGTTTTCACCTGTAAGGCTAGTCCTGACCCAAGTACTGGGACTATAGGCCACCACCATGCTGATTCTGTGGCTGTGCTTTTGAAAAGTAAGAAGCAGACAAAGTTTATTAAAAACAATATTTTTAGCCAGGTATGGTGGCTCATGCCTTTAGTCCCAGCACTCAGGAAGCAGAGACAAGCAGAGTTCAAGGCCAGCCTGGTCTACAGAGGGAGTTTCAGGATGCCAGGGCTGTTAGAGAGAAACCCTGTCTCAGAAAAAAAAAAAAAAGATAGTTTTTACCTGACCCAATATATGTGATCACATGAAATCAATATAAAATAGGATTAGTGAGATAGTTTGCATTGTAAAATTGAGTGCCTATATTATACTTCATATTACATTTACATTCAGATTAGACATACTTCAAATCTTAGAAGCCACGTGTGGCTGAAGAAGTATGAGTGAGCCTAAAATGGCTGTGGGAGTTCACATGGCTTGAATCAAACTCCTTAATTTACTGGTTGGGCTTAGCAAACCTCACAAACAATAGTTCTTCGTTTAAAGATGGGAACCCAGAAAAAGCCATTTTGATCATCTGGTATCATTTACTATGTCCCCTGGGCTCCCACACTAAATTATGAATGTCCACTTGCTTCTGAGATTTATGGTACGTACATCCATGTAGTTCATCTATATGGAACATCCATATGGTACATATGAACCCATATTCATATATTTCCCTTGTCAGTTCTAAGTTCTAACAAATGAAAAACAACAACAAAAGAACCTCAGAGAATTTTCACTGGGATAAGAGAGAAGCAAGTATTCATTTTTACTGTTTCATTTTGAGATAATTATAGCCACATGTACAGATGTAAGAGATAATGCTGAAAGATCCCTTATTCTACCTAGTTCTCTTCTGTTTTAACAGCTTGCAAGACTATAGTACCATGTCAGGATGGTTGATGTCACTGTTGTCATGGATACCATTGGGCTACACATTTTCCATCACTGCAGGCTCATTTAAGCTGTCCTTTCATGAAGCACACTCACTTCAGCTTCACCCTTATCTTGATTGACTCCTAGCAACCATAATCTACTCAGTGTTTAGTAATTTTTTCATTCCAGACATGGGATAATATAATATGTAAGCCTTTGGGGATTGTCTGTTTTCCTGAGCCATCATTCTTTGGAGACTCACAAAACTGTGTGATTCAGTAGCCAGTTGTGCTGCCGAACAGCGTATCTCTGTACAGCGTTACTTGGGGTGAGCTGTGCATCTGCTGGGGCATACCTGTGCCATTGATGGTTTTACGGTTTTGGTTGTTATGAGGCTGGTGGCAGGTGAATACTAACCCTGCATTTATCTGAGACCCATGCCGGGAGAACAGTCCCTGGTCAGTGTGGTCATTGCATGTTCAGCTCACAAACTGTATATAAGTGGTCCAGTTTCTGCACACCCCCACCGGCATGTGATGGCATCACAATTTTCTTTGTTTAGGCATTCTGATTGATTTATGACGATATGTCAAACTGCTTTAGTTTATGTCACCCTTATAGGGGCATCTTGTCATCATTTGCCATATTATTCCTTTGGAGTCATTTCTGATGCCCATTGTCTACCTGGATAGTTTCCTACTAAGTTTGTTTTACATTCTGGGCACTGTACTTAATTTTTTTTTTTTTTTTTTTTTTTTTTTTTTTTTTGAGACAGGGTTTCTCTGTGGCTGTGGAGCCTGTCCTGGAACTAGCTCTTGTAGACCAGACTGGTCTTGAACTCACAGAGATCCACCTGCCTCTGCTTCCCGAGTGCTGGGACTAAAGGCATGCGCCAGCACCACCCAGCTGGGCACTGTACTTTATCTCTGTGGTTTTCAAGCATTTTCCCACTTTGGAGTTTTTCCCATTCATTCTCTAACAGGGTCTTCCACAGAGCAGAAGTATTCAGTTTTAGTGACTCTCACTTGTCCCATTGTCTCTGTGGCTCAGGTTTGGACATCAGTCTGAGGGTCTTGCTTTGGCCCCGTGTCCTGGAGGTTTTATCTGGCAGTTTTCCCAAGGTCTTGCACTTTGTCCTGGAACACAGAGCAGTCCGTCCGGTCATGATGTGAAGACGACCTTCCGAGTCCTGTTGCTGACTGCCGTTTGCTCCAGCACTTCTTACAGAAGTGTCTTTCCTCCATCTAAGTGTTCGTGTGCCTCTGCAGAAGTCAGTTGGGCGTGGTGGCGGTGTTTTACCTCTGGTTGTTGTGTCTGAACTCCCTGTGAGTCTTTCTCTCCCAGAGCTGCACATTTTTATACAACCCTTCTCAAAATAAGCCAGAATGACTCCCTCACTTTACTCCTCTCTGTGAGTGGTCCAGCTACTCCTTAAGAGCATATCTTCGAGACACGAACACTTACCGGAAGCAAATAAGTACATCAAAGGAAGATGAAAAGTGCCAAGCATTAGAAGAATGCGGGCTGGAGCCACAGTGAAGTATCTCTGACTAAAGGATTGCTAACAGTACCCGGTGCTCGGGAAACATCCAGGACCATCATGTTCAGGGATGTAAACACTACCTAGTACAACCACACAAGCCAACTATTGCTTATAAATGATAGGCAGTGGCAAACAATTCCTTTTTTGGTGTTGTCTTTTTTATAAAATGAAGAGCATATACTCATCCCAAAACCTGTATAGAAATGTTTACAGGGGCTAGAGAGATGGCTCAGTGGTTAAGAGTACTAATTGTTCTTCCAGAGGACCCAGGTTTAATTCCCAGCACCCACATGGCAGCTCACAACTGTCTATAACTCCAGTTCCGGGGACCCGACACCAATGGCAAAACACCAATGCACATAAAATAAAAATAAGTAAGTTAGAAATGTTTACAGACGCTCCATCTATCAGAAGTGGGCACAGTCCTGATATCCCTCAGCAGATGGTCGGACAAACAGACTGTGCTCATCCCCAGAATGGAGTCGTTCTTAGTAACAAGCATCACTGACAGTTAATAAACAGCTGGACTTGGGTCAGATTCAAAACATTACACTGGGTGAAAGCAGCCATACTCCATCAAATCCTTGCTAAATGATCTCACTATACAGCATTTCACACCCTGGAAAAGGCAGAACCATGGGGATGACCTGTCGTGGCGGGTGGGTTTGAGAGTGTGGGGCTGTGAGGGGCCGTGAGACCAGCAGGCTGCTGTACTGGGGAGGTGTGGGGGATGAAACTGTTGTGTGTCGCACATTAAACTCTCAGAGCTGTTCCCACAAGATCTTCCTGCCTGTTCGGGGGTGGGTTCTATTCATCCATTACGTGTATGGGTGTTTTGCCTGCATGTGTACTAGAAAAGGGCATCAGATCCCCTGAAACTGGAGTTACAGATGTAAGCTGCCATATGGGTGTCAGGAACTATACCTGGATCTTCTGGAAAAGCAGCCAGTGTTCTTAACCACCAAGTCCTCTCTGCAGCCTTGGGTGTTTTGTTTTGTTTTGAAGACAGGATCGTGTGTAGCCTAGGCTGTCCTTGAACTCCTGATTCTTCTGCCTCTCCTTCCCGAATGCTGGGATTAAAGGCACAAGGCACTTCTCCAAGCACGGGAAAGGTCATTTTAATGCGTAACATCACAATAAAGGGCCGCTGGGTCACCCTGAAACTGTGCTGGCGCTGGGGATGACCTAGTCCGATTAGACCTAGCTCTTCCATTGTGCATATGTGGGAAATCAAGGAGGGCTGGTGATCGGTATCACAAGGGCCACAAAGAGCAGGGTGGCGATAAGACAGATGCTCAGTTCAGCCAACTTCTCAGACATTGAGTACCTGCCGCCATACCTGACAGCCCGAGCCTGGAGATCATGGCACATGACACGCACGCGCACACACACACGCACAGATTTTAAAACACCCCCAAAACAAATTATTTTTCTGAGCACGTAACACTTGTGCAATCGTCTCATTTTAACTGTGGCGCTCCACAGGTTTGTAGCTAGGCTGGTGTACATCAAGAGACTCAAGCCTGTGACTCAAATCTATACACAGCAAGGCTGTGCACTACCATTAGCCTAGAAAAGTTTATCCAACTACAGGGCTCCACTGATCCTTCCCTGGCTCCCCTACAGGAGGTTGTGGCCCACTGGATCGCTGAAAGCCGCATAGCCATTGAGGAGATCCGCTTGCTCACCCTGAAAGCAGCACACAGCATAGATACCTTGGGCAGTGCTGCCGCCAGGAAGGAGGTGAGCCACCCACCCACTCCACCCCTGCACCACCAGCCACAGGGTCTTCTCCACCTCTCCCTCCCACCCACTGGCTGATGTAGGGGCTATGCCCCCCCCCCAATGACACTCAGATTACAGGAAGTTTCCGTGTGTCTTTGGCTTAAAGACTGTGCATGCTTGTCACCTGTTGGCTTTCTTCTCACTGGGCTGCCTAAGGGCATGACTTTCAGGATGCAGAATGCCCGAAGAACTGTTAAAATGGAACAGGAAGGGGTAGGGAAGGTCTAGCTGTCTACATAGCTGGAATCGATGGTGTGTCCAGAGTGTCCAGTGTCTCTCTGCCTTTGGCATTGGGCTAGATGATGGGTATGGGCCAGATGGGATGAGTCTCCCACATCGTAAATGTTCCCCTAAAGACATCTATTACCCCGTCTTCTCATGTATCCAGCTTATCTGAAGCAAGGACATACTCATTTTATTTTAAAAAGCCCATTAAATGTCTAAGGAGAGAAAAAAAAGCCTGATTAACAGAGCAAAGGCTGGACTTTGTGTATTCTGAGTGTGATTTACAAGCTGCCTGAAATCCATTTGGAAACAAGGCAACTTAGAAATAAATGTGATCTGGAAGCAAGATCTCTTTCTAGAAGGTCACTGCTGACTGAAATATAGCCACTCACTGTATTGCTGCAGCCTTCTGTTGGCCTCCACCACAGATCCTGTCCAGTGGAGACTTGGCTGTGGGAAAGTTTCCTTGTTTTACTTCACAGAGCATTACCAATGCTATCAAATCCTGGCACACTTGGCATGTTCTGAGAGACGAACATTCTTTTCCTATCTTGCTTATGTAGATTGCAATGATCAAAGTGGCTGCCCCAAAAGCCGTCTGCAAAATAGCTGATCGGGCCATCCAGGTGCACGGAGGGGCAGGCGTTTCCCAGGATTTCCCTCTGGCTAACATGTGAGTACATGTCACTTAAGAATGTTCGCACTGAGTGCTGGGGACATGATGTGGTGGATAAAATGCTCTCCATGCAGGTGTGCAACCCAGGTAGAGGTGGGCACAGTCGCACCTGTCTGTAGTTTCCATGCAGAGGCAAGGGGAGCCATAGAAGGCTGCGGGCCAGGTAGCAAGACAGTGAACCAAGTGGAAGGTGAGGATAAACACCCAAGCCTGTCCTCTGGTCTCCACACGGGCACTAGACTGTCGTTTTATCTTCAGCGCCATGGCTGCACCTTAATCTGCTGCTGTCCCGGGCAATAATTACAATTCTGCTTCTCTGGCAGTGGCCGGGCTGCTCGGGCCACGGCCTGCCAGGAGTTCTATTCCCATAGGCACCGGCTCTGTCCCTGCTACTAAAAGTAGCTTTAACTAAATCTTTATCATTCTGTTTATAAATAAGACTCAAATAGGATTCAGAGACTGGGGTGGAAACCTGCTAGCTCAGAGATGTTGAGTAACAACTAGCTAACCTGTCCTTGCTGGCGTCTCCCAAAAAGCATGTCCTTCTACTCTGCCAAAAGAAAAAACAAACAAACAAACAAACAAACAAAAACAACAACAAGAACAAAAACCACCATGCCACTCAAAATCCATCCCTGCTACTTCTGTGCACCCTATCTATCTCTCCCAGATGCCCTTTGATGCTCCATGATTACTTTCTGTCAGCTAGTTGCTAACTCAGCCTCCTGACCCAAGGTTAATTTTATTAAATAACGCAAATGCTAACATGGAGGTCACAGTGTTATTGAATATCCCATGACACTATAGTGTGTGCGAGCATACCCTTACACACACACACACACACACACACACACACACACACAACACACACACTCACACATCATACACAAAAATTTTCAAAATAATATATTTGAAAGGACTGGCATTAAAAATACAAAGATTGAAATCAGTTTTTAAATCTACAGATACTTGACAGTAACTTTAGAAAAAAAAATAAAGACATGCTGAGTGGTGGAAGTTGCTGCAGGGTTCAGCTCTAAGAAACAGCTGCTCTTAACTTGGCTCTGTTAACTTTGCCTGAGGAAAACACGGAGGACCTCTGGACTCCAGCTGTGCTTTCTTCCACTTCTGATGTAGGACTCCCTGACACTTCCTTGTAAGGCCTTCTGGCAGTTATAATCCCCAGATTCTGGTTGCTTTGGGAAGTGTCCCTCCTCTGATTCTAAAGGCTAGCTTGCTGGCTATTGTAATCTTGTTTGGCAGTTACCTCCTTTCACTACCAGAATACATTCATTCCTTCCTGGCCCCTAGATGCTCTGCTGAGAAATTTGTGGTTAGTCTAAAAAGGATACCCTTCCTGTGGCTGGGTACTTTTCTCTTGCAGATTCAATTACCGTTTTGTCTTGTACCATTGGCAGTTAAATACAATCTGCCATGGTGAAGATGCTTTCTGATCATGTCTGTCTGAGGTCCTGATTCTCTTTCCTATTTCATTGAATGAAGTTTTTATCCTCTGAACTGTCTTCCCCTTGCTTCTAGGTATTCTAAAAAACGCATTCAGTGGATCACCAGAGCCCTGAATCAGTCTCCTTCCATTGCATGCCTCTGTTAGATGGAGTATGGAGTAATGCAAAAGAGAGTTGGGAGGAACTTTCCTTGGGTCCAGTTCCCCCCTAGGCATGCAAAATCCACAGCTCTGATTTTGGTCTCCTGCCACTGTCACACCTGTGTGGTTTCTGCTAAGCCCCATCCCTGGGCCATATGTTCCCACACACTGTTGTCAGGAGTGGATGTGAGAGTGAAAGAGTGTGGATGTCCCTGCCTGCCCACATGCAGCATCTGACCAGGGACCACTGACTCCCGGGGTGCACACACGCCTGGCCCCTCACTGCTGAGGGCAGGGACCGCTGACTCCCGGGGTGCACACACGCCTGGCCCTGGCCCCTCACTGCTGAGGGCAGGGACCGCTCACTCCCGGGGTGCACACACGCCTGGCCCCTCACTGCTGAGGGCAGGGACCAGAACAAGTAGCAACCCTCCCTGAAGAAGCCCCTATCACTCAGTTGGGATCATTGCTCCCACTCTAAGGATTAATGCACTGTTGGGGTACCCACTTCTGTCTACACCTCTGTCTGAACTGCCATGGTGCCCCCACTCTCGCATGGTCTGTAGAGACAGTGGGTCAGTCTGATTCTGCCTCCAAACTTCTTAGTCACAGTGAAGGAGCTCCCCTCACCGGTGGCAGTTACCGTAGTGAGCTATTGGAGCCCCTGGGCAGCCATCTTGAATCTTCCTGAGCTGGGAATGTTAAAATGGCTGCTTCAGAGGCCCTTGGCTTTCTGTCTTCATGTTCCTTGTGCTCTTTCCCTTCCTTGGTTTGGGGTGAACATGGCGTGATAGTGTTGTGTTCTTTGGTAACTCTGTGAGCCCACTCTTTGACATTTCTAGGTATGCGATAATACGCACCCTGCGCCTAGCAGATGGACCTGACGAAGTCCACCTCTCTTCAGTTGCCAAAATGGAGCTTCAGGAGCAGGCCAAACAGCTGATGGCCAGAATGTGAGGGAGCAGCCCTGACCGGTCCCACGGCTGCAGAGGCTTGAGCACTCTTAATCAGCTCCAAAACTTAGCTCTTCCATTTCTGCAGTAGTTTGAGTACATGGCTAATTCTTCACCTGTGGGTAAAGATTTTAGCATCTATTTTGATTATTGAGTTTTGTGATGTTAAGGATCACACAGATGTGAGGTAATTAGGAAATCCTAAGCTGTCATCGTTGGGTCTAGTGTCTAATGCTTTTAGCGTTTGCTCTACACACTTGTGGCCTGTGACTGTCTAGGTGGCGCTGGGAATGGCAGAGCTATTGCTCGGTCATCAGCATGAAGAGCTCTTTGCCTTGACTTCCAGGACCCATGCCATGCGAATGGACACCCCAGGCCCCTTTCATCCTGTCATGAAATATATGTAGTTGTACTGCTTTAATAGTGTTCTGAGGGGGTAGTTTAGCACCTCAGAGAAAAAATATAACTGAAGGTGTTCAGGGTTTCCATGAAAAGCCTCTTCCTAACCCAGTCAGAAGCAGTTTGGGTGAGAGTTGACAAGATAGCATAGCATGGTAAGAGAATGTTTAATCAAGGCCACTTAGGTTACATAGAAAATGCCGACAAGCATGACCAATAATAGTTTGTGCCATATCAGAGCCTTCAGTTCCTCGAGAGCTGGTCTGATCAGGTTTCCCTGGAGGCTGTGCCTATCAGAGCTGCCCCGGGAATGCAGCTGTGGGCCACCGCCATCCTCCAAATCAAAATGTCACTGGTGGAGCCGAGGAACCAAATTTTTAGTTTAGATGTGTATTTTCAGTTTGATTGCTGGGAAAACCATTATGTACAGCTGGGAAAGCTTGGGTTGGTGGATCGACTTTTTCAAGTATGAATGTTTTGAAATCTCAACACAAAGAGGGGTATTTCAAATTGAAATTTGGCATCTAAATAAACTGTAAAATACACACTGGATTTTTAAAAAACTTCAGTGAAAATAATTTAAAATAGCTCATGGATAATACCTTTGCATATTAATCATATATCGAATTATATTTTGGGAAGACTGAGTTGAATAAAATATACCCAAATCATCTCTGTTTCTCATTGCCATTGTATGGTGTGAATACCATTGGGAAAATAACTGGAAAGTTTTTTTAAATTTTCAAACCCTAAAAATCATGAACTTTTTCATTAGAAAGTGTGCTCATGGCATGTGATTGTGGGTGGCCAAAGATGCTGTCTGTTGTGATTGAGTTTCTTCTTGGGGTGGGGCATGAAGGGAAAGCAGGGGTCTGCTGCAGGCCTGGGCTCGGAGCTGTATCACGTGGGCCTTTACAGCTTGTGCCTCTGGGCCCTCAGCTCCGACTCCTTTCCTCTCAGATACAGTGAGTTACCATTTTACTCCTGGGGCGGGTCCTGTGAGAGCTGCTGTGAGAATCTGGGAAACACAGGGAAGAGCTTTATACAGTTTCCTTGTTTGCAGCACGTCAAATCCTAGGACCAAATACACCTCACTATTAATTTTTTAAAGTTTCGTTTAGCTATCAGGGGGATTGCTTGTTTGTTAGAATACCTGGCCTTGAACTCAGAATCCTCCTGCCTCTGCCTCCAGAGACGATGAGCATATACCACCATGTCTGACCTCGGGTTGTCCTCTGTTGGTTTTGTTTTGTTTTGTTTTAGCTGTCTGAATTAAGGTTCATATGTTTAGAATCTTGTGAGCATTTTGTGTCTCCAAGGAAACCTGGCTGCAACTCATTTCAGTTCATTTATTGTCTTCTTGTCGCTGACCCTCAGGCAGCCCACTCCATGTGACCTACATATCTTTTCCTTACCTTTCATTTACTCAGACAAAATCACATTAAAATGAACATTTTCCAACAGAACATTAAGGGACAGTTCTGTGCATTCCAGGGAGTAGCCAGTTAAGTTCCTCTGCCACATTGACAACATGTAACAATTACAGACAAACTGATCCCTCACCAACCTGTAGCTGTTTTAGAAGCTAAGGTAATCCACACCAAACCAGTTGGGCTGAATTTAGCTGTCACAGGCATGCTTATATTTTACCAATGAGAACTAAAGTAGCTGACAAGCAGGCAAGTCCAATGTGAGATTGTATTCACGAGTGTCTTCATTTATCACTTTCTACCTTATTCGAGACAGGGTCTCTCATTGGACCTATTGGCTGATCGGAGAGCTCCAGGGATCCACCCCACCCCACACACACCCCACCCCCATCCAGAGCTGAGGTCATGGTCATACACTGTTGTGTAATATTTTGAACACATTCTGACAATAGCTTGTTTTGAATCAGAGGGCAGAGCTAGCTACAAGTGGACCAAAATTAATCATAGAGGTTTTGGAGGACTGAGGACAGAGAGAGACAGAGAGAAATAGGACAGGGCTCAGAGAGGACCCGAGTCCTTTTGGGTGGGGGAATGGAAGAGATAGGTCATCACTGGTCGCTTTGCACTGCTTCTCTGATCATTCAGGTTCCACCCTGATATCTGACTCTCAACTCTTTATTGATAAAGAATAATTAGATAAATGCAACAATACACCACCATGCCTGGCTTCTTACATGTCCACATGCTTCCACAGCAGGCACTTTACTGACAGAGCCAACTCCCCAGCCCCAAATGTTGGTATTTTAATGGACACAAGGCTTGCCAACAACTGCTTTTCTTCATAAACCCAACAACAACGGCAGTCTCTTGGAAGCTCAAAAGGACAGACATTAGCCCAGGCTTCCTAAGGGGTTTGAACTTGTGACATCCTTAAGTAAAGGATGTCACCAAATGAAATACAGCCATGAAAATGTCTACTATGAAGGACACCATACATACCATTACATCAAGCCAGGTGGCCTTGCTTAGTTCCTCCATTGTACAAATGGGAGGAGGCGGACCTCTGCAAGGAGTAGCGTGCCAAGGATTTGGAAGTAGATAAGCCTATGGCTTGTTTATCCCTGGCAAGCATTTCTCCACCTTCTTTTGGTCTGGGTTTTTGCAGCTGCCTCCCAACTAAACGTGCAGCCACAGCCTAGCAGCTGGCTGCTGCAACCCTCCGGAATGTGAGGCTGGCTTCCCCGGAGCTCTCCCTTCAGCTGTCTGGGTATCACCAGAGCTTGTCCAAGCCTGAGACATTCAGATCTCCGGTGCCTGGCCCATTCCAGCACGTTCTCCTGGCCTCTGTTCCAGCACACTTGGCTTGTGCTCCTGTCTGTTTGGAAAGATTTATTGAGAGAGATGTTCCAAGGACCTGTTCAAAAGCAGAGTGTTCTCTCTGACAATTTGTCATCCCTCATCTCATTTTCTTCTTGCAGTGTTAGCTCACTCCTTTCATACTTGTTTATGTCCCCATGTGTGTGCACAATCAAGCGTGTGTTTTGTCTGTGTGTGTGCACGATCAAGCATATGTTTTGTCTGTGTGTGTGTTCATGATCAAGCATGTGTTTTGTCTGTGTGTGTATATGTATGATCAAGCATGTGTTTTGTCTGTGTGTGTGTGTGCATGCGCATGATTGAGCATGTGTTTTGTCTGTGTGTGTGTATATACGATCAAGCATGTGTTTTGTCTATGTGTGTGTACGATCAAGCATGTGTTTTGTCTGTGTGTCGTGTGTTGTGTGTCGTGTGTGTGTGTGTGTGTGTGTGTGTGTGTGTGTGTGTGTATGTGTGCTTGTGTGCACTTGGCATCACCACCACTTATTTGTGCTCGGGGTTGGGGGTGAAGATAAGGCAGGAAGGCCATTCAGAACATGCTGGGGCCCTGAAAGAGGAGCTGCAGTCTGAGCACCAGGCCATGAGCAGATGGCTTGAGTAGTGAAGAAAAACCAAGAAACAGCAAAACACCCGTGGGAAGCACGAGGGCCGGCCGGGAGTCTGGGCATGTAATGAAACAGTTCTTCGGTGAGTATTAATGCCCAAGGGAACATGCATTTAGCTTTTCTCTTAGTATTTAATCAGCCAGAGGGCTCTATGATCAGCTCCAGATACTGGGGGTGTCAGGACACCAAAAGGAAACAAAACCAATTCTGGTGACTGTTAGAGTTTCCCAGGTTCCCAAGTAAGCAGGACTCTGGGAAGAGTTGTCCCTTAATCCATTGTCAATTTATGGTCCTACCATATTTTCCTCCGCTTTCATGTGTCTTCCTCATGGTGGCGTTTGCATGTTCCTTTTAAGATAAACACAGCATGAGTGTGGGTGGTGGTCGGGCTTCTTCTCTGCCTTCTCTTCATCCTCAAGTATGGGTAGGTTCTCCCTGGAGAAGCCTGAGTGAGGGCTGGCCAGATGGAGGGCTGCTGGGAGGCAGCTTGAGACCGTCCTCCTTTACTTGGGCTGATACACCCACAGAGAGGTGTCCATGTCACTCCTCCACATGGGGAGACGTGGAGACTGCAGGCACCATGCATCGCCTTCCTCGCTCTGAAGTGGGTGCCCAGTGCTTTTTCGTTCCTCTGTACCAGCTGTGGTAGCCGGCATTTGCTCACCCTGGGGTCTTTGCACAGCCATTTGTGTACTTAAAAGTGTGCCCCGCCCCATCCCATGTGCTCAGGGGTCACTCCTGTGTTGCAGCTGTGGTGTTCGGCTGTCCTATGCTCACCCCCTCAGACTTCAGAACCCTCCCACCACATATGCTTTCCTTTGATTTATTATGCCCTCCTCCTACTGAAGAGTCTATTCTCTTTTGTCCCGCCTCCTTTTCCAGGATCCTGTGATGTATGCCAGGCTAGCTTCAAATTCATGGTCTTCTTGCCTCAGCCCTCCTAATACACGTTGCCAGACAAATTCCTTCGCCTGCCTGTTCCCTGGGATCGGAAAACCTGCCTGGATCACTGAGCAGTGGGTCCTCCCTTAGCATGTATGTCATAAATACAAGAGAGCTCACCAGCTGCAAAAAGATGAGACCCTGGAGTATGCCTTTAGCCTCTTCAGGAGGGCAGTGTTGATGGCTGCATGGTTTTCACTGGCCATCCAGACACTAAAAAGTTCTTTTATTTATTATCCCTGTAGAGAGGGGAGGGGGGGAGAAAGAGAGGAAGAGAGAGAGAGAGACAGAGACAGAGACAGAGAGAGAGGGAGACAGATAGATAGACAGACTATGTCTGCACACCATAGCGCACATATAGAATTCAGAAGTTAGAGGACACTTCACCAAAGTTTGTTCTCTCTTCTACCATGTGGGTCCCAGGGATCCAACTAGGCTGTGGGGCTTGGTGGCAGGAACTTCCCCTACTGAGCCTTCTTCTAGCCCCCCCCCCAAGCTGGGCATCAGATTTGCCTGAAGAGTTTGAAATACACAAAGCCCTTCCAGCCTTGATGACTGCGACTTTGGCAGTAATAAGATTCACCCAGAGTCTACTGAAGCCAGGGTTAAGGTAGAGACTTGAACCCTGAGTCTCCATCGTGCCTAGGAGGGCACTTGACCAGGCAAAGACTGGGAGCGAAAGGAATTCATGGGGTGGCTGTGGGGCAGAAAGAGAAGGCTGGGATTGGCAGGGGCCAGGTGCTTGCAGATGGAACCAGGGCAGCCACAGTGAACCAATGGGAGTCACCTCTGGGTGGTGACCGCTGTCTACTCAGTCCACCTGAACCGTCTGCCCTTGGGTGCCTGGCTGAGATCTGAGCACAGTGCTCAGCCACATGGGTGACAGTCCAGCCACCAGGCTTTCTAAGAAAATAACTTGTCTGGTGCAACAATAGGAATCTAAAGCAAACTGCACGGCTAATTTAAAATTCTAAGGGACATTATCAGGGGAAGGAGTTCCCCAGAATTTTACTCTTCCCTCTCAAAATTTTCATCCCAGGCCTCAGAATTACATTAAACAAATTCCATTAGTCTCAATTTTCCACCCTTGATGAGAAGTATTGTTTTTCTCTGGGGTTGGAGAAGAGCTTTCATGTGGAAGTTTTATCTCCAATACAAAAAGAAAGAAAAAGAAAAACAAGAAGCAAAGGGTATGTTTAGTTTATTCTTTCATCTGCTTTTTTTTCCTAGTGGCTCTAGTTCAAGGTAGTAAATATGTCAGCTCTAGTTTAAGGTAATAAATATGTCAATGTAAGTGCTCTGAGGTCTTCAGAAGACAAGGCAGACCTGTTTAACTAATGCCCAGTGATTGATGCTTTGTTATTTTAGCTTACTTGGGAATGAGATGGCCAGGAACAAATTAATTTAACTTTTTATAACTTTGAGAATGTAAAGTATCCAAAAGATTTGGGTTGTTATCTTTTCCCCTGCTACAGACTGAACCCAGAGCCTGGTACGTGTTAGGCAATCACTCTATCTCTGAGCTACATCCCTAACTTGGGGAACCATTTTTAAGTAGGTAATTACAAAAAACAGTTACTTGTGAAACATTTGTGTGTGCATAGTATGTGTGTGGGGTGGGGTGGGGTGCACACAAGTGTGGGGGCCTTAGGAGGCATCAGGCCTCCTGGAGCTGGTGCTCTGCAGGGTCGTGAGTCACCTGGGTCCTCAGCAAGAGCAGCAAATATTCTTAACTGATGAGCCATCTCTCTAGCCCCCTATTTTGAAATGTTAATTTTGTGTTTACTTAGTTTGCTTTTAACCATTATGCTTGGCATATTCATGAAAGTTTCATAAGACATTGAACAGATAACCATCACTTTCTTTTTTTTTTAAGACTATTGTTAAATATGAATAACACAAGTTTATTTTACTAATAAACATAGATAGAAAAGATGTGGTCTGGGTCATATTTAATGCCAACAACTCTGAAGATATATCATGTCTTGTTTATTTGAGTTTTGTATGCATTTTGTTTTAACATTGAAGTCCACTCATGAATGGTGATGGTCCTTGATGATTAGGAATGCCTATGTGTCCCAATAAAAGATAGGGCCATAGAGCATGGCTACATACTGAGACCCTGTCTCTAAATAAATAAATAAATAAATAAATAAATAAATAAATAAATAGTGATTTGCCGAGAAAGAAATTATGAAAGTAATCTCATTTACAGTTGTATATTAAAAAAAATAACCTAGGGATAAAGTTACGAAGGAAATTGAGGGCTGGTTAAGAACACTGGCTGCTCTTCCAGAAGTCCTAGTTCAATTCCCAGCAACCACATGGTGGCTCACAACCATCTATATTGGGGTCTGATGCCCTCTTCTGGAATAAAAGGTGTACATGCAGATGCAGCACTCATACACATTAAATAAATTAATAAATCTTCAAAAATTAAAAAGAAGGAAAGAGATTTCTGTGATGAAAATGACAAGCACTGATCAGAGGTACTGAAGACAACAAAGATGGAAAGACCCCATGTTTATGGATTGAAAAAATTAATGTCAAAATGATCGTATTCAAGCAATCTACAGATGTGATGAAACTCATTGAAATATCAAATACATTCTTCAAAGAACTTGCAAAAACTAACTCTGGGATTCATATGGAAGCACAGTATTTAAAGCAATCTGTCTAAAAAGAGCAAAAGGGGGGCGTGTCACAATACTAATCTCAAGACAAATTATAGAACAACAGACAGGTTCTGGAGCAGACAGAACAAAGGAGCAGACCAGTTGAATAGTTCACATCTCTACATCCAACTGATGGCTGATGATGGTGCATGTGCACACATGCACGCACACATGATGGGAGATGTCATTCTGTAAATATGTTTCTCTTATTGGTTAATGAATAAAACACCGTTGGCCAATAGGAAAGCAAGATAGGCAGGACTAGGAGACAAGGAGGATTCTGGGAGAGGTAGGAGGAGTCAACATGTAAGACCAAGAGAGCAGATGTTTGAGCCCTCTCTCCGGTAAGATAAGACCACGTGGAAATGCTTAGATTAATAGAAATGGGTTAATAATTAAGACAGAGCTAGCCAATAAGTAATCTAGTAACAGGTCAATAGCTTTATATCTAATACAATGTCTCCGTGTGTTATTTGGGGCTATTGCAGCTGTGGGACCAGGCTGTGGGGACATGCACACAATCGAAGGAATTCCGGATGTGGTGCTGGGAAAACTAGGTATGTGCAGAAGATTGATACTTTATTCTTATTAGTAATAAAACTTAGTTCAAAATGGATCAGGTGCCCAAATGGAAGACCTGAAACTGTGTGTGTTGGGGGAGGGCAGAACAAACACATGAAGAGTCTGACAAGAACCACAAGCCCAATTGCCAGATGGGATGACAAACTAAAAAATTTTCAAACAAGAAAACAGTCAATGGAGTGAAGAGACAGCCTGTAAAGTGGAGGAAATTATCTGCAGAGTATTCATCTAGCAGAGGGTTCAAGGACTTGAAACAATTATCAAAAAGACAAATGGACAAATGGTCTATAGAAAAGAAAAATATGCCGGGCAGTGGTGGGGCACGCCTTTCATTCCAGCACTCAGGAAGTAGAGGCAGGCAGATGTCTGAGAGTTCGAGGCCAGCCTGGTCTTCAGAGTGAGTTCCAGGACAAGTTCCAAAGCTACACAGAGAAACCCTGTCTTATAAAAAGGAAAATAAAATTAAAAAAAGGAGACAACTAACAAATACATAAAAACAAGCTCACTATCACTGTCAGGGAAAAACAAATCAAAGTCATTCAGCGCAGCTGGGGAGTTGGCAAAGCACACCTTCTTTTCCTGTAGCTTCTGAAGGTCTGTTTCCATTACCCACACAGAGTCCCTTACAACAGCCTGTCACTCCAGATCCAGAGGATCTTTTCTGGACTCTGTGGGCACCTATGCTCATGTGTCCATATGCGTACACAGACACACATATACACATAGATACACATAATAAAAAATTTAAATTATGAGATTGTCATTTTATTTATGAGAATGGCCATTCTCAAGAGATAAAAAGATCAGTTGAGCATGATGGAACAGATCTTCAGAGGCTGAGACAGGAGGATTGCCAAAAATTTGAGGTCACCCTGTGCTAGTTAAGGGATATTAGGTTAGCAAGGTAGCTGATATTGAGACAATAATATTGAGACAACTAAATACATGGATATGAAAAAATCATATATAAATAGTATTCAGGCACAAAGGAAAGGGAAATGGCATCATTTGCAGCAAAATGGATAGAAGTAGAGGATAATAGGTTTGTGAAATGAGCCACACAGAAAGAGTGGCATGGGTCCACTCTCATATGTGTAAGTCTACCTGAATACAGAACAGTGGTTAATAAGGAATGGGAAGAGGGCAGGAGGCAAAGCAGGATTTGATCAGTGAACACAGACATCTATGAAAATATTACATTAACATGTTCAGTTCATAAATTAATAACTGCTACTGCACTTAAAATTATCTAGCACTGTATTAAAGTGTAAAAATGAATTTCACTATTATTTAACCCAGTATGTCCACACATTATTTCAACATATAATTAATATGAAAATATACATTTTTTTTACATTTTTCTCCAAATTCAGGATATACATACGTTCCTTCTCACCTAAGTTATTCAGTGGAAATGCTTGTTCTGTAAAAGTTAATTGCAAATTTCATATAATTTATAATAAAAATAGGTTCACAGATTCAAGTTCTGGATATTCTTAAAAGTTTCGGAAAATGTAAGCCACTGGTTTAGAAATGTATACACATGAATTAAAATTAAATTAGAAATTCATGTCCTTGGGCATGTTCAAATATGCATGAGTGACATGTGGCCAACCATGTGCAAATGCCTTTGCCTTTGGTGTGCACAGCCTGAGCGGTCATAACGATGTCTGCCTCACACTGAAATCACAAGGACTTCTGGCATCATTAGTGTGGGAGAACTGACCAGCCAAAATAGCCCATGCTAGTCACTAAAGGTGGAGAGTGATTTGTATCCCTGTCACTTTTGTTTGGAAAAGGAAAAATTCTAACTGGAGTCCATCTCTTGTATCTAAGAAAGCAAAACTTTGGCTTGACAGGAAGTTGTCAAGCAGGTCTGGTTTATCAAAGACCCATCCTATGGCCACAAGCCTCCCGGAGATCATCTAAGGGCATAGTAAGATTTGTTCATGGCCATAGCAGCTCCAGACACACACACACACACACACACACACACACACACACACACACACACACACACAAAGCACCTTGGCTGTGATGGCTAGAATGGGAACCTGTGAAATCTGTCTATGATATCATGGTCAACTTAGGAGCCAGAGTCCTCCCAGCTCTAAGAGAATTAGTGATGACCTTGTCATGAGAATAGATAAAACATTTTCATAAAATGTAATCATTATTCTTTCTGAGTCCACCCTGTGGAAATGGCTTAAAATGACATTTTTGGCTTGGGGAAATTGGCCTGCAGAGGGTTTCCTTTCTGTGTGTCATTCCATTTAGTGTAGGCCATACTACTTCTCATCTCTGCCTCCAAGACGCCGAGTGAACTTTCTAGTATGACTAAACTGTAACCCAAAGCTGCTCTTTAGCCATGTGAGGGCCCCACAGAAGAGCAAACCTTTTCTCAGGAGTGAGAATCAAAGAAGCTTCCTTCACAGCCTGCCCTCCCTGTTGCCTGGCTTTTGAGTCCTAGGTTGGATGAAGGGAGACGTGTTGGACTTAGCGTGAAAATTGTGCTAGCAGTCAGGATGCTGAAGAAGCTGCCTTCTGACTTGTGGGGCATGCAAGCCTTAGACTTCTGGCAGAGGCCGGGGGATGGCTGATAGCCCCTAGGACATGTTAACGGTAGCTGCCGTAGACATGTGGGGAGCAAATGTGGGTTCTGGTGATTTGGGAGGACCCAGTGTGACCTCAGTCTTTGAAGCACAGCAGTCACTGAGATAATCCAGCTGCCCAAATCAGATATAAACCCCGTGAACACTGGAACGATGTGGTCAGAACTGGCGGCGTCGGGGCAGGGTGGCAGTTTCCCTTACCATTAGTGGTGTGGAGTGCATGCTGGCCCACCACCCCCAGTCAGGACCAACGTTACAGTCTGTTTGCTTTCCTTTGTGACAGGGGAAGACTTGCAGCAGTTCTCCGTCTTGTATTCTTCCTGAGATCATTCAGGCTTAACTAGAATTTGATCTCCTCAATGGAGAATCCCATGGAAAATTGCCCAAATTTATCCTAGGAACCCAAGGTCAAAATGCTCCAGCTAACATGTTTTAGCACCTGACTGTGCACACGTCTAACTGCTTTTCTTGCCTTCTGTTAAACGGCATGTTTGTGCAAACCTTCCCCTGCATCTGCTGAGTGAGATAGCAGGATATGGTTATTGCCTTTAAAAACCTGTTGGTCTAAATGCTCAGGGCTAACACTTCAGTCCCAAATACTTTATTCCAGATGGCTGGAATAAAGACTTTCAGTTGGCTACACACTGTGTGAGTGGCCATCTCTGGTGGGCTCTACACAACATTTTGGAGGCCCCAACAATATCCCCAGAGAGTGGATCCCAGCATGTAGGGGCCTCAGGGCCGCCATTAGCTGAGAAGGATGCACCAGCCAGAGAGAAATATCGGTGTGTGTAACACAAAGAAATAAAAGACCCGGAGACAGATACTGGGGTTCAAGCTTCAAACTGAAGATCAGAGAAGCAAAGCAGCCAAGCCAGTAGCTCCTACCTCTACCAAGCTGAAATGGCAATCCTGTTTGTTATTCTTTACTGGTGTGTAACCCAGGGTGGCCTTGAACTCAGAGAGATCCATCTTCCTGTCTCCTGAGTCCTGGGATTAAAGGTGTCTACCACCACTGCCTGGTTTCTACAGCTAACTAGTGTGGGTGGTTTTGATTTCTGATACTTCAGGCATTCTATAATAAATCATAATAAATAACCACAGGGCTGTACACCCTGGGATGTTCAAGGGCCCCCTGAAAATCCTTTCGGACCAATCACTGCCAAACATTCTGAAGGCTCCTTGACACTGTCACCCAAAAGAAAAGAAAAAGCCACATGGTCTGAACATCTCCAGAAGTAAGTTTGGACTCTAAGGGGTACTATTTGGAGCCAGGCAGTGGTGGTGAATGCCCTTAATCCCAGAACTAGAGAGGCAGAAGCAGGTGGATCTCTGAGTTCAAGGCCAGCCTGGGCTACATAGTGAGTTTCAGGACAACAACAAAAAGCACCATTTAGTTAGGACACAAGAGGGGAGGTCATATGCAATTGCAGACCCGGTTTCCAGGATCCGTGTGAGCTGTCACCAGGCTCCCCTGGTCTGTTCAGGTGTTTGAATGTGGCACACACATTCCTTGGGTGTCTTTACTATGTGTCTCTCTGTATGACTGTGTCTCCTTGTGTGTTTCTGTCAGCTCTGTTGGTTGGAGAAACATCTAAAATGGAATTGGGGGAGTGAGCTCTTCTGGAATCTTCAGTTCATTAACTTGCTGCCTTCCAAGGCAGTGTGTGATCTCCTGCAAATACATGGGCCATGCTGGGCTGTGGGCTCCTTACAACTCCTTCTCTAGTTCTTTCCTGCTCTGACACTTCTCGGTGCTGTCTAGGATTCCCACAGCCCATCATTCAGTTCTGGGGATCAAACTCAAGTGCTCACAGTTGGTGGCAAGCACCTTTATCCACTGAGCCATCTCGCTAGTCCACCAAGCCTTGTTTTGTTGTTCTCTTCCAAGAGCTTCTAACATTTCAAACCTAAAACCTACGTTCCTCACCTTCAGCTAAAACCCTGCATCTGTGTCCCCTCGCTTCTACAGCAGGTGGGAACCTTAGAAGCTCAATTTGGAGCTTGTTTCCCCTTTATATTCTAGGTAGAGCCTGTTTCTCCAAGGTTGCGGAGAGTCAGCTCTATCTAGTAAGGAAGGGTGGGGTTGTTAGACTGTCAGTTGGACACACTGCCTCCCGAGGACAGCAACAGAGACATTGTCACTGGTGCTTCCTCCCTAAGCATCAGCAAGCAGAATCAGACTGGCTGGCCCCGGCCTTCTTCCCCTCTCCTGTCTGCTCCCGTCTGCCTGTATTGTGTTACTTCAGCTAGAATCAGAAATGTATTCATCACAACAGGCTTTAAATACAGATTCACGAGGCAGCAGAGATACCACAAACTGGGAAGGAAACAGCTCTGTTGCCACCCATGCTTGACCCTTCATGAACTAGGGAGGTCTCTTTCCTAGTCTGTGGCCTTGGGGCTATGGCCGCTGGTGCAAAGTCCGGGCCCACTGGGAGCTGAGAAAGGCCTCAACCGTATCCATCTCCTCAGACGTGGCCACCAGACCCCGGCACCATTGCCACTCACCCCACAGTGTGGCAGGAGACCTACAAAAGGACGTAAGGGGGTTCAGCAGGTGGAGGCACTTGCTAGCAAGCTTGGCGGCCTGAGTTCGGTTCCCAGGACCCACAGGTGGGGGAGAGAACTTATCCCCACTGATCATCCTTTGACCTCCACACACACAGTGAGGCACAGGGGCACACATGCATACGAATAATAAAAATGCAATAAAAGGATTGATATAAAATACAACTCCCCCCCACCAGGTCTCCAAAATGACTCAGAGCCTGCCCAAGAAAAGCCCGTGTTATACAGAGATAGGAGAGGTGGGTGATTTGTAGTGACCTCTAAAGGTTTTATGGCTCCCAGCCTAGTGCTTTGGGCTTTCCTCAGAACTCACAAGCCTACGCCCATTCACTGGAATGATTTCCTTTTCATAATACGCTGTCTCTAGTTCTAACCATGTGTCTCTGACCCAATTCTTTGCTGTGGGATAGAAGAACCCACAAAGCCCATCACAGGTGACATTCAGACCTGTGTCTATAACAGGATGTAGGAAAGGTCTCCCATTGTATGGATGTCCTTGGAATTATGCTTGCTGGTGTCCAAAGCCCCCTGTCCCACAAATAACTCCAGGCTACAGCTTCCAGCAAACTCAGCTCCACCAGCCCTTACCATAAAAAAAATTCCCAGAATTACCCAGGTAAAATTCTCATCCATGCCCCACAATTCTACCATCAAGGCTTCCAACACCACAAACCAGTGGTGTTGGAATAGGAATGCTCCTATTCATGACCCAAGGACTTCAGATAACAAAGCCAAAAGCTCCAAGGCCACTCCTGTTCAAATTAAGGGACCTATGCCACAGGGGCCTGGAGCTCCTATTGTCTACTGCTCTACTGAAACAGACAGAGACAGAGACTGGCCAGGGTGTAGTGTTGGGAAACGGAGTACAGATAACAGGGCTCATAGAAAAGCACTCCCCACTTCAAAGCTGGAAGTAGTCTCTGGGCCTTTTATGGGGTTGATGGGTGGGACATTCTTGCACTTGTAAACTTGGTCCCCAGGCTTGGAAAGGTTCAGCGACATGTCCTTTGAAGGATTTGCAGAGCTCTGAGTGGTTTGAGATTTCCCTTTAGCCTGACCTCCTGTGTCCAGTATCACAGCAGTTTTGCAAGTGGTGGTAGGTAAAGGAAGGAGGAAGTGTCTCTGAATGCCTCTCCCTGGGACAGGAGATTAGGGGACACAGTAGGAAGGTGGGTCAGCCCGAGCTCTGTTTACACTGGGTATCAAAGCCCAGGGAGAGAGGCTACTCAGGCCTTCCTGTGAGGTACAGTTCTTTCTGTATAGATTTTATCTTCTCTCTGTGATTAAGACAAAGTGTGTGTGCGTGTGCCTGTGTGTGCTCCATATACACTGAATGTTGAGTGTGTGAATGCAAGTATATGCAGAGGCCAGAGCTGTTGGTGTCTCTATTGTCTCAGCCTTGCTTGCCTTGAGGCAGAGTTCTCAGGGAACCCTAAACTAGCCATTTCAGATGGGCTGGCAGGACAAGGCACTCTTGGGAGTCACCTGACTCTGCTCATTACTGTTGGCCTCCCAGGCAATGTAGCACCAAGTACATGTAATGCTTGGGCTTCTAGAGATGTAGAGCGTGGTGGAGACCTTCTCCAGGTGTGAGGGAGCAGATCAAAGATGCACGGAGAGTTGGGGAGGTTTGCAGTGGGTAAGAGCAGTTGCCCAGCCAGCATGAGGGTATGAGTTCCAACCCAAGTATCCTGTGAAACAAACAGCTATGTGTGCTTGTGCATGCTACAAAAACTCTGCTACACAGTCCAGACTTGCAAGGTGCCAATATTCATGAGTCACTTACATTTGTCCCTTGGGACCTGGGGAAGGTACTCTCTGGGTCTCACAGGTCTGGAAAAGCAGTCAATCTTTCATGTGCAAAAGAGTCCATGCTGTCACAGACAAATGTGCGAGAGGGTCTGTGCTGTGACAGGCAAAAATGCCTGGCAAAATACAGCCCATCTGTCTCTAACACAAAAGCTGAACCCTAACCCAGAATGCTGGATCCTGATCAAAGTGTCCAGGGTAAGCCATAGAAGGAATGGTCTGTGGTCTGTCAGGCCTCATTAATCAGCCCTTAATGATTTACCGGGCATGCTCTAGGATCCTGAACAGTCCCCATTCCCTTCTTGTGAGGGACATTCTGACCAAGGTTCAGTGTAATGAAGAGGGTGGATGTGCCTTATCTAGTCAGTTGAACTAAAATCCCCCTGGGACTGTTGCTCATTGGGTCCCGTTGTTCACATTCAAGGCTCCCTCAGATTCAGTCACAACCAGTTGTTATCCTAGACAGGGCAGCAACCCTCTCCCTGTCAGTTTATTTCTTCTCCTTGCCCGGGACTTGTCAGTCATTTCCATCCTCTGTAGCGATCACTACTGCATCTTCTCATCCAGGTGAGGGTGCCACTCTCCTTTAAGATCATCGAAGAACTCAACATCATGAAACACACCTGGCAGTTGCCCACTCAGTGACCACCTGGGTGGCCGGAGATATTGGGGATAGGAATAGCCTCGTGGGCAGTGTTCTTCTTGATCTAGAATTTAGGGCAATATTTATGAGTGGAAGGTCAAATTTACTCAACTGATACAAGATGTTGACAAAATTAGGAGCTTTTAAGTGTTCATTCACCAAACCGCAGAAGAGGAAGCATTGTCAAACAGCTGCTCAGATGAAGCGGTGAGCGGTGTGTGCTGTCTTCCTGTCTCAGTATCTCTCAAGTTGCAGATAAATCCAAGCAGAACCTCCCATTCAGGCAGTCCATATCCTTCTGGGTTCTCAAGTGAGAGAAATCAGAACTACCCAGTCTGGACAGAGATCTGGCCATGGGACTCCAAAGGTGTAACTCCCCTCATCTTCTCTGACCCCTCATCTTCTCTGACCCCTCATCTTCTCTGACCCCTCATCTTCTCTGACCCCTCATCTTCTCTGACCCCTCATCTTCTCTGACCTCCTCATCTTCTCTGATCCCCTCATTTTCTCTGACTCCCCCCTCATCTTCTCTGACCCCCCCATCTTCTCTGACCCCTCATCTTCTCTGACCCCTCATCTTCTCTGACCCCTCATCTTCTCTGACCCCCCATCTTCTCTGACCCCCTCGTCTCCTAGTGTAAGACCCTCAGAATGAGGAGTCTCCCAGTTTCGGTCGGTACCCCCAAGAACTCAATGGCCAGTCCAGTTGATGCAACACGCAAGAGGCTTTAATGAACAGGAAACGTTTGTGCAAATGGCCCCCTCAGCACACAGGCTAGAGAGAAGCATCATTCTCCAGGCACAGGCGTTTTTAAAGGCAAAACCCACAAGCTTAGGGAGGGGGTGTGACCTTCTCTCCATTGAGTATGTGACCCTTTGAGGCCGGATGGTCTCACTGTTAGGGTCAGCAGACCTTAGGGCCTTGGGGTGTGCTAATTAATCTTGTCTGGGCAAACCAGAGTTGCAGCTATCTCTTTGTTCCTTAAGGACCCTATTTACCACCTGCTGACTCACGGAAAGGAGGGGCAGTGTGAATTCTTGGTATCCTTCTATCTCAGGGCTGGTGGTTAGCAAATTCCAGGAGCTAAGTCATAGTGGCTTTGGTCAGCTTTCTGGGTCAGATTGCCCTTCATTTCAATTATTTGGGCTCCATTTCATTTCTTTGCTAGTTTAAGTCTTTCACTAGCTTATGCCTTCATTGAGCATGCAGTGCTTACCTGATGTTCTCTGGTTCCTCTCCTATGTACCTAGGACTCTCTGAAAGCTCCCAGGACTTTTTTGTCTCTACACTAAAATTCCACAGTGTTTTGTGGGTTCTAGAGATCTGAGCCCAGATCCTAATGCTTGAGCAGCAGGCATGTTACCCATTGAGCCATCCGGCCCTGTTTGTTTTGAAGCAGCTTCTCACTAGAACCCCTGCTAGCTGAATCTCATAAGCCCCCTCCTCCTGGTCCAGCCTCCCAGGCGCTGGGTTACAGGGGATGCTATCATGCCTGCTCATGTGCTATCTTCACTCTGCCCCTTGGCAAGCTTCCCTCAACTTAGTTTCCAACAGAGTGTATTTTTACTGCTGCAATTTTCCTCGCTCTTTAGAATGTATGTGCCCTGGGCCAGGGAGAGGGCTCAGCAGGTAAAGGGGACAACTGCCACAAACCCCGATTGTCGAGTTTGATCCCTGGGATTCAAGTGGTAGAAGAAGAGAATCAAATAAGGGAAAGCTGTCCAGAGATCTCCAGTTGAGAGCATGGCACACACAAGGGCATAATAACACATTAAATACATGGGGAACCCACCGAATCAGCTGACCCAAACTAGTAAGAGATCACTGACTCAGGTGGGGAACCTGCATAAGACAATGGTGTGGCTGGGACAATGTATGAAGCCACTGGCAGTCGGTCCAAGATCTAACTCTAATGCACAAACTGACTTAGTGGAGCCCATTCTATATGGAGACACACCTTGCTCAGCCTAGACGCAGGGATGTGGGGATGGAGAGGTGCCTTGGTCCTGCCTCAAGGAGATGATGGGACTGACTTAGTAGACTTCTTAGGGGAGGCCTTACCCGCTCCGAGGAGCAGATGGGTGGAGGGAAGGAGTGGGGGGTGCAGGAGGAGAGGAGGGAGGGGGAACTGGGATCGAAATGTAAATAAATTAATAAAAAAAAGAAAATTAAAAAGAAAATAGCTTAAAAAATTATAAGCCTTTTTAACTTTCAGAACAAAAGAATTCTGCTTCCCAAAGTGGCATCCTGTTGTCTGGAGGATAAAAATGTTTTTCTCTGAATGAGGGAGTCTACCTCCATTGCCTCCCGCTCCCCCAGCAGGCCCTTCCTGTTTGGCCTCAGTCACATTCATGCTTGCAGGCTGGAAGATTACACCTGTCAGCACTTACGCCAGGGTCTCACTGCACAGATGTTCCACCCGGCCTCTAGGAAAGTCCCTGCTGCAGGAAGGGTGAGGCTATCACTCAGTTCTCTATCTGCTGATAATGACTTCTGCTTCCAGCTCCATTGCTCGGAACTCTGACCTTACCTTGATCCTCCCTGGGCTCACAAGACAGGTTCAAGCTCAGTCTTAACCTTGACACTGCCTGGAACTCACTCCACTTCCTGCCTAGGGATGCTGAGAAGCTTGAAAGATGCACATGCATGGGGCTTGTGGATCACAAAGTAACCTATGACTGGCATTTGAACACAAACTCCAATCAAAGTGATTTTCCTGAATTTAGACAACATTAAATATTTATAGGATTACTTCCATCTGACCTTTCCTTTTAAAGACAAATGACTCATTTCCCCCCAGGGACTCAAACCACATCTTCATAAACTGTTCTTTGAAACAAAACAAAAACAAAAAACCAAGGGGGCAAAGCTGCCTTTCCCTTTGTTCAGCAGCCACAGAGCAATGTTCTTTGCCAGGACTCTGCTTTATGTACACTATCCTGAACAACTGAAAACTCCTGCATGCTATGAAAGCCACATAATTCTGTGATAGAAACCGCATGCCTTTGCGATGTTAGAAACAACGACATTCTTATTTGTGTATGTAACCAGGCTTTCTGTGACCCGTTCTGGGTTTCTTATACAAACAACAGCAATGTATGTATCCTCTTTTATAAGCTCGATAGTAAAAATGTTTTTAACTTCCCACCCCCATTTCCTCCACGCAATGCTGTGACCTACCTCTCTAGTTAGTGCACACCCACTAATGGAAATGTGAAGTTCTTTGTTTTTTTAAAGTGAATACTTATTAAAGAACACACCTGGGGGAATGCAAAGGAACTGGAGATGTCTCAGATGTTTTTGCTAGTGAGAGAGACTGTTCCCTGGTGTAATGGCTTTGTCAACTTGATACAGTAGAATCACGTTGGGAGTTTCAGTGAGGGGCTGTCTAAATCAGGCTGACCTATGGACAAGCTTGGAGATTGTCTTAATCAAGTCAAACAATGTTTGAAGATCCAGCCTACTGTGGGCAACACCATTCTGTAGGCATGGGGTCCTGAACTGTATAAACACTCCTGTGTGGAGTTTATGAATTAGGCACAGTAAGATCAATAATTATAATATGCTCTGATAAATGTTGTGAACATGGTCGCTCACAAAATATTGTACTGTTTTAGCTTTTCACTTAGAGCATGGTTCTCAATCTGTGGGTTGTGACCCTTTTGGGGTTGAATGACCCTTTCACTGTTGAATATCAGGTATTTACATTGCAATTCATAACAGTAGCAAAATTACAGTTATGAAGCAGCAACAGAAAAAACTTATGGCTGGGGGTCACCACAACATGAGAAACTATATTAAAGTGTGGCTGCATGAGGATACACAGTGTGGATGTAGCTGAGGGATGAATTCCATTCAAGGATAGGAAATAGTAGATGGGCTTGAGACTTTACTATGTGTAAATGATGTTTAATTTTACTGTCAACTCAATAGGATCAAGAATCACCAAAGAGAAAGGCTTGTGTGGGTTTTTTCAAGGTGAGGTTAATTAAAATGGGAATGCCAAATGGAACTGTGGGAGGCATCATTCCACCGACTGGGATTCCAGACTGCACAAAAATGTGAATGTGTTGTTCTCTGCTTCCCAGTTTTGGACACAATGTGACTTGTGTCCTGGAATGTGCAGCCAAGACAAACCCTACCGTAAATGCTTTGGTGAACTATTTTGTCACAGAGACAAGAAAAGCAACTACTATGATTCAAAACTGACACGTTTATTTCTGTAATTTTCCATTTAGTATTGCTGGGTCACAGCTGATTCCAAGTGGTTGAAACGGTAGGTAAGGTGGGCCTACTTTCTAAGAGGCCATACACGCCCTCCCAAAACTCAAACTGCTAACTAAGTTCCAAGTTAAGTTCCTCTTAATTTCTCTATGTGCTAGTCCTCAAACGCTAACGATGTAGTTCCCTGTGTCACAGGTATGGGTACTTAGGTGTGAGTGGTCCTGGAATGTGATTTATCCAGTGAAAAACCTCACATTCGGAGAGAGCCGTGTCTCTGACGGACCCTGGCGTTCTTCCCGCTGCCCTGAAGGACTGTGTCTTGAGAGTGCTGTTGCCTCTCTGCAAATTACACCAAATTGGTCTTACTTACCCAATAAATCTTTTTTTCTTAATTTCTTCAACAATATACTTTGATCATATTTTCACCCTTCCCCCAGAACGAGCCAGATTCTATCTCCCCCTACCTACTCAACTTTGTTTTCTGTTTTTCAAAAAAAAAAAAAAAAAAAAAAAAACAGAAAAATGAAAAAAATCAAGCAAAAACAGAAAAACAAGATTAAAAAAACCAATTAGAACAAAACATGCCAAAAACAAAAGATCCCCAACAAAATGGAAAAAAAAAATCTACCAAAATTACCAAATACCAGTTTGTTTTGTGCTTGGAGCCACATTGGAGGAACCTCTTGGGTGGGGTGGCATCCTGTGCCTCCTCCCCTCTCTGTGCCTGGAACCCATCTGACTTAACCTGTACAGGTCTTGTGTGTGCTGCCAGTCCCTGTGTCTTCACACGTGTGCCAGCCCTGCTGTGTCTAGAAGACACCATTTCCTTGACTCATCTGTCACCTCTAGCTCTCAGAATCTTTTGCCTCCTCTTCCAACATATATCCCAAGCCTTGATGGGAAAGTTTTGATAAGGACACACATTTTAGGACAGAGTTCTCAAGTCTCTCTCTCTCTCCACATTGGCCAGTTACAGATCTCTGTGTTAATTCCCATCTACTACAAGAGGCTTTCTGATGAGGGATGAGAGGGGTACTGATCTATGGTACAGCAGTATGCCATTAGGTTTCATTTTACTGATCTATTCCTTTAGCAGAATAATTTTAGGTATTTTCCTAGAGACCATGACCTACCTAGTCTCGGGCCACTTTAGCCCTGTCAGATATGGGTTCCATCTCTTGGGGTGGGTTTAAACCCAAGAAAAATCGTTGGTTACCTTGTAACATTTGTGCCATTATTGCATCTTGCAGGCAGGTCTCAGTTGTAGGTTCCAGGGTAATATTGATATTACCTTTCTCCTCTAGTAGTGTGCTGATTACCTTCTAGCACCATGAACATTAGTCAGTGGGGGTAAAACTTCTAGTTTGCCAAGAAGCTACTTCCCCATGTTCGATGGCATAAGTAAGTGTTGCCTTCAGTCCTGGGCTTTATCAGGTTGTGGAGAACAACCAATAGCCTGTGACGTCTGGGGCTTTTTTATAGGCCCCTGTAGCCAACAACTCAACAAAATGTAATCCATTCCTGGCCCCGGAGGTTTTACTTGGTGGTATAAAGTATCTAGTTGTGGTTTTGTCTCCTCTATTACTTGTTGACTCCATTTAGAGTCCTACCGTGTATTTTTTAGGAAGCAAATAGAGCAGTGATTCTCAGCCTGTGGGTCTTGACATAAAAAAAAAAAAAAAAAAAACCACTGTGGTTTCTGTTTCTGGTTAGGAATGAAAAGAGGTGAACACCGCTGTGCACATGAGCATGGGGGGGAGGGGGTGAGCCTGTCTCCTACTGCTCCATCAACCGCAAACACGAACACTCATGAAGTTTTCAAAGGGTAAAATTATAGAACAAACATAACTCATTAACAAAGCAGTCAATTCCCTTTATTTTTAAAGTTTTATGTACACATATGAATGATCTGTATAATGTACATTCAATATAGAAAGCTTTATATATTTGATAATGTATAGAACATTTCACAATTACACTAATCTCTTACATAACATCTTGACATCCGTTTTAGTTTTAATTTTTTGCACAAGCTCCTTGTCATTCAGTTTGGTGAAGCCTGTCATACACACCGATGTGCACCGAGCTCTCAGGGAATTAGTTAATGATTGAGGATCTGGTCACAGGTGGAGGGACAGAAATCTAATGTCTGACGATGGGAGGAAGACGGCCATGGAGATCCGGTGCAGGAAAGGGAAGTGCCCTTTTCTGGAGTTAAGATTTAGCCCAATGTCTGTAGACTGCAGCTTAACTCCACAGTCACAGTAATTAAAAAAAAAAAAAAAAAAAAAAAAAAAAGATTATAAAAACTAGGAAGAAAGTTTGTCTTTTTGATTCACAGTCTTGTAAACAGATATAAAGGAACAAAATGTGCTTACATACATCAAGAAAAAGAAATTCTTGTGTACCCATGGAGGCTGACCCAGAGTGCTTTCTCGAAACGTGATATGCCAGAATCCCTGACTCTTTTCCTAAATAAAAATATATTTATAGAAAAAGGAATAACACTGTCATGAACCCAGGAGAAAGGCAGCAGGAGTCTGTTTCAATGGATTGGCTGGAGGACTGTGGACACAGCACTGGCCTTTCAGCATTTACTGTCTCCCAGGGTTTCAAGTTTGATAGCCAAGGTCCCCTGCCTCATGGTCTACAGGAGGTGGAAGGTTAGACATGGCCGATGAGGATGTACCTGCAGTAAGGTAGCCAGCAACTCCAGGGCCTGCAAGAGAGAACAGAAAGCAGGCACTTTGCACATCAGTCAGGCGGGCACAGGGTCCAGTGTCCAGTCCAAAGCACCGGGAAACTGGGAAAATGAAATGACACAGCACTATGTTCATGGCTTGCTCTTATATGACACAATGAGAAATAACTTCAGAATTCATGCAGTAACACTGGTGTAGAAACAGGGAGTTTCACCTCTTTTCGCACCAGGGAAGTTCAATCTTATATATATTTATATATATAAATTAGAAAGAGCTATGTTACATGGGGAAACATGGAACAAACAGATAGAGGAACCCCGCCCCAGCCCATCTCCAAGTGATGCAGGACTGGATTCAACACAAGCAGCTGCTGAGAACATCCCAGTTAGCTTGTTTTCACTTGGTACAAAGGTAGGTCACTTTAATAAGCAACACCCAGTGACACGGCTCACTACATAAGGTCTCTTTGCAGAGGAAGGCTCTGCACATCCATCCCAAAGGTCAGAAGAGTGCTCCAAAGAAGGCGTTAGCATTTTAGCTGGAGCCTCATGTGTCATGTGACTGACAGTCTAGCTCTGTCACGAGAAGGTGGCACTCGGAACCTTGTCAGCAGTCCTAGGAGTACTTGCTTTGGTCTCTGGAGCTGACTTTGAGCACCGCAAACATCTGCTCATACATCTCAGAAGCATCCCACAATGGAACAAGAGAAACTGGCGTAGCTCCGCACAGGGGCAGTGCTTAGCTGAGGGAACGAGGCAAACGCGTACACCGGATGGTTAGATGGGGAGGGCAGTGCGAGCGGCATGCATTGAGCAAAAGGTTTCTCTACCTGCTTCAGGGAGCTACACAGAAGTTAGCAAGCTGCCTGGCAGAGCGGTTCTAAAGCCCACTCCTGAGGTGAAGGGGGCTGCTGCCAGTTAGAAGGGAAGGAGAGACACCTGAGGGGAAAAGAGAAATGTAAGCAGCAAGGGAGTCGAGAGGAAGGGCACCGCAGAGCAAATATGCAGCTAAGGCAACAGGAGGACGGAGGACTTCACCTCACTGCTCACCTTCGGAGCACCAGACTTAGATGGTGAACCGCTGTCACACACTGCGCATGTGCTGGTGAGGCCAAGGGTGACTCTGCCTGCATGAGCTGGGACTAAAGCTAACCAGACTGCCTGGGCACTTGGAGCCATGTATGTTTAACACTTACAGAAATGATTTTCCCTTCTTTAGGTCTTAGGGGCTTACACTATTAACTCTCACCTTCTGCCAGTCATCAAACCAGACCTCCCACAGACTGCACAGGAAAAGACGACCAAAAAAAAAAACCAAACCAGTCCATCAGTGCCGCTCAGAGACAAATACCACACTGCTTCCAACTCCAGGTAGAAACACCATTACCACAGGACTAGCAGGTAGGCCCAGATGAGCAAAACCACAGACAATTCAGACTGTTAGCGATGGTGGTTGTAGACTAGCCTCTGAGCATGCCTGTGAGGGACTGTCTTTACTATGTTAACTGAGAGGGGAGACCTGTCCGTGTGGGTGGCACCATCCCCGCAGCAGGTGACCCTGGATACATGAGATGGAGAGCTGAGCAGCAGCATGCACACACTCGTCTGCCCCTGCTGATTGTGGATTGGTGTGACCAGCTGGCTTCAGGTTCCTGCTGCCTTAACTTCTCCACCAGGATGGACTGTGCCTTGACCAGCTAAAACGAACCCTTTCGCCTTTCAATTGCTTTTGTCAGGATATTCTATCATGGCAATTTGGAAAGAGCTTAAGAAGTGGGCTTAGTTTGGTTCATATCAAAGTAGGAGGTTATGATATCACACCATGAAGGCAACCCTGAAGTCACCGGGGAACCCTGGGTAAACTCAAGAGGGAGGTGAGGTGCTGGGACACAGAGATCACACTTGCTGATCACAGTCACACAAACAAAAACTTGACAGCTGCATGCAACTACGTCATCAACTTAGCTATCCTGCATAAGTGTGAGATACTGAAAGACACGGAGGGCATTCTGAGCTGGAAAAACATCTGGAACTTCTGGAGCAGACTCAAAGTTGTGCAATGACGAGCTTGTAAAGAGGCCTAACCCTACCGCCATCATCTGTCTCCGCAGGGAAAGAAGGCGGCCCCTAAAAGCACCGCACTGCTGCACTCTTTCGCCACCGACTCTCTAGGTTAAAGAACTTGAAAACTCCACCACCAAAGTGAATTTTAGAGGGTGCTTAGTCGGCTGGCACCTAGCAGTTCTTGAGTCTACAAAAAAGCGTAAGTAACGCACGGGGTACCTACATCACAGGAAGACTCCAGCAGAGGCAATCTTGAAGAAACAGGTATCCGGGAACGAAAACAGTATGCCAGGAGAGAGCCAAGGAAACGGGTGGTCCTGTCTTAATTTCCAACCCCAATTAACCCTACTCGGGACTTCCACATCTTGATCTTGAGCAGGGACCAACTGGCATTTGCTCAGCAGTCAAGGAGAAGAAAAGCTACCTTTATTTTTAGCTTACTTTGAAGCAACTTTCTCCTCAGAAAATGCTTATTTCTCTGCCTTTTAAACAATATCCACATATAACCGACAAACACACTCAAATACTTCAGTTAGAAGGAAGGTTTGGGGCTTGTTTCTCACTGCACCTTAGTTTAGTTATGAACTAGAGAAGAACTGGGTACAGTCTGTACCATATGAAGATCGGATTTTTAATAAATTCTGATTAAACACAACATACAAAAAGCATTTGGGAGCCCGGGCGGTAAGGAAGCGACCCCTCAACTGTAGGGGTCCTTTTGTTAGAAGCATAACTTTTGAAGCAAAGGTCCAAAGTCCTTTCAAGGGAGCGGACTAAAATCAATGGGAAAATCCAAAGTAACATCTCAAGAGAGAACGTTCCAGTTTGATGAAGTGCCAGGAACAGAGCAGATCTAAGGCAAGTGTAGCTCACAGTCCAGCCTGTTCAGGCTTGTAGGCTTCAGCACTGCACAGAAGTTCCAGCCCTTTCCAAGGGAGGGGATAGGGTGTTTCACCACGGCTACTTGGCTGTGCCTGTCCTGACATTTGTCAATGTCATGCTGCTTCTTAGAGGCCTCATTCATCACAGGGATACAGGTGAAGGCAAAGGCACAGACAGGACTCCTCCTACTTCCTGGATGCCCTCCCATCTTCCAGTATCATACTAGGACATGTAGGTGCTGGCGAGCGGCACAGTAATTAGGGGCTTGAGATGGGGTGAGGCCCTCAGGAACTCCAGGTCTCTAAGAGAAACTGTCACCTCATCAAATCCCAGAGCCCTGGATAGAGCAGCAGTGTCAGGGACACCTGAAGCTTTTACTCGAACGTGATGAATGCTGGGTACGTGGGGAACAGAAGCATCATGGGAGGCTCCCAAGGAGCAGCTCCTGACCTGCACCCACTTCATTCTTTACTAAGAAAACTAGGTCCCACTCCCCAACTGTAGTGGATTCATATCAAAAGTAATGCCTTGGAAATGTGGCCTGTCATTTCTCAGAAACACTCTGAGGAGACTTTTGGTGGGCACCAATACACTCCTACCTAGACAGACAGTTTTAACTGAGAGAGGAAGGTGTGGGGTGGGCCAACACCACATTCTACATCTCTCCACAGAAACCAGGGAGACACAACCCACAGGACCAACAGCAGAGCCCAGATGCTTAGAGATTTAGGGCTCTACGCCAAGTAATATGAGGAGTGTCTGATACTAAAGTGATACAGGCTCCACCAGAATTTAAGTCACCACAGGAAGGGGAAACAAATGTCATGACCGAGTTGAAAATTGAGAGCAAGGAAACTGTTCTCTGAATCCCTTGGATATAAACATTTGAGAATCAAGATCTCTATGAGAGCAATCAAGATTATTAAAACAATGGGTCTGTGTGGGAAGCACTGGCTGCTAACATTTTTCTCTTTATTATCTTCGTCAGCTCTGGTTAGAAGATCGTGTGGGGCTGCTATCTATTTGTATGCTACCATTTCGGGCATGCGCCAAGAGGGGTCTCCTTTAAGTGCTGCTGCTTCTCAGAAGGAACCAGCCATGGTTTTATACAGTACGCAGCGGTGTGACATGAGCCTTGTGTAGTGTGTGTAGTGTGTGTACCAGTGCTGGCATGTTTCCTCATGGGAAAGATGGTTGGCAAAACTATACTTCGACCTTTTAAGACAAAACACAATTATTTCTATTTGAAGCCTCACTCTGTATACGGAAAGTGCACAAGGCTACTAGCTTTCTGATACATTCTTTTCACACATTCAAGTCAAACACTTAAGCACAGACACACTGCACATCTAACCTACCTGCAGCTAACAAATGGGATCAAAAGTAGGCAAAGTGTGTGTTTTTGTCATAAACATCTAACACCGCACTCCATATGCTGTCCAAGGTTAAGACAGATGCTTATGACATGCTCACAGCACCCCCCAAAATGGTAGCCAGATGCCTAGGCGATGAGGGGAATGCTATTTTAGTCTGTCCAGGACAGGAAGCGGGCTTATGGCTTCTGCTGGGCAACTTAGGGTCTGACTTACCTGTGAGGTATCCTGCTGTTTGAGAGTCAGAAATGAACAAGTCATGTTTCTGGTCTTTGAAGGCACTCCAGACTGAAGAGCGAGAGAGGATTTCATTCACCTGCAGAAGTAAAACAACCCCTACTTAGCATGATTAGGTCAAGGACTAGTCATGGGAAGACTGAACCAGGCAGGAAAAGCAACTTCCAAAGCCAGAAGGCCACTGGAAAAGGACCAGGAACTGGTGTCCATCACATACTGACTACCAGGCACTGTGTCAGGCACATCTCACTGAACCAGACCTAGGAAGGGTTGAGAGAGAGAGAGAGAGAGAGAAAGAGAGAGAGAGAGAGAGAGAGAGAGAGAGAGAGAGAGAGAGAGAGAGAGAGAGAGAGAGAGAGAGAGAGAGAGACTGAAAACTGGAGTTACAACTTTAAATTAGCCCTTCAAAGAGTGTGTTGTGTCTTGTGAGGAGATCATGAACAACAAGCATGAGGAAATGTACCATGAAATGCACACAATAGAATTACTGTGTCAGTGTGTACTAGACTGAGATTGAAGATGAAAGTGTAAAGAAAACAGCAACGTAAGAGACTGTCAGTGTTTACAGAAGTATTTCCTGAGCACCCCTTAGCTGCAGACCCGGGGAAGCTCACAGTTGGGTGTAGACACTGAAGCAGAGCTCTTCATGAGGCAGGGCAGGCCCCATTCCAGCCTCGCTTGGTAGGCAGCAGCGAATGGGGAGTTGAGTTGAGACGGGGATGGAAGAGTACTGGTTTTAGCAGGCACTGCGCTCTTTTTCCCCCTTCTCTGGGAGTAGAAGGTGAGTGTCAGGGCCACTTGGCTAATCTCATCCCTAGAAACGCCAATGCAGGTCGGGGAAAGACCCACAGGGAGCCTCAGCCCACCGTTCAGAACACCCAGAGGCACACCAGTGAATGACTGAATGGACATATGCGCTGTCTTCTTCAGCATCGTTTTAAATGATTCAGATACTGAGCAAAAGCCAGTAACAGCAAGAATGTTTCTTTTCTTGAAACACAGAAGCCTAACTTCACTAATGGGAAGTTTAGTAAAGTATGTTTAAGCACAAAAGAACATTTGCACACAGAAACAGACCTCCACTGAATGGATGGATGGGCAAACAAACTGTAGCGATTATATACACAATGGGAAATTTAGACATAAAATGGAATGAAAACATTTAATACACCCCACAACATAAACGAATCTCAATGCTAAAACGAAATACATGCAACAGAGAGACCCATATGTCAGTGCTGCATGGCTGGGGTTGTGGGTAAAGAGTGAATTACCAGTCACAGGTAGTGTGCTCAGGAGCTAGGCAGGGTGGGATTATCACAATGCTGCTGAGGTGGGAGAGGCCAATTCGTGGTTCATTATACTAACTTCATGTTATGTGTGACAGCTAGCATCATCAACCTGAAAGATCTAATGGCTGTCATACTATGAGGTGTGCCCATTGGTGAACACATGCTTCTCATGGTCCTAGGAACTGAGACATTGCTCAGTAGCAAAACTATTGTTATGAAGTAGCAACGAGAGTAAATTCATGGTCAGAGTTCCTAAGGCCATCAGAAATCTGTGTTTTATGATGGCTGTGACCCACAGGTTGAGAACCACTGATGTAGAATAAGCTGGTCAACACTGTAAGGGACTATCTAAATTGCCTTGATTGAGGCAGGAAGATCTACTCTGAGCATGTGGATCTCAGGCCTTTAGAAATGGCTTGCAGGAGGAATCTGAAGAGTTTGGGAATTTGGATTAGAAAACCCTTGGCTTCTGAAAAGAGCATAATGGGATATTCTGGAAGACAAGAATGCTGAGAGAAATTAGGTACAGTCAGCGCCCAGCTCATGAGCTTCCTGGGAGAAAGGCTCTCTGGGAACTGGGAACTAGAAGAGCATTTGTGTGCTGTTTGGCCAAGAATCTGGACTAATTCTTGAGAACTTGGGTGAAGTTTAGTTTAAAGATAATAAACTAATTTGTATGGCAGAAGAAAGTCCAACAGGGGAGAACATTTAGGCTGATGCTAATGAGGTCAGCACCCTATTGCATTGGGACAACAGAAAAAACCGCCCTGGGACAAAACCCCACCCCTCAGATTCATTTATTTAAAGGGAGGGGACCTAAATGGTTTTCCAATTCCTCAAAAAAACAACCACTAGGAAGTGCTAACACACAGGGTCAAAACACAGAAGTCAATGCAGCTGTGTTAGTGGGGGTGGAACCCTCCTGAGCTGGTGGCAGAACCTGGCAACACCATCCATGTAGTATTGGTCTTAAAGACATGAAAGAAGTAACATTTACGGAGGTCACAAGAGCAGCTGAAGCCAGACAAGGTCCTTAGTGGGGAGTGCCTGCAGAGTCCCCGGGAGGCTACTGCATGAGGCTACCAGAGCAGAGCCTAAGTTGCAGTGGAAACCCTGGATCCATGGGAAAGCAGAAGGTCTCTGAAGCCCAGGGGCTGCAACAGAGCCTCAGAGGCTACAACAGAGCTGGGCTTTAGTATTCACTACATTTTGTCTTGCTTTGGCCTGATCATTCCTTGCTAAGCCTGCCTGCTTGCTGATGGGGAATGTTCTTCTGTGTATGTTTGTCTTATTGGTTGATGAATAAAACAGATGATGACAGGATGATAGGTAGCACTAGGAGACAAGGAGGATTCTGGGAAGTATAGGCAGAGGGGTCAACATGTGATCCCAGGAAGTGACACAGCTGGGTAGAACCCACCACTAGCTAACATGGAGGTCTGGAGGTCTGCACAGACAGGCAGGAAGTGACATAGCTGGACAGAATCAGAATCTAAGCAGGGACAAACAGGAAATCACTCTCTCCTCTGTGGAGACACTGGGCAGTCACCATGTAGGCTGCCGGAGGGGTAACACCATGCTGGGCATCACCGGGTAAGCCACAGTCTCATGGCAATACACAGATGGACTGAAATGGGTTAGTAATTAAGACAGAGCTAGCCAATAAGAAGCCCTAGACATTGGCCAACAGTTTTAGAATTAATATAGCGTCTGTGTGTTGATTTGGGGGGCTGAAGCGGTGGCAGGACCCAGGCGGCTGGCGGGAAGAGTACCCGCAACAGCTCACTTTTGTGTCATATGCATGTAACTTTGTTTTACTTTTAGAGAAACACACAGGTAAGGCAGTTTAGAATTTTAAAGTGTCACAACTGTTGATGACCATGGGGACTTTGAAAAGTTGGAATGAGTGTGTTTCATGTAATAACATGGTCACAAATCTCTGAGGATAATCTGTGGAGGATTATACCTTAAAAAATAATGTGTCTGCATGGCAAGGTGGCAAGGGCTGGAGTTTAAATGGTTGGTGTTAACTGTCAACAGAATCTACAATCACCTGCAGATGGGCTACTGGGCATGTCTGTGGAAAACTGCCTTGTGTGGGAAGACCTGTTCACTGTGTATGGCATCATCCCCCAGTGGCATCCCGGACTCCAAGTGTAAAGAAGGTAGGTGAGCAGCAGCAGATACTATCCCCCTGTGCTCCCTGACTGTGGATACAATGTGCCCAGCTGCTTCAAGCTCCTACCACCCTGACTTTCAGCCACAGTGGACCCTCAACTGTGAGCCAGAATAATCGACTCCTGCCACCCCGACTTCCTGACCATGATGCACTTTGAACTGTGAGCCAGAGATAGCTCCTTTCCCTAAAATTGCCCTAGCAGTTTGTCAGAGCAACAGGAAAAGAAACGGACACACTACACACACTTCACTTCAATAAAGAAAACAAAGGCTTCAGAAGCAACAAAAACAGGGGCTGAAGAGATGCTCAGTGGGTAAAGTGCCTTCTGCCTAGCCTGACAACCTGAATCAATCTTCAGGACCTACAGACTCCTGCAAACTGTCCTCTGACCTTCACATGTGAATGAAATAAATCAAAAGCTAAGATGAAAAGTAAATTCCTTAAGAGGCCTGGAATAGCATACGTGCAGCTGAAACCATTACTGCACAGTACTGTGTAAAGGGAAAACAAACTGGCACTTTTCAGGCACTAATAAAGAGAATTTAAATGATGTTCAGATCTTCTCAATGGCACCCAATTCTATACTAACTGTTTCAAATTCTTCTACACTAAGACTCTTACTAGTTTTCTACCTGAAACACAGAACACACTGTCACTACGAAGAAAAAAAGAATTCCCCTGCATGCCTGTCAGGCACAACCCGTGCTTTTCCTGCAGCTGTGAAGCAGTTATACCACTCCTGTAAGTGGATTCAAATACAGGTTCTCGGATCACCCACAGCCAAGACCCTGACCTTGAACATATTTTTTAGTCAGGAGCACAAAGGTGCTTCTTGCAGACTCACCTGTTCTCCGAACTGCAGACTTCGAGTCATTGCCTTGAGAGCTTTAACAATCTGGGCCTTAGTGGCAGCAGGACTGTCTATGTTTTCAAGACCTACACCTTCAAGCAACTTTAAGAGGTATGGGACCAACTCTGCTTTCAGAGCCTGGAAAGAAGCAAGCACTTAGATGAGCACAATGAAGAAAGTGTCCACCAATTACTGAAGATGTAATTTCACCCCCAGGATCATATCTACAGTAAGTAAGGCAACCTGTTCTTAGCATTTCAATGCAAATGCAGATTTTTATTTTAGTATCAAATGGAAACAGCATTCTTATATAACATGATTTTTATTCACGTCTACCAACCAACCCTTCTAAATACTATACATCAATTATGTAATCTTCCTAACACTGAACGAAGACACATTTATTATTTCAGGTAAGAAAATCAGTGCACAAAGGGAAAAGAAACAAGTGTATACCATAGAGCTGGACATAATGGAACTTGCACCTAGACCCAGGAGGGACAAAACCAAGTTTTGAGCCACTGTAGCAGGGCCGCCTACATTAAAGGTGTCACTCTAATAGGCAGCAGCCTTGAAGGACTTTGATACCTTTTGTATCTTCCTACAACATCTTTCTCTGCAGTCATCATTTAGTTAGCAGCTTGAGAGAGCTAAATTTAACATGGTATCTTTTCACAGAATGCAGGGAGGTAGAAGTAAACATAAGGTGGGTATATCCTTTCCTTCTAACAAACCAGTGAGATGAACCTGATGTTACCGTCACTTCAGATGAGAAGTCAGCTGTCAGACTTGGGACATAGAGCCATCTGAGGTAGACTATCTTATATCAGTTAGCTCAGACTCAACCTTCTCTATGCCCACTTTGTACCTCTGCCTGTTTCCGGGGGTGGAGAGGGGGTTGAGGAAGAAGCTGAAGGGAGAGGTCATGAGAAGCAGATGCCCAGGCAAGATGTAGGGGTTTGTCTTCAGTTTAAAGACAACTGATGTCACTCTGTCATCTGGCAGGGTTTGCCAACAAAAGGCTTCGAAGATGAAAGGTAACTGAGAAGTTTTGTATTACTTTTTACTTTTATAATTTTTATGGGATACAAAGTGATGTGATGGTGTATCTGTTCAATGTATGGTGGCTTGAAAGAAAATGTAAGTGACACTATTAGGAGGTGTAGCTTTGCTGGAGGAGATGTGGCTTTGTCAGAGGAAGTATGTCACCACGGGGGGGGGGGAGGGGGGGTCTGAAGTCTCCTATGCTCAAGCTATACCCAGAGTGACATAGCTCACTTCCTGTTGCCTACGGATCAAGATATAGAACTCTTAGCTCTTTCTCAAGCATCATGTCTGCCTGCATACCACTCACTATGATAATGGATTAAACCCAATTAAATAGCCCCAATTAGTCATGGTGTCTCTTCACAGCAATAGAAACCCTAAAATATCAAGCTAATGGACAAAATTATGGCTTCAAGTATTTTTTTATTATAAGGATATTTAAATTTATTCTTATATATGGCACATAGCTGCAGTCACCACAGTGCAGCAGACCCACTAAACTTTCCACCCCATTCCCCACCCTGGTCTCTGGTAACTAACCACCCTTCTCTGCTTCCAGAAGCATGAGAGCAACACGGGTGAGGCTATGTATTACTTGTACCCAGAACAACAAAGCTTGCTTTTGCCTGAGTTTACTTTTTCCCTTCAGTGTCAGTGTACAACAATATCTACCAAGTCTGATTCTTCCTAGGTGAGTAGTATCTGTGAAAATAACACAAATTTCAACATGATTCTAAAGAAACAAGGAATGAATGAACAGAATCCAAAGAAGATGAAGTAATTTTTACAAAGAAGTTAAGGATGAATGTCAAAAAAAAAAAAAAAAAAAAAAAAAAAAGAAAAAGAAAAAGTTGGTGAGACTTTAACTTTTCTGTGCATACAAAATGCAAAATGGAAAATGGGCATTCACAAAGTCCTAAGACCTCAGCTACAGAATATCTGTCTAGAATGTCTGTTTTCCCAAAACAGTGCTCACAGAGAGTCACTTACCTGTGCTACTAATTCATTCTGCTCCTTCTGGAACATTCGATTAATTGCTTCACAGGCCAGACCAACTGTATCTGCTCGCTTTTTCATTCCATTCATCAGTGGGCCAATGGTCTCCAAAGATGCCATGGCTCGAACACACAGCTAAGGACCCAAAAGACAAGGATACTTGTAGAGCAGAATGTTATACACAACAAAGTGAGTTCCACAGCAACAAAATGTAATTTAAAACCCACTTTCCTGTTTCAGAGGGAGTAAGTTCCATCTTTACTAATCACTGAAGCTGATAGAAAGAGGCACACTCTGAAGTGTCGTCAAGGGGACACAGATATACTTTGGAGCTCTGGGCTCCTGACTGGATTCATTACTACCTCATTGTCAGACAGGGCGTGGACAACCCGAATAGCACTCTTAGGGATGGCATTGTTTCTGTGATTCATCGCCTGGAGAACTTTGGGAAGATGGCCCAATGGTGGGACTTGATCTGCCAACTGAGGCTGTGCATTGAAGAGACAAACTGTGGCCATTGTCAGGGTTTCCAGAGTCTCTCCCTGGGAGGAACAAACACACAAACCGCAAAGCTCTGATAAAGTTCTTAAATAGCCTTACAACATTTGTTGTTCAAAATTAGGGATCCAAAAGTTCCAAGTGCTGACATCTGAAATCTTATTCCCACATCCTAACAGAGCAGCAGACTTTTTTTTCCCCCTCTGATAAAAGGCACAATTCTAAGGACGTAAGAATGAGCCATCACAGCCCTACCAGGACAGTTATACTGTGTTTTTATGCCAGAGATAATTCCTAAATGACTACGTGACAATTTAAGACATAGTTATACACGTGCTCCTTACTGTGAGACAGCAGCAAGAATCTAAAAGAATGCAGGAGTAGTTGGTGTTTCTCCCAGTTCTACAAGAAGTCCTATTACAGGCCAACAACTCCTTATCTGAAACGCTTCAATCCAGAAGTGCTTCAGACCCTAGAGATTGACATAGACTTTGCTACCTGGCTTTGAGCATCACTATGATAATTCAGGGTTCTGATTTTAGAGCACCCAAGACTTTTCTATTTTCTGAATAGAATGTTTAACCTGTATTTAGTACATCAGGCTACCACTACCGTCTTCCTACAGTAGGTCACGGCTTGCAAAGACACACACCTCTTCCATTCCCTTTCCCTTTCTCTCAACATATACATTTAAATCCAAATGTAGCCTCTATTCTGAGATTTTATTTTCCCGCAGTGCTGGAGATCCATCTCTGAGCCATGCACATGCTATGTAAGCACTCTACACTCTACCACTACAGACTCCAGCCCTGGAGCTACCACCCTAGAGGCAGCCTATTTTCCCTGGTCAGTGAGGATGAGGTTTGGAGGGAAATGTAACTGGTATATTCAGCAAACTCTC
This sequence comes from Phodopus roborovskii, assembly GCF_943737965.1. Lineage (NCBI taxonomy): Eukaryota > Metazoa > Chordata > Mammalia > Rodentia > Cricetidae > Phodopus > Phodopus roborovskii. Next base: position 17,558,824 of record NW_026125295.1, on the reverse strand, counting down.
TGAAGTGTTCTGTTGATGACAGAAACTTACATGTGGACTGTTCTTCTCCAGGAGCTCAGTTAATTTTTCTAACAGTGCAATAAGAAATTCTCTGGGTTTTCTCAGCACCCAAGCTGGCTGTGCAATGAAGATTCTTAAGAAAACTCCTCCAACAGCGAGTTCACCCTCCGCTTCTCCAAACACCACAGCAAAATCTTCAGGCAACTTTAAAGAGAGGGGAAGGAATCACAGGTGAGTCATCTCACATTACCATTCCTCTGTGAAGCAGGAAATGAAAGATCGGTATGAAATCTGCACACTATAAACTAGTACAAAGATAGCTGTCAGTAACAACTGCTGTACACAAAATTTCCTCGTTGTCATTTAGTTCTAGTGTAAGTTCTATGACTCTTATGTCTGTTTGAACCCTTTCCATGAGCATACCCACATGTCTTAATAATGGAGTAATTGACAGCCACAGCCTGACAAACCCACTCAACAGGAATTTAAAAAACAAAACAACAACAAGAATACAAAGCAAAAACCCTAGAAAATAAAAGTGTAGTTTACCTTCCAGTTCACATCAGGATTATCCCTTTGGTTTTTAAAGTGCCTTGGAGGGGAAAAAAAGAGGGTAAGAACACTAAACTTTAGTCAAATTAACCTTCAGAACAAGTATTGGAGAGGGGCCAGGCAGGGCAGGGCCACACCCATCCCTGGGACTCCATCTTTACTTACTCTAACATCATCTCTCTCACAGTTGTAGACACCTTATCCCTGGAACTGTCATTCCAGATCAGTTCTGGATTTTCATGAGTTCCCTCAAATATATGCACAGCAGCTTCAGGGTTGTCTCTCATGGCATCCATGAACACACTGGGTAGAAATTTCATTAATGTGATTCGAACCTAGGGGAGGAAGTTCAGAGTTTTAAGGGCCACTGGAAACATCTCAATATTTGACTTGTCCTTCCAAGTTTCCTAAGACAGCAGTGCAATCTGTGCTATGCGTGAGATGTAGTTAATGATCCTTAAAAGACCTGAAGACTGAGAAGAGATAAATCTGGATTAACGAAAAAGTAATTTTACAAGTCTATGACCTGCCATACTTATTTATCCAGTTTCTTCTCTGCTCCCTACAGTTAAAACCCTGAAAAAACTCAAGCTGGATGTGGTACCTCATGCCTGCCACCCCAGCACTCACAAGGCTGAGGCCAGAGGACTGACATGAGTTCAAGGCAGCTTAGGCTATGTAGGGAGTTCCAGGCTAGCCTGAGCTACAGTGTGAGACCCTGTCTGAAAACAGAAAGACTGATCATCCAACATATCCACCTAGGGAAAAAAAACCGAGAAGCCTTGTGTGCTTTCCAGAATCCTCTGTACAACCACTAGTTGGCTTGTCCCCCCGTTTCTCTGCCTCTATACTCCCACAAACTAACTTTTTCACACTGCATCTATGTCCTACAGCAGTCCTTAGTGCATTTATTTTGTTCCACTGTACTTTAGGGCACACTGCCTGTCTGTCTAAAAAGGACTTTAATAATGGTAGCTTTGAAATACAGGGGCTGGGGTCAGCTCAGGGACAGAGAAGATGTGGGTTCAGTCCCAAGCATGAATCACATCCCCTACAGACACACACATGAAGATTCAGCATATAATATATATGAAAACTGGGGGTGGGGGGCACGAGGGCAAAGGGAAAACAGGGCTGGGAAGACACCTTTTCCTTCCATGTCAGACTGTGCTCAAATCTTGTCTTGTGGAAACTTCATTTGCTAGGTATTTTCTTGGCTCCTGACATACAGAGATGCATATTCTATGACCTATACATGAAGTTAGTATACACACTACACACATACATATACACACAAATGCCAAAAGCTCTGTACAAGTACTCGTCATAGATTTAGCTTCAACAACTTCTTCTTTCTTCTCCTCTTCTTTTCAGACAGGGTTTCTCTGTGTAGTATTGGCTGTCCTGGAACTAACTCTGTAGATCAGTCAGACCTTGAACTCACAGCAATCCACCTGCCTCTGCCTCCCTAGTGCTGGAATTAAAGTCAAGTGCCACCACTGCCTGGCTTAGCTTCAACTTCTAATAGCCATCCCCACAGAAGGGTATTTCTTATTCAGTAAATAAAATTGCTAAATGCAGTGAACAAGACACTGACAGGCTTAGGCTTACTCCTGCTTGTACTCCTGTGTGCAGAGATACCATAAAATGATTTCACAAAACAATCCCCTTCTACAGAGAACAAAGCAGGGAAACACTTCCTGGCCATCAGCCTCCTGAAGGAAAGAACCATTCTTTACCAGACCATACTGCACAACAGCACATTCCCAAGGCTCAGAAAACACAGCCCTAAGCAGCACTGGAAGCTAAAGTAGGAGTTAATGACTTTTTAACTTCCTCTCTGTGAATCTAAAGACATTTACACCTAAAGATAAGTTACACTGTGTCATAAACTAAGTTCACAGCCCAAGTCTGAGATCCGTAAAGCAAGAGTTCGGCTTACAAACCACACTGGCACCTATGACCCCAGGCCACTCAGCCTGTTAGCTTGCCCATCACTTGTACTTTTCAAAGTTTTAACAAAACCACTTTCTGAAAGGTATTTGGTTAGTCCTATTCACTATTAATCAGCACATAACAACCTTGGTGTAATTCTCTGTGATTTCAGGGCAGAAATGGCTGACAGGTTTAAAACTGCTTTCTTACAGTTTAGGATCTATTTTTAAAGAAGCATCCAAATAATTTATGTCATATTTTAAGATATTTCAAGGTTTAAAGCCCAAACTGAACTGTGCTCATGAATTTGGAGCAATGGCTTCTCTGTAAGCGAACCATTACACCACTCTTCCTGTAGTGCTGGGAGATTACACTCAAGGCCTCATGTCTGCTGGGCAAGCACTCCAGCACTGAGCCACACACCGTTGGCAGACACTTGTTGTAGCTCTATTTCTAAGACTGTGCAGATGAATTTCCAATGTCAGACTTAAGTAGATTTATGCTATTAGACTGATTCAAAAGCAAATTTAATTTTACTTAAACTGTCTTAACTACCGAGTCTTCCCCTTTCTAAGTTTCTGTAACATGGTCTACCGGGGCATATTAAGTTACTGGCCCTGTTGTACACAACTGTATTCTTCCTATTGAGTCTCAGGGTGTTCCACTGTGGGATGAATGGCCCATCTTTTCATTTGTAAGCAGTGCTCTGAAGTTAGAGTCTTTCCAGTGCTGAGAATTTAACTTGACTCTTAACCTGCACACCTGACTGAGGATTTATGCAGAGCAAACTTTACCCTCACCTGTGGTGCCACGCCTATGCCATGCAGCTGTGCCCTGCAGGGCTGGGCAGGGGCTTGGCCCACTCTGCCATCAACACTTGACTGCAGCAGCGCAGCTTCAACACTCCTTTCCTATTATAACAGACCAGTTGAGCATGTGTGAGCTCCTCCCCTGCTTCCCAAGATGGGTCTACAGATACACAGGGCTATCCGCTTCTTTGTATCAGGGTGTTGGGGATTCAAACCCAGGTCTTTTTGCTTACACAGCTGGCACCCATACACACTGAGCCATCTCCCTAGCCCTGCCCTCTCTTCAAGAGAGATAAGCAGCAATCACTCTGCTCCACTCTCTTGAGCCTTCTGAGTTTCAGTACAACCTCAGCTTCCACAGAAAAGCACTTCCTGTTCTTGCCATCCCAGACAGACCTGAAATCAAATGTCATGAAATAATTACCAGAGTAACTGATATTTTGTGCTTACCTTTGGACCTATTAGTTTATCTGCTGTCATTTTAGCAAAAAGTTCTGCTGTCTGGGATCGAACCTGTGGATGTGTTGAATTGCAGAACATATCCAGTAAATAAATCAAAGCTCCTATGAAAGAAAATAATAATAATGCTTATATGCAGAAAGTGACTTTCTCATCAGCAGTTTCTATTCACTTTCCACCTAATTTTAACTCACTACATCTTCTGATAATTCTGTCTTTCAATGAAGTCTTAATATTTTGCCCAATTTGAGCCGAAGTCCTTGGCTCACACAATCTTCCTGTCTCAACCTTGTGTAGCTGGGAAACAGGGCCACCATCCACTTATGCCTGGCTAGCTGTTTTAATTTTCAAACCATTAATATTTGAATGCATTCTACATCACCAGACTGTAAGACAGCTCAAAGTAAACGACAGTACACTGAGCTGGATGGATGAGAAAGAATTGTGTATATACATACCCTTTGCCATGGCTTCTTTGATTATCTTTGTATTTGATGCCAAAGCATAGAGTGTCTCCAGAACAAGCTGACGGCCTGTAGAGCAATGGAGACATGTCAAGGGATACATCAACCCCATCAGTGCACATGTACAGGGCATCAATGTGTGCCAGACCCTTAGGCAGATGTCACAGTGTATCACATTCTACCCTCACAATAACCAGCAAGACAAATACTGCTATGGCTCAGCCTTGATGAAGCTAAGGACCAGTTCACCCAATCCAAGGTCTCATAGTGACTTAGTGGTATCGCTATAATATAATGGCATTTTCCTGCCCACATCTGTTTCCTTCTGAAGTCCACACTCGTGGCCACTATGCTATATACCATCTTCCTACCTCCCAAATCATCACTTCCTAATATCCAGAGGACACCCTAGTAGGCGCCTAAGATTTCTATCCACTGTTACTATCTTAGGGAACCAGGAGTAAGAATAACTAAAAATCAGTGTTGCACTCCTTGGCCACAGCCTGTCTGGTTGGCCTCTTTATGCCTTCAGAGCCAAGTGGGAATGACAGGTAAGAGGTTAAAGGAAGGAAGAGACAAAGAGAAGAAAGGTTGACAAGCACTGGGCAGAGATTAAAATGATAACAATGCTCCTTGTTGAGCATCGAGAATTGGCTGAAATATCTAAATATAAGCTATTTTAGTGCTGGCTACCCTATATAAATGAGCAGTAATAAATTTGGTTTTACATTGTCAAGCCACCTAAGCTTGTAGATATGACAATAATAATCTGCAAATGGCTTCTGAAGGTGCTATTTTATTGATTTTCTTTTCTTCTTCTTCTTTTTTTTTTTTTTGAGACAGGATGTCATAAAGTAACCCTGGATGGCTTGGAATTCACAGAAATCCATCTGCTTCTGATTCCCAAGTGCTGTCATTTTAAAGAACTATTCCAAGTTTGTTATTTATTCAAAAGAAAACACTATTCAAGAAAAATGCAACTCCACTCAATTACATATGAAGAAATGACAACACAAGATGATCAAGGAGGGCCCCTCTTTCAAGACTGAAGAGAGGTAAGCATTCAGAAGTTAGTGAAGTTGACTAGTTAATGTGTCTCAATATGTCTTCTGTAATTGAAGCTATGCTGTAATTGGCTGAAACCTCAATACCTTCCTCCAACGAAACAAATCTTAAGGCTAGAACCAGTACAATGACCAACTAGTAACAATGGACAACTGTACTGCTTTCAAGGAACATGCATCAGTACAGGCTGTATTCAGGATCAGGCTGCCGTACTGCACAGTCATCTTGGTGGTAAATATCTATGGGTATCAAACTAATAAAAGAAAAAGGGCACAGGACTAAGTTCAAAGCAGTCACCACTACCTTAAGCATACTTTCTAGTACCCAAGACCTTCCAATAATAACAAGTCATGGAAGGGCATCTCATTTTAGTTACTCATGCCTAGACTATGCTCAACAAACTGATATTTCCAGCTATTTTCCTTTGGTTTTAGACTTCTTTCACTCTCCAACTTTCTACTTTTATATAAGAAACATCATAATTTCATTAATTTATACAAAACATAATTAGAAAAAGAAATCTAATATGGTGAGTACTACTCTATAAATATTCCAAAATTCAACATAAATGACATGTCTCGAGTCTTGTATCAACTGTGATCTGTTGTGCCCTATCAACTACTATGCTGTGGTTTCCAAAGTTCCATCTGTGCATATACCTACTTGATGGCAAGGAATGTAGAAGAGCCAACAAATTGGACAAAACCATGGATTCTGCAATATTATTGACACAGTCTTGGTTGGATGTCACTATATTCACAACCTGAAAATTAATCAACAGGATAGTAAATAATTTTGATCCTAAATTAAGTGATGGCTTTTTAAAAAAATATTTATTTATTATACAGTATTCTGCCTGCATGTATCTCTGCATGCCAGAAGAGAGCATCAGATCTCATATGGATGGTTGTGAGCCACCACGTGGTTGCTGGGAATTGAACTCAGGGCCTCTGGAAAAGCAGTCAGTGCCCTTAACCTCTAAGCTATCTCTCCAGTCTTAAGAGATGGTTTCATAAGCGACAAAAATATTTGGAAGACAAAACACATTTTAGAAGAGTTTAATTTCAGAAGATTGGCTATTACTAATTTGATAGTCTGAGAAACCATCTGTCTGACACAGAATGCCTTCCAGGACTGTGGTCACAGGTGGGGGACAGTAACTGTGGTCACAGATGGGGATAGATGGGGGGGGGGGGTCTTCACTATGGCTTTCTCTCACTTTGGGAGGAATATCCCTAGCAGCTAACACAACAGGCTTCTCTAACCTCCATTATAAAGACTGGTGCATCTTTCTGTCAGAGAAAAGCTGCTTCTGAGTTCAGCCACTATTTATAGTGGAGGACGGATGCCACTTGAACCAGGTTCAGCATTCCAGAATACTGTATTCTAGATCTAATAATGTTCCATTAAAATGTTACAAAATTTCTGAAGGAAATAGCAAAGTGTGTTTCTCTATGCAAAGAATATGCTTGTCAATGCTTTCTGATGACTTTAATGTTCACTATCCTATTAAGAACATGATCAACTGAAAAGAATCATAGGACACATTACACAGTGTTTTTTGTTATTTGTTATTGTTGCTGGTTTATTATTATTATTATTTTAAAGCTACTGTACTCGCTCCAGCAAGGTTTAAAGTGGTGTTTTTGGTAATGAACCATGTATTATAATGACAGGGCTATTTGAGAATGACTGCAATTCCTCACTCAGAGTTGACTGGACAAACATGACCATGATCAGGGGCAGGAAGCTTCAGCCTTGCTGAAATGGTTACTTTTGTGCTAGGTCTACAAGGAGGGAGAGAATCTAAAGAGAAAAGAGGTAGATTGATCCTGGTTGTAACAGTCTTTCTGTGGGCACTAAGACAGGGAACTGCCTTCTCTCCTCTTGCTGATCTATGGCTACTAAGCTTTCCAGTAAAGCCTAGTCCCTAACATGCTCCACATGGCTCTGTACAATACACCCAAGCCCTGATGCACGCCAACCACTACAGATAGAACCACCCAGAATGACAGTGTCCAGCATTTGCTCTTTAAAGTTATATTCATAATTACATTAATTCAACTTCAAAACTAAATGAATTTGACCTAACAGACAAAATGAACATAACAGACTTCCATCAACTTCAGATAGTAATTTATCGAGTCTCAGCACACCAACAGTAAAAGGTTGGAGATACAATTTTCCTTAGCACAAAACAGTTGTACCTCTAAAGCCAGCTGCTGCACTTGACCAGCTCCATGGACTCGCAGCAGGGAAAATATCAACTTAAAGTGCCCAATGCATTCACTTTCAGAGCCTAGGGAATGAGAACAAGTAGTTATTTTAGTTACACAAGACACAACTGTAGGCCTCTGGAAAACACACAGCTATTTGCTATGAATCCTGTCTCTGAAACTCTGAGGAGTGTCTGGAAGCTGCACAGTGTGTTAATCATCAAAGAGCAGAATATTTAAGTTTCTTTGGTCTGCTTACATGGCTACCTCTAGCCCCAAGCTAAAAACAAGAAAATTTTCAAATAATCCATCCAAATACAATTAAAAACTTTTTAAATAGAAAGTAATTTTACTTATTACCTCTACCAGTAGTCTCCAACCTATAGCCCAAAGGTTGTACGAGCCTCAGGACACATATGAACACAGCTCAACACAATGTAAGTTGACTCAAAGCACTGTGGGGAGTTGTTACTGGGCTTTTTTGGGGGTAGGAGAACCTCAATTATTCATCGTCATGAACAAACTTTGCAGATGATAATGTTCTGAAAAACTGAAAGACTGTAGGGTTACCCCCTCAATGTAATTGTTATTTTGGGAGAATTCAACATCATTTAACCTTTAATTAAGACTGGGATAGAACTGCACCACCTGAAGACAGCCCCACAATCAATTTGAGATGCACACATCACGGATACCTCCTAACAGAACAATGCTTTCATTCCTACCTACTTAGTTTCAATTCCATATATCTGCTGGCAGTCTTGTTAAATCAAGAAAAACAGAACAGGTTTTGTTTAGCATGCACGTTCTGTAATCTGTAATCTTTCCAGGTCCTAGATGCCTTTTCCCCCAGAAGTCTAAAAATATTCAATAGGCTACTTTTAAACTCAGTTCCAAACCACTTCTTCATAGGTAAGAACTGTCAAAACTAATCAGTGGAATGCAGGAGAACATGGAGAACAACACAGCCCTAAGACAAGACCTTGGTTCTTTACTAGTTGTAAACCACAGACTTCCTATATTGAAGCTTCACTGTGCCTCAAAATACAAGTAGTAGTTTACGATGACAACCCCAAACAAAACAGAATGATGATGTCTTTGTGATTTAAAAAATAACATCTCAATGTACTTTGTGAATGGATAATTTTTCCTAATGTTGTTCCTGGTTATTTGAACAAAATTTTGGCAAATGACAAAAAGCCAAAAATTCTAATAGCACTTCAATATTCATTGAGGAGGATAAATGAATACTTTAAAGAAATTTAAATTGGGGCTGGAGAGATGGCTCAGTGATTAAGAGCACTGTCTGCTCTTTAAAAGGACCAGGGTCAATTCCTGGCACCCAAATGGCAGCTTAACAACTGTCTGTAACTCCAGTTCCAGAGTATCTGACACCCTCACATGGACATACATGTAGACAAAACATCAATGGACATAAAATAAAAATGAATAATTCTAAGATAAAGAGATACAGATTTGTGAATCTGTGCTGTTTTAGGTTCTCCCTCTGCTGGCATAAGCTAGAAACGAAGGCTGTGCTAGGACCTCACTTTACTTGCACTATACCCACCTAAGCCAGGCAGCTACGATGGTCATCTGGAACTTTCTCAATGTCCTTTAAAAGACACTTAAAAGAAGAACTCTCACCCTTTTTAATATTTCAATTTTTATATACCAAAAACTTCTGACAATTCTCAAAAAAATATGAGTATCCAGATGCAAATTATATCGTATTGAGTATGACATGCCAATTTATACTAGTAATGTGAAAATTCACACTAACAAACGGTGCTATTTCAATTTATTTTTCCTTAAACACGAATTCTTCTAAACACAGTGCCTCGGCTTCTCTCCTAGCCTTAGCAGACATTATGGCGTCAATTCCTAAACACAGTGCCTCGGCTTCTCTCCTAGCCTTAGCAGACATTATGGCGTCAATTCCCTTTATTATTATATCACATACAGCAGAAGAGCCGAGTGTGACTTTTTCCTGAGTCTCCACAATAAACTTGAGAGTGCTTTGGAACTCTCTGGCTGCTCTGTTACAATGGTACTATGAATCAAGGAACAATCACACACCTGGGTTGTATTTGATGACATTTCTCAGAGCCTCCAGTGCCATTTCCACTCTCGGTAAGCGGTCTCCATGTTGCTCCGACTCCACTTTGGCAGCATGAGTGATGGCCATGAATGTGTGAAGGTACTGGGCCTGAGAGCCAATGAAATCCAAGAGACTTGCAGCAAACTCTTTTGGAACCTAAGTCAAGCACACACAAATATATCAATGTGCATGCCATTTAATAACCCATCCTGAAAACTTTACAGCAAAAGAAAAAGCATCAAGAAACTGATTGGATGTGATTAAACTATAATTACACAGGAATACAACTATGCATAAAGGAGTGGAAAAAACCAAAACCAATTAAAATTTACTTAACTTTCTGAGACCTTACACACTTTTACCAGTATTTTGCTATAATTTTAAGATTAGGATATCTGTCCCCTTTACCAATCTAAATAAGAGCATAATGTGAGATTTTTTTTTTACAATTAAAATGTATTTTTATAATACAAAAATTACATATAGTTACAGCAGAAATTCAGATGCTAGCTTTTCAACAGGTCTTTTCTAATCATTAAACTCATTTTTGTTAACTAGCTAGTTAAATATATATCCTGTAAATAATAATATACATTATAATTTGGCAAATTCTTATTTCAGGAACAAATACTAAAACAAAGCATTACTTCTCATCCAGCTTGGTGGTAAATGTCTGTAATCTTAAGCTATGTGAGAGGTTCCTGCAGATGTCTGAGTTCAAGTCCAGTCTGGGCCACAAGGCTAGACCCTATCTCACATACATATGTGCACACATCCATATACACACAAACAGTATGATTCACTTCTTTCTCTAAAAGCCACTCAACTACAAAGGTTTTGCCTTTCCCCTAAAGCAGAAAATAGAAGGGACAGCTAAGAAACAAGTAGCTGTTTACTGAGATTCATGATTCTTCAACTCATTTCTTCAACAATCTAGATTAGTGGTTCTCAACCTTCCCAATGCTGTGACCCTTAACACAGTTCTTCATGTTGTGATGAGCCCCCAATCATGAGATTACTTCATAACTGTAATTTGCTAGTTATTAATCATAATGTAAATACTTGATATGCCAGCCCTGTGAAAGGGTTGTTTGACCACAAAGGGGTTGAGATCCACAGGCTGAGAATCAGTGATCCAGATGAAGCTCATATTTACCCAGAATAACTTATAATGAGCTCAGCAAATAAAGTGCTACGAATTCCAGTTTTTACAACTTGAGTAAGACAGTAATAGTCTTCAGTCAACATGATTAGCAGACAAAATTAAAAGCCAAGCACTTACCTCCAGCTGGAAAGTTGGGACTTCATTATATACTCTAACAAAAATCTCGCCTACAATCAGTTCTTTGGCATGGTCACTGTAGACAAATTCTGCCCCGTAAGTTTTGTCACAATCACCCTTTCAAAAAAGAAAAATGAGACTGTTAGATGTAAGAATTTGATGCTCAGTTTGTAAATATACCCTTTTGTTTAACAGTCACTGAATGCTTCCAAGAGAGGGCACATGTGGTGTGACGAGTGGGTAGTACACGGCTGGGGTAGGCACAGCCACAGCAGAGCAGACCGTTTACTTCTGCTAAGACTATTAGGACTCATTCTGAACCTCAGCAGGTCACTGGGGTGAGTCACGAACTAGAGTGGCAACATAAAGCAGGTGACGACTGCTCCTCTCACTCCTCTAGTGGACACTTGGCTCAGCCATGCTATGGGGTGGGGGTAGAGCTGGCTAAGAAATGAGCACACTCGGACTGGGAGTTACCAGTAATATATTGAATTAAAGCGCCCAATTCTCTCACTCTATTAGAAGCGGCTGGGTAAGAGGAAACGTCAGTTTTGATAATGGAAGCTTTGACTGACAGGAAAATCATTTCGTGAGCAACACTTTGGGGCATGAAAATGATTATAAATATGCTAGCTATATGTAAGTAATAACAATAAGAAAATCCTGATGTAGATTTTAAAGATGTTTTTATTATTTTTAATAGTGTGTGCCTGTCTGCATTTGCACAGGTGAGCCCAGGTACCTTTGAAGCAGTTATGTCAGACCCCCGGTGCTGGAGTTACAGGAATTATGAGCTGGCTTATAGACTTATAGGGGTTGGGAATAAAACTCAGGCCCTCTGGAAGAGCGGCGTGTACTCCCAAATGCTGAGCCATCTCACTAACACCCTGAAGTACTATTTTATACAACAACAGGCTATCCTTAAAATGGGCCAATCAGAGGTGGCCAAAGCTGTTGATTTCACATCCAATTGGTAAATAGCACATTTTGCATCAAGTCAGGTTCCATCAGAATAAGTCACCCAAGAGCATATAAACAGTAACATACCTTTTTAATCATATTTTCTTGTTGGGACTCAAGAAATTCAAGCAGTTCTGCCCTTGTAGAGTTGTTCCACATCAAGTAAGGGCTCTCTGTGTTGCTGTTAAGCATCTTCAGAATCTAAGGAGACAGTATACTGTTAGGTGACACTCAGGGAGCCTTGAGTGTCAGACTGCAGTTGGTACATCTGTAAGTCTGACAAGCTTGCTGATGATTTCCATCTTGCTAAAGTTAAGGAAAACCAAGGCTACAAAAGCTGGATTATTTGTCACAGGTCTTCTATCAGTAAATGTGACAGTGGGGGTGGGGGTGAAATCTGAGCCTGATTTCAATTAAGTTCTCAGTTTTTGTTCTGCTCTGTGAACAGTACCCCAAGTATCTAGTGAGCAGTTAAGTGTTTCTAAATACACAGCATACATTCTGCACATACATATGCTTGAGGCAAAGCCTACATCTTTATGAAGCATACTCGTATGGAGAATGGGAGGTGGGCCCAGATTGGATTTCCAGTCTACACCCTGACTCAGGCTGTAGCTGAGGAGCTCTGCAGGCAGCTGATGCTTCCATAAACACATATTCCACACCTCAAGGGTTTGAATGGCAACATGTTCCTATTTCTCATCTTTGGAGCTCTAGGCCAGGAAGAAAGTAGAACATGTGTGGTGTCTGAAGGAGAATGACCCCATAGGCACATATATTTGAATGTCTGCTTCCCAGCTGGTGGAACTGTTTGGGAAGGATTAGGAGGTGTGGCCTCGTGGAGAAGGTGTGTCACTGGGACTGGATTTGGGGTTTCTAAATGCACACATCAGGCCCAGTCTCACCTCTCCGCCTCTGCCTTCAGAAAGGGATGTTAAGTTCCCGGTGACTGCTCCAGTGTATTGCTGGCCAGAAGCCACACTTCCTGTGACATGGTGACCAGGGACTAACTGATGGGGGATGTCCTTTGTATGCCATGATTAAATGTTTCTCTTATTGGTTGATGAATAAAGCTGTTTTGGCCAATGGACAGGCAGAATTTCGCTAAGGGAGAATTCTGAACAAAGAGGCAGGGAGAAGGAGGATAGAGGGAGAGACACTATGTAGCCACCAGGAAAGCAAGATGCCAGGACACCACCTAGGTAAGCCAAAGCCACATGGTGATACACAGAGTAATATAAATGGGCTAATAATTAAGAAAGGACTAGCCAATAAGAAGCCTAAGCCAATCGCCAAACAATTATAAATACATAATAAGTCTCTGAGCAGTAATTTCATAGCAGCTGCAGGGATTCGGAGGATGGAAAGAAACCAGTCTAGTGGGACCCAGATAGACAGAGAAAATATCCCATTACAGATTAAACTTCTGAGACAATAACCAAGCCCCCAACTAAGTGCATGCCTTTAATGCCAGCACTTGAGAAGCAGAGGCTGGCGGATCTCTTTGAATTCAAGACCAGCCTAGTGTACAGAGCCAGTTCCAGGACAGGCTCCAAAGCAATACAGAGAAACACTGTCTTGAAAAAAACAAAACAAAACAAAACAAAAAAACTCCAAACAAAAAAAGTTGACTGGGTCATAGCATCTCCTTACAGTAACAGAACAGTAACCAAGACAGCAAGTAAGCTTCATCATCTACAAAGTCATCCAAGCCTTGCTTTCAAAGACTACTTGAGAAAAATAATGATGAGAAAAATCCTCACGCTGAGACCAGGCAGTTTCAAATAAATATCTCATTAAGTACAGATAGAAATTATGGATAGACTTGCTCTTGAAATAAAATAGATTTAAGGCTGCAGAAGGTAACCCTTAAGTTTCTGGTATTTCTGGAAAGGATGCTTATAGTCAACAAAAAGCACTGAACTAGAGCAGAAGACCTGGGGGAGAACACAGCTGGCCCCTCCTCAGGGGAACTGAAACCCCGTACCAGAGCACCTCAGGCACATACAGCTACCAAGCAAGTGAGGGTTCAGACTCTAAACATGCTTGGAACTTTGGAACCCTGAGGGATTTTTCCTCATGAAAGAACAAGACGACAGAAATGAGGGGAGGAAGGAAAGAGGAGGAAAAAGTGGCCCTCCATCCTATCACTTAGGGATGACCATGCTAACATTTGGTGCAGATCCAATAGTCCATCGGTTCTCTAACACCAAACGTGGGGTCTAACCTGTTCATTCACAATCTTGGTTGTCTCATTCTGTGGCAAGGCTGGCCTTGACTTCATGTAGCATTAACAACCACATGCTGTACTGAAGTCTTGTAATGTCCAGAGGCGTCTCTTACCCAAAGCACTTGGCATAGCGCCTACCAAGTGCAGCTTTAGAGTTTAATTCCTTAATGCTGTTGTCCTAGACTGCTTCTCAGTGACCCTCACCAAAGAAGACACACAGGTTGTGAGGGCGCTGAAGCAGTGTCCTTAGCTACCATGTACTGATATAAATGTACGTATGCAGGGGTATGGGCTGCATGCATCTATTTTCAGCATTTCAACCTTGACCAAGAATAAGCTATGAATTACAACAAATGTCTAAACAACTTGGTCCCTGACTGGAAGCATCACTGCAATTCATTCTCTTGTCCTAGTCCTTTGTGCTTCAAGGTTGGTAAGGATAATGGTGGGCTCTGTTGCTAGGAAACATGTAGCTAATGCCCTGCCCCAGAGATTAGACTCCAAGGTCTGTTGTCACTGCCATAAACCCACAGCACACCCAGTTTCTTGGCTAAGAGAACAAGCAAGTGAATATTCAATTCTCAGGAATCTCAGAGCAACTGGGATTATCCAGTTCCTTTAGTACTGTTTCCTTTTTTGTACTGTTCACAAACCCAGCTAGTGTTGTAGTCCGTACCTCAGCAGTACTAGCCACAGCAAGCTTTCTAGCAATGTAGGGCGTCAGCATGCCAGCCAGACTCTTCCTTACAGTTGGATTTTCTGGGGTTGCTTGGTCATCAGGCAAATACCCCCCAAGGCGACTCAGAGCATGGACACTGAGCTTGGCAAGACTGTTGGCCACTTCCTGTTTTATATATATATACATATAAAAAATAAGATGTTAAAGTAGGTATGTTTCCTTACATAAGTGACACAATTAAGTATGGAATCAATACTGTATAGAACCATTTTAACGATCAGCAAGGAAACAGTTGGCATAGGCATACCAATATCAATACCACAAAACTTATACATTCAAGATTTATTTTGTTTTTAGGCAGGGAACCCCTTGGCCCCCGACATGCTCATCTGTACCCAATGCAGTGTCTTGCAGCATCACCTGGAAGGAGGGTGAAGAGGGAGAGACAGGGAGGAAGACCTAATTGCTAGGTGCACGTGCTGGGAATATGAGCAATGAATGACAACAAATATGAACCAAGAAATATAAGGAAAAAAATTATAAAAATCAGATAATTACAAAGATGCTGGGGAGAGCTAGTCCCAATAGGCTGACACATTATTATATTTCCCTATTATATACTCCTGAAATCATAATACTGACTCTGACTAATTGAAAAAATATTACATGATTTCTATTCCTTCAATTCCCTTGCCTTAAATCCCTCAAGCATAAATGGTTAAAAATCAAAAGTGGTTGTGCATAGTAGAGCACAGCTATAATCCCTGTACTGGAGAGCTGGGAGACAGGAAAGACATTCTGGGCTATGTAGTGATTTTGAGGTCACTCTGGGTTACATTTAAAGAATGTCTGCCAGATTCAGGGGCAGTCAACAGCCATCTTGAGACATTGCATCTATGTATGGCTCAAGTTTTACTTCCTAAATATTTACTAAAAGTCTACATGGGTTTTAGCTAAAGTTACCTGCTGGTTTGTTTCTTCATTTTTCTGAATGCCACTCTCTTCCAATGTATAGTCATAGTTAAACAGATAACCAAGCAGATGCCACAAAATTCCAGCCTGAAATAGATGTGTCTGCAACCAGAAGTCCACAGCAAAAGAACTGACACACTCCACTGCAAGGGCAGCCACCCGTGGGACACTCTGCAAGGAAGAGAACAGAACTGATTTGCAGGGTGAAAGACACTGCCTAGGGAAACTAGCTATGCACCCATGCCCAGCTAGCTATCTTCCCAAACAAAATATCATAGAGTGTGCGGAGACTCAAGAGAATCAGCTTTCTCCACTTCCACCTAAACACAATGGAGTAACAAGAGCAACACTACTAATACAATCAAAGATCTGAGCTTCACAGCAGCATCCTTGTTCCTACTAAACCTTCTGAAGGCATCAAGCAGAAGCAGGGAATTCTATTAGGTTCCCCAGTCCCAGGTGCCTCACTCCAAGGTCAGCACCTCCATCCTTGCTACTTAACTCAGCTCGTCCCTTCGCAGCCAGTCACAGCATCTTCAGAGCTGGCTTCTCTTGGCAGATCCGGGTTGGGACGGAATCAGCATGTCTTAGATCTCAGAAGCCCTCACAGGTTTTACAAAGTCCTGTCCTTTTATTAGATTTTAGTCTCATCTTCTCTCTTTCCTTCCTTAGAAATTAAGACTCACTTCTTCTGGCTATGTCAGTACAGTCTTACTTTTTGTGGGCCAGAGTTAAGAATAAACCCATCACTTACAGCAATGTTTCTAGAATACTTAAAAGACATGAATACTATACTTATAAATAATTTTGGCTAAACACATGGCTGTAAATCAAGCACTTGCTGTTTAAAAAGAAAACCCTCAGTGACTATACCCAGAAAGGACAGGTGTGAGCTATACCTTGCCAAAATACAACACTCGGCAGAGGTCCTTGATGATGCCGGGCATCTCTGTGATCTTCTCCCGGCACTCTTCAAACTGGGCAGCCACACTGTAGCATCTGCTTATGTGTCCGCACACCTGCAGACAGCACAAGAGTCAAGCAAGTCCTTATGTAAGACACGACAGAAGATAATCTGCACACATGTGTGAGTGATACTTAATGTTGTATGTGGAGCTTCAAAATTAAACAGGACATTTTGATGAGATTAGGACAAATCTTCCTAAGATTTCTTATAGATGCAGAAGTCAGCATACTGTGGACAAACACATCACAGCCTGTTGTTGTGCCACCTCTGAGTTAAGATAGGTTTATTTTTTAAAAACATGTTAAAGTGCTATGAAAAAATAAACAATAAAACACAAAATATCATGTAACAGAGAATGTAAACTTAATGCCATATATACCCACTCAACTTTGATTTTAAAAAAAGCTCATGCAGCTTTTAGTTAAAGTATTTTTGCACATTTACTAACATAGCAGAGTGCCATTAATTCTTTTCATATAAGCTACCTCAACATAGCAGCTGAAACTCAGGGCCAGTACTCAACTGCTCTCCATCTTTTTTAAAAAGAGAAGGGGCTGGGCCGTGATGGTGTATATCTTTAATTACAGCACTCAGGAGGCAGAGGCAGGCAGATTTCTGTGAGTTCAAGGCCAGCCTGATCTATAGAGCGAGTGCCAGGACAGCCAGAGCTGTTACACAAAGAAACCCCATCTTATAAAACCAAAAGAGAGAGGGGTGGGGGTGAGGCTAATATAGTGAGGACATTTCGTGGTGTCCTGATGGTGCGACCAGCGGCGCCTGCCTTGCCTGCAAACCTGCCAGAGAGCCACATCATCGGACCCACTCTCCCTTGAGAAACTCGGTCGGGTGGAAGGCAGTTACCTGTATTCTAAGGAGCACCTCAGCTCATGTCTAAACCACCCATCTAATATGGCTTTTACCCTCACCTGCACTGACATGTCACTTGGTTTACTGGAGCGATTCAGGACAGCCACACAGCGACTAAATGCCTCCTGTAATACCTGTCAAGGAAGAAGTGTGCCATTAACTCTCCACTTAGACTTGAAGGGTACAAAGCAAAAAGTAAATAAAGGGGCTTGCTGCTTTTTTAAACCATTCCCAGGGACTACTTTATAAGGGACATTATCTTTACCACCTCTAAATCAGCACTGAGTCCTGCTATAAAATGTGCAATCTGCTGGAACAGAGGAAAAGGGAAAACTGCACCAAATGCATTTGTACTGAGAGATTCTGAGCTGTCTGTCAGGAGCCACTAATGTGCCCGGGGAAGTTAAGGTAACAAGCCTGAGATGAGGCTTGACTCCTATTACCTCTAGCCCATTCTCTCTTCTGAGCTCTTCAGCATTGAGGGCTGAGCAGTTGACTGTGTGGAAAGCCAGCTCTGCAGCCGCAGGCAACAGTGGTGATTCTTTTGAGAAAAGGAGGTCATCTGAGGTCTCCATTGTTATAGTCCTAATTAGCATGGGGTACCCTGCATATTTATAAGGCTGTAACTCTGAAATAACAGAAGCATAGTGTTAAAGTCACACCAGGACTCAGTTACAGTACCTCAAAAAACAAAACAGCCCACATAGTAATCATCTCCTAGTTTACCCTTCCTTTCAGTGAAATCACGTGGTGAATTACAATACCTTCTGGTAAACTGGGCTGCACTAGCATGGAGACAACTGATTTTTTTGAATATCTGCTTTCTGTCATCACACTGGCACTTAGCACACATCTCTCTTAAGGAGTACAAGTGAGAACTGTGTGATCAGCTTCTAAGAACAGGCTCCCTGCACTTTCTATTTTATTATTTGTTTTAAACATCTACAAGCCCCGAAATATAAACCGTTACTAAAAATACCAAATTAAAAAATGTATTAACTATTTACCTAGTTCTGCTGATAAGTACACTCAGAGGTATACAATGAAAAATTTAAAATCCAGTCTGTTTTTTTTAAAAACAACTATTAAATGAGGCAAAGATTTGCAAATAATCAGTAATGATATATAATTTCATTTTTTGTGTGAGTTTTTGGTCTGCATTTGTATTATCACTTGTGCATGTCTGATGTCCTTGGAGCCAGAAGAGGGCACTGGATCCCCAGGAACTGGAGTTAGGGATGGTTGTAAGCTGCCTGCCTTGAGGGTGAAGTGCAGCCAGTGCTCTTAACCACCCAGCCATTCTCCAGTCTCCTCAACTGTGCTATCCTTAAGCACCTCTGTAATTTCACTTGAAATAAGAATAAAGTGTTTTTGTATTTTGAAGCTGATCAATAATGATCTGACTCAAATTATACTGTTTTAAGCTGGCTTAAGAAGGAAAAGAAAGTACACATATATGTAAGAGTGTGTGTGTTTAAAAAATAAATTATTTGAGACACATCTGTGACTTCATTCTTAGTTCTAGAGGTCATTTACCTAAGATGTTTATGCACATGCTCTCTTCAAGTCATATACAAAAGTATGTTGATCACAGCTCTCCTCAACCTGCAAAATCCAATTGCAACTTCTTCTCATCTTAAGTTTCCCAGACAAAACATGCTATCCTCAAATCCTTACCACATACTCTTTTTTCCTTCCTTTTCCACACCATCTCACATTGTCCCTAAGCCAATACAATTATCTCCTATATCAAACTAAACAAAGAATTAAATATTTAAATATTTTCACTACAGCTTTAGTTTTTTTTTTTTTTTTTTAATTCTGGGTTGTTAACTGCTGCAACTTAACGGCCATGAAAACATTTAGACAAACCTGACCCTAAAGTGACCCTTATTTCACAGAAACCAGTGTTTTTCTAACTATTCCAAAGGACACAGGGTCTTGAGAGAGACAGTGTGAAATAGCAGGTGTGAAATGAACAGTTTTTTCAAGTTTCTTCTTCATTTTAAAGCCCAAAGGTGCTTGGTGTTCTCCACTTTCTGGGGCTGCTGGAGCCAAGTCAAGCAGTCTTCCGCATGTCACTGAAGATCATTAAGTAATCTGTAAAGTCCTGACCATTTAATATCTTACATATCATTTAATGTATGGCTAGGTGGCTAAACATAGATAGACCTAACCATGTAGCAACACAGAACAGATACTTCATTCGGGAAGGAATAATGAAACCCTATTGTCAATGCAAAATCCTGAAAATCACAGGCAGAAGAGAAGGCACACAGCAGGCATTGCTTGAGACCTTCTTCTGGAAGACTATTGCTTTCCTGACCAGAAACTCAATTCCCAGAGTCCTTTGCAGTAACAATTCCAAATTCTTTAGACTATGCTCCAGAACAAGTAACTCAGTAAGAGTAGCAGTAAAATAATCTATGATCTGTCATGGCAGAGGATTTACCTTCTTTATGGCGATTGAAAAGGATACTCTGTGTTTTCAGTATTAAAATTATATTCTCCGGATCTGGCCCATCCACTATTTTTGTTGACTTGGTACATAAAAATTCATATGCTTTATTTACTTTTTCAAACATGTCCTGTATACAACCACAGACAATTAGGTTTTAGTTGGAAAATTTCTAATTATAACTTAAAACAAGACATAACTGGTACCTGGTTATTATAACTTACCAATTTCTTTAAGTATTTTACTTTCACATAAAGAAATTCATTCCAACTGCCATCTAGCTGGAATACTGTAAGAGGGAACTACATTTTTTTCCCCCTGAATAAGTAGCCAAGGATTTCAATTTTATGCAAAGAAAAATATTTGCATGAAAATTTAAATATGCCATAAGTATATGTGAAGAAACATATACAAAGGAGCCTGGAGATGCAACTCAATAGGCAAGGCTCTTGCCTAGCACGCATGAAGCTCTGGCTTCAAACTCGGCACCGAAGAAGCTGGGCATACATGCCTGCAACCCCAGAAGACAGAGGTAACACAAGTTTAAAGTCATCCTTGGCTATATGACAGCTAGAGACCAGCCTGGCATTTATGAGCTGCTGTCTCAAACAAAACAAACAAAAAACACAACAAAAATCCCCAAATTCCTCATATATACCAAAGACTGACTCAATGTAGTAAGATTATTGAGAAGAAGTACTGTTCGCTTTATTCTTTAAAAAGTTTCCTATTAACATTTCCACCTATGTGGGCGGGAGCAGGGTGCACACCTGCCACCTTACATGTGGAGATGAGAAGACAACTTGTAGAAGTTAGCTCTCTCTCTTCATTCTGAGATCTGTTTGGTGGCAAGCACCTTCACCTGTGACCCATCTGTCTGAGCCCACGTGCTACTGTTTACTGAGCACTATGACAAGCACTGTGCTAAATTCTTATTTATTATCTTATTTAATCTGCAAAACTGCTATTTCAGCGTGTAGCACTGGTGTCTTCATGAGGATTCTGCAACTCTGAGTTAGTATATGATTTACTATAAACATCTATAAACGTCTGTCAGCAGCAGCATATAGCCTTATGTGAGGGACTGACTCCTGTCCCTTCCACTACAGCAATTTTATGTAGTATTTTAATAATTTAAAAATTTGACAAGTAATGTCAGACTTTCGTTTTTATTTTATTTTTTTTTTTTGAGATGAATTTGAATCATGAAGTTCACAAAACAAAGCAGCAACAACAACAAAAACCCATTAAACAACTCCCTTTAACCTAAAAACAAATCAAAATGAAACAAAAACAAAGCAAAAGCCAACCAACCAGGCCTTTAACTTTGAAAAGGTTTATATTCCCTTAAGTGGTATCTTTTCAACATCAAGTCTTCTTTGTCAGAAATACTCAGGTTTCCAATTCCCTACTTCTTCACTTAGTAGGGTAAGAATTTTGGGTGCCATTTGAAAAAAACACATTACTTAATCTGCACGGTGCTGACATACCTTAAATACAGTTTATCTATTATTCTTATGATTGATGGTTATAATTAACTCTCAAACAGGAATGGGTAAGACTAGAGAATAAATGTGTCCTAAACACAATAGTCACAGGAGCACCCCTTGCAGTAGACTAAGAGAAGACCACCCACAGAGAAAGCACAGGCTGTGGTTAGAAGCCTGCTCATATCAGGTACATGGGATGAAGCAACCAGAGCAAAACTGAGTGAAGCCATTCCAAAGGCAGCACATACCCTTCCTTCTGGATTCTTATCCGGATGGTACTTTTGTGCGAGTCTGAAGTATGCTTTTCTGATCTTGCTTTCATCATGCCTGGAAGGAGGGAAATTGTCTGTGTATACAGTAAGGTATATGAAAAAAAAAATACACAATCATCTAATGGGATGCTGTAATATGCTCACATCTATGTCAGGAATTGTACCTTGATCCCAAATATTAGATGTCCAATTAAATCCAGTAGGATTTAAGTAACATTATATTTTTATGTTATCTTTATAGGTGAAGCAAAAGCTAAAAGTTCCCCAAATACATTATAAAATGTAGTTGTTTACAACACAGTTTTATAGTATTATCTATTAAAAATTTACAAAATTGCATTTGGGATTTGATAAAATAAGAAGTATGCTTTAAAAATCTAACAATCTGTCAAAATGTCTACAATACCACTGCAAACTGTAATACTAAGTTACTGTATCAATATTAAGGAAATTTGCAGACATTTATTCTATACTCTAAAGAATGCCTTTGAAGCCATTTCCCTCTACGGTGTGTAGTCACTAGACTCCCCAGGGATGTTGCTCATCTATGTGCAGTGTCCTGGGCACACACGTCCACCAGACTTCCCCACACATAGCACGCATTAGAGGAGGAAGCGGGAACCAAGCAGGCGCAGGAGCACCATGTGCCAGGTGATGGCTCAGCACAGTGCACACAACAGCTCAATTGATAAAATGTAATGGTTCCCAACAAGATCACAAGAGTGTATCTGGTTAGTAAATCTGTAAGATGTCACAGCCAGTGACTAGAGTTCCAGATAATTCTCATGGGCCTTGTATTATCAGTAAGCAGGCCAAAATCAAAACCAACTGAACAAAAACCCAACCCTTTATGAGCCTGGTTTAGATGGATTTCCATCTTTGATACCAATGCCTTAAGCTAAGGCAGACATTTAATACTGAGGTAATGAAGTAACTCACAGCCCCTGGCCCGCAGGCAGATTGAGCACTTCGTAAGCATCGTCTATCGACATCATGGGTGGCTTCTTTTCCACTTCCTTCTTCCAAGCATCAAGGGAATCTTTCAGAAGCTTAACCTTAAAGAAAAAGGAGTAAAATCTGTATCCAGTAGAATAAAAGGATTCAAAATATAATTTTAGGTTTGTACAATATTTGTGATGTATTTCTTTAAATGAGTATTTCTAGGCTATCCAACTAATAGTGTACTGAAATATAAAAATCTTAATACAGTTGGCAGCCAGCTTAGTAGTTACAGAACTTCCTTCTGTTTAAGCTATAGTTTTATTCTTCACCAATGTATCTCTACTGTTAACTTTTAAAAGAAATATTCATAAAACACAAAACCTCAAAATGAGTACAAGATACACTGTGCTAAGAAAGCAAGCACATTGTAGAACCTGTCTTAATATGCTGACATTCAAACAAATGCAGGGGACAGAGAACTCACTGAAGTTGCACAGGGAAGGGAAGACAACAGTGAATACATATCACATGGCTATACACTAAAGGAACATACTGCTTTACACACACTGTCAGACTCAATTCATTTTTTTGTCTTGATAAACGCCAGGCTGGCCTTGCAACCTTCCTGCCTCAGTCCAGAAGACAGGGAAACACAGGGGTTCACTACTGAAGCTAATTCTTTAAAGTCTGAAAAACATGCTAAAATTCTAAAAGGTGCATTTCCCAGTGAATAAACCTCTGTATCACTAAGACTTTACGTTTTCTGTCGTTTCATATAGAACCCCGTGTGAACCAGGCCCAGGCTTGTCTGTGTCTGGTCATAGCACTGTGCATATACAGTGCCATGTGGCAAATGTTCTGACACCTTTAACGGGAAGTTATGTTGCACAGGCACCCAGACCTACTTTACTCCTTTCCACAGACCCAAGGACTCCAGATCTGCTCTTTTGTACACCAGTGAGTGGTGTTTACATGAATATTCTTATCTTCACCCTTTACAGATAGCAACTAACATTTCTGTAACCTCCATTTTAGAGATGAACCCTGAGGCTTGGTGAAATCAGGCAATCTTCTGAATGTACAGAGACAACATAACAGTCAACCTAAAACTGTCTCAGATACCAAACACCAATGACCATGAACTCAGTACCCATGCAGTGGGGACTACAGGCACGTACTCAGTGAATACCTAAAAGAAGCTATTATCCTCTTTATCACAGAAGGAAAAATTACCTGGAAGTGTTGAGAAATTGTTTCTGCAGTTTAAGAAGGTGTTATGTGGTATTTTGATTTCATTCTGAAAATAAAACTTGCTCTGAGTCAGAGGGTGGAGCTAGCCACCAGCTGACCAAAATTAACCATAGAGGTTTGGAAGACTGTGGACAGATAGGAGATAGGAAGTAGTAAGGCAGGGCTGAGACAGGATCTCAGCCCTTTTGGAGTAAGGAATGGAGAGGTATGAAGTCACTGGGGTCTGCTCCGCTGCTTTTCTAATCTTTCGGCTTCTTACCTTGATATCTGACTACAAATTTTTTATTGGTAAAGAATAATTAGATAAATGCTTTATTTGGCACCCAACAAGGGGGTGACATTTGTAGGCAAAAGTTTCTGTCCTGTAGCTGTTCTCAAATAATCACCAAATCTTATTATTTTTATAAATGCTGACTGATAGCTCAGGATTATTACTAACTAGCTCTTACAACTTAAAAACCGCCCATTTCTATTAATCTGTGTGCTGCCATGTGGCTCATGTATTTATCTGTCTTCCAGAATGTCTGGTTCCCTCTGTGTCTCCTGGCAACTCTTCTGACTCCCCCTTCTTCTTCCCAGCATCCTTTATTTGGCTCTCCCCCAGCCTTGTCCTGTCCAGCTATTGGCTAGTTAGCTAGCCCCTTATTAAGCCAATCACAGCAATATATAAACACAGAGTTTAAAGGAAAACTATATAAGAAGGAACACACTGAACTTACTGGGTCTTTAATTGGCCAATCTGGAAAACGGAGTGTATCACAAAGTTGTTTGAGGTAATAAATATTACAAAATAGTTCATTTTCCAGCTGTGGATAATTGATAACTGGGATGGGACAATACTGATAAAGTGCTCTTGTATTGCTCTGCAGGCGAGGTGTGAAGTCAGCAAGATGGGCAGCAATCTTCTCTATCATGAGGCGCCTACAATCACAGAAGCTTCCGTTCAGGCATTCTGAAGGATTAGTTTACTTAAAGAGAAACATAGGTAATCATGCAAGAAAATTACACAAATCTTCAGAACTACTCAATTATAAAGCTAGATTAAATGTTACTAAGCATTGTAATTATATCGTATAAATACCCAGGGAAAATAAATCTAGTTATAATACTTGGTAATAAAAATCAAAGACAAATGCTGACCTGTTAAGTCATTCCTACTAAAAACTCAGCCATTACAAAGTCAGATAGTGTTTGCACCTGTATCAGGTAGCAGGACAGCCAGGCACTAAGGCTTGCTACTGCCTTTATGGCTTTTATCTGGCCATAAGCTAAGCAGAACTCAATGTGATAAGAAAAATCTTTCAAAGAGAGTACCATAAAACAATTTAAAAGGAAAAATTTTACACACAAAATTATTTCTAATTTATTCATATTCCTACATATTTCTCCCAACAAAAATGACTGATACACAGAATAGTGTCCAGACTAAAACAAGCCTAAAGGCCAACCTACCCCAGAAATCCAAAGATAGTAAGTGGCATGGAGAATGTAAAGTTGGTCTGAGAACTGACTCAAAGACCAAATGTCATGCAGTTAAGAGAGCTGAGGGCTTCATAGAGGCAGCCAGCACCCTGGACCTATGAACAGCCATGAGCAGGTGAAGTGTATGTGTATGTACAGTGTACACTGCCATGTGTTTCTGGGTCTCGCCTTTTACTGTTTCCATAATTTCTCCCATGGCATGCCTTTCCTTGTAATGTCAAAACCTGTTGGCTAAGGTGGTGGTTTGAAAGAAAATGGCCCCTGTAGGTCTACAGTGAGTGACACTATTAGGAGGTGTGGCCTTATTGAAGGAAGTGTGTCACTGTGGAGGCAGGCTCTGTGGTCTCATGCTTAAGCTATGTCCAGTCTCCTTCTCTGCCTGTCGGTCAAGATGCACAACTCTCAGCTCTTTCTCCAGCACAGTTTCTGCCAGTATGCTCCCAAGATTCCTGCCATGATGATAACGGACTAAACCTCTGAAACTGTAAGAAAGTCCCAATTAAATGATTTCTGTGGTCACGATGTCTCTTCACAGTAATAAAATCTTAACTAAGACAGCTAGGAATTGCTCATCAAGATTCTTGTGGACAATTCTAGTCTGACTCATTTTATATGGGCACAGTTTGTGGAGTAAAGGCCTATTCCCAAGAATCCAGAAGTTGTGTCTTGATTGTATTGCCATTAGCAGTAACCAGTCACACTCTTATACAAAAGCTCTATTAACAGTGATTTATTAATTCTTAGGAGTACAGAAGAAGCTTCAGGTATTGTTTAAACCTATCAGTTGATTTGGAACATACAGAACTGTAAAAATGCTTCTAGCAATGGAAGTCAAGCCGTGATCAGCATCAAACTTACCAAGCATAAACAGCTAGGAGTTACTCACCTCATCTCGCTGCTCCAGATTGCTTCTGGAGTGTCAAATTCACCCAGGAAAATCTCAGAAAACTTCTCAGGTTCATAATTTTCTAGGTAGCAAACCATTGCTTCAGGTAGGATATGTCCAAGTATACTTCTCTGAAAAATATCCTGTCCTTTAGTCTTCAAAAAAAAAAAAAAAAAAAAAAAAAAAAGAAAGAAAGAAAAGGAAAAAAGGGCAAAATGTAGTTAGAAATGATGAAATCACCTGTAAATGTTTTGATAAATGAATAATTGAAGCATTTCAAGAAAAGAACACAAGGCCAAGTGTTGTGGGGCACAACTTTAATCCCAGCACTCATGGATAGAGGAAGATGGATCTCTATGAGTTCAAGGCCAGACAGCCAGGGTTATGTAGAGAGAGACCTTGCCTCAAAACAAACAAACAACAAACAAACAAACACAAATGGAACAACCCACTTCTGTGCTGTAGGAGTTAGAAGAACACAACCAAATGTGAAGGCAAAGGCAGAAGCAACAGCTTTGCAGCAACTTTAGCTTTCTCAGGGGTCACCTGCACCACCACACAGGATTAAGGATGAGCCTGTGGCCATGAGCAACAATGATGGGTGACAAGGAAGGTCCACAAAGACATATATTACTTACCTTGTACTCTACCAGTCACTACAGTTTCTAACCACATCTGCCATTTTCAAAACCTAGTAATTAAGTCTAGTTCTTTTGGAAATTATTTTATTTATTTGTTTGTTTGTTTAGAGAGGGAGAGTGTGTACGTGTCTATCCAATACAAGGGCATGCTTGTGGAGGTCAGAGAATAACATGTAGATGTAGGATCTCACCTCCCACTATGTAGGTCTTGGAGACTTAACTGAGACCTCCAGGTCTGATAGCAAGCACCTTACCTGCTGAACCATCTCACTAGACCTTAAATTGAGATCTTAAAGAGGCTGCTCTCATGAAATGTGCGTAGAATTTAAGAGGGGGACTTCATGTAAAATAATTACAACTAACTGGATCAAGAAGTCCAAAACTGGCTCACAATTTAACATGCTACATTTTAAAAAGTCATTTCTCTTAGGATTGAAATCTGGTCCTAATGAAAGCAAATGCCTCTCTTCCTTTCCACCTAGATGAGTTAACAAGTTTTACTTCTGTAGGACAGCAGTAGAGATGAAACAGAAGCAAATTCAAAAGCAATTAATTTTCAGACTTTTTCATAACAATAGTGATAAATTTACCCATAAAGCTGCTGGGTGAAGATATGCTGTTCTGCTTCCTAGAGTTCTATTACTTGGAACTAGCTACAAATAGAATTTTGCTGTAATTATTCAAAACACTTAGGGCAAATAATTTCTAAAATAGAAGTTTTCAGGGTTTGGGGAGCTCTCTCAGAGGGTAAAGTGCTTCCTGTACAAGCATGCAGGTCTGGATTTAAATCCCCAGAACCCACATCAAAGCTGAGTGGGCAGCAGGAGATATAACCCCAGCACAGGGACGGGAGGGAGATGACACCAAGACAGGCAGATCCCCATCAGACTTCACATTCAGTGAGAGGCTAGACAGGCATCTCAGATTGACCTCTGGCTTCCACACAGGTACACAGACAAGCAAACACACAAAATCCCCTTGCCCATTTCTGTTTTTTCTTAAAGAAAATTTCTATATATTGATGCACAGAAGTAAAGGAGGAAGGAAGGCTGCCCCAAAAGACTAATTTTGTATTAAGCATCACCAGATACACTGCTTTTTTATATTCGACTGCCCATTTCATCTCAACAGTGTCAGGCAAACTTGTTTCTCTTGGGGCTTCAGTGACTACTCTATGAAGCCTTCATTACTGTCTAGTTTGTAATGTCAAAGTGGTGTAACAATCTTCAGTGTCTTAAACAGTGGTCTGTTTTGGGTAAATTAAAAAATTAAATGCTCTAACAAAAGCCTAACAAATTTGAATATTGCTAACTGGCAGGTAATAAAATTCTCAGATTGATGGCCTTCTAAGTGTCATCTTTCTTCGGCTCACAGTTTTCCTGACCGCAAGGGCAAGAACACTCCGAGAACACATGAAAACAGTGTACCTTCAAAAAGGGAACCTGCTATCTCTTACGCCTGGAGAGCGGAACACAAGGAAGGCTCCAGTCTTAATGAATCATAAGAGATTTCAGATTACAGTAACATCTCTATAAAAACTACTAATCTGACTGACCTGAAGAGGTAACAACACACTAAGAGCTACCAAGGGATAACTCATAGTTGTGATTTCAATGTACACAGAATGGGCAATACTTTCATTTAAAAAATCTGCTTAGCATTTCCATGTGCAAAAGTACTGCAAAGAACAGGAATGAATTGCTAAGTGGGACCTGCCCTCAAGCCTAGTAACCACATACTCCTAAAACTACCTGAGCGAGTTGAGACAGCTCACTCACTGTGTGTGTGCAGACAGCTAACATGCTTACCTCCTCAGACTTGAAAGCCTGCTTGGTGTGTGTATATTTCAAAAACCTAGAAATAAAAACAGTGTCTTTTAGATAAAGAAAATGATTAGGTTTTGGTCACTTTGTGTTTCTAAAGAATAGATCATTAATGAATTTTAAAAAGGTTAAAAATAAGTTAAAAGGGCAACTCACAAATCATATTCCCAAATTAATTAGACCGAGGAAAGACCTGAAATGTGCTATAAAGATTTTGAAGTTTGGCTATATTAAGGCTACAGAGTAATATAGAAACATTTAGTAAGACAGCAAAATATAAAACTACATGTATAGATAAATGCATTTCTATTTAATATATGTAATATGTAATAAAATAAATTTCAAATACTATTTCTGGTAAACTGGCACAATATTGAATTCCCACCTTCTCTTCTACTTCCTACATTTTTAGATATTTAATTAGCTATTATAATGAAAAAGCAATGATTCAGAAGTCCCTGTTAAGTGTGTCACATAAACAAGTAATTTAAGACAGTGTTTTCATTTTCTTACCGAGCAACAGGAAGGACGTTGGAACCTGTATACATCATGATAAAGAAAAACACTCCACTGAGATAGAGGCGAGGTAACTGTGGATTATCTTGCATAATGTCGTGTAATAAGATAGCAACCTTCTCAACAAGGATAGGGTCAAAGGTCAGCAGTAGCTGGAAAAGTAAACAAAGTGTTTTGTTTGGTGGGTTATGGTGAGGTTATCATTTCTTATATCCATGGGATTCAATACAGTTGTACCAGACTCAAAACCAACGTTTAAGGGATTCATTCTATATTTAATGCAGACAGTAAACCACTGTTGAGAACTGATAAAAAATGAAACCAGATAAAGGCCCAAATGTGTCCAAAATCAGTTTTGTTATGTTGTTACAGCAAAGATGCTTGTTTGAGAGTATCTCTGATGCACACACATGTAAGAATGTGTGCGTTTGCACATGTGTGAGGTGCACGCATGTACACATGTGTGCATGTGTGTCTATGTTGCATTAGTTTCAGTTAAGCTGATATAAACAATTCCCTGAAGGATACTTAACTCGAGGAGCAGAGCAAAAACCAGCTCCTAGTGAAATGGTACTAAAAAGCAAAGATAGAAGTGCAGCTCAGGCTGCCCCGACCACAGACCACTGAGAGGCCACGACCACAGACCGCTGAGAGGCCACGACCACAGACCGCTGAGAGGCCACAGGCTCTAGAACACTGAGGGACACACCTACCTCAGGGCACGGACTGACTGCATCTAGGCTAATGAAGACCCAAGCAGAGCTGCTCTGAACAAATGTGAACTAAGCCAATTTAGTAAGTTCTACTTATTAGTTACATAATAAAGGTGATATTTCAATTTTCATTAAATACTTGCCTCCAAAGAATCCCAAATTTGGGGTCAATTACTACTAGTAAAAACAAAACAAGCATACATTGCAAGGTATAAGTATTATTTCCATGGGACAGGCCAACAGACTCAGATGTAAACACTAGCTCCACGTGACAGCCACTAGGCTCAGGTGAGATGAACAGAGTGTAAGTCCTCGCTCCATGTGACAGGCCAATAGTCTAGATTTAGGTGTGAGAAAGAAGAACTGTTTGTCTTAAGCCGGTGTCTTAAATTTCTCCTGCGTCACGTCCTAGCTCTTCAATAAGGCAATCGTACTGTTTCACGCTATGGCAAGTTTTAGGAAGGAAAAATCAAAAACAGTCATATAGGACTTGCTCAAATGTTAAGGACAGCTACAGCTTGAGATAAGGTATTGGGAAATAGCAGATCTTGAGTTTTACCTCACATTATCAATAAAACAACAGAGTATTCCAAGTTGTCACGGTACAAGAAAACCTAAAACACCCATTCACTGCGCATTATATGTACCACTTTAAAAATTCTTAGGCAAATTCAGCAATCTTTGAATATCAGTGATTTCCATAAGTATTAGGTAGTAACACATAAATGAGGCCTCCCTGAGGAGTGGATAGGGAAAAGGTCGGGAGAGTAGGAGGGCTGGAGGGAGAGGGAACTGGGATTGGTATGTAAAATAAGATTGTTCTAAAAATAAAAACAAACAAACATGTAATTGTCACTTTCAATTAAAAAGACGAAAGGATCATCACAGACATAAGGTCTATGTATAGTTAATGGAAAAATGAATACATAGTTAGGATGACAGACTAATAAATACACAGGAAGAAGTTTACCTAAAAATCTCTGGAACCTACTTATTTGGGTCTATTGTTAATCTCAGTTGTAGGTATTATAAATTCCAGAAGAACAGCATAAGGCAGAAAAAGAAAAAAAATTAGTATATCCAACGTATCCAACTGTATGCTTTGAAGTGGTTACTATCCATAAAAACCATTAGCTGAAAACTGTAAAACCCAAGGGGAACACTAGTGAGTCTGCTGTCAGCTTGAGGAAATGAGGGTGCCCTTTTCTGTGCCTGCTAGTGCACACCTGTAGCCCCATGCCAATCTGTAGCACAAAGGAGTGCACCCTTGCAGTTCCCACAGTCATGGGATTTTTTAAAGAACGGATAATAAAATCCTTTTTGAATGATTCTGGACTCTGAAGATAGCACACAATTAGGTTCCTGGATATAGAAACTTCCCCAGTATACACAGATTGACAACTCAATTGAGAACGTGGAACTATGGCTAGAGAGATGGTTCAGCAGTTAAAGAGCATTGACTGCTCTTGTAGGGGACCTGGATTTGGTTCCCAGCACCTACCAGGCAGCTCACAACCAGATGTAATGCCAATTCCTGGGGACCTAATACTCTCTTCTGACCTCCAGGAGAACCAGGCATGTGCATGATATACAGATATTTACGAAGGCAAAACACCTTACACATAAAAATAAATACATCTTTAAAAAAAAAAGGATATATGAAGCAAATGTAACTCGGGGTTCAGCTTTATGAAAATGGAATGGGTTATAATGAAATACAGACAAGAACTTATAGTAAAATAAGATAATCTTTCAAATACTGTCTAGTTTGCTAACAGAAGTGACCCACCTGGATGACATGGGGAAGGCAGGTGCTGTCTGACAGCAGTCGTTTCACTCTGGGCAAAGGACGAATGATGGCATTATCCTGATCCCTAGAAAATATTTCCTGAGGTCAACATTTAATATACATTTATTGGAATTTGTATGTTCACAGCATATGGCATTCTACTAGGCATGAAGCAAGTTACCTTCCTCTTTTGTAAATGAAGACTAAGCTCTCATACAGCTGGGAACATGATTAGGTATTTGGTTTAAATCTACTGGCTGTTTAATATGACTTCATTTCCTTCCATAAGATTTCCTTGAAAAACAGTACCCTAGAAGAGCCAAAGACTCTTATTTATTATTTAATTGATTAAACTTTGTGTTGTCTAACATGCTGTCTGTGGATAGTCCCCCCAAAGGCCCCATATATCAAGCTCTGTCAAATAAACGTGAACCTTAGTTTAACGATGGTCAGTACTTTTCATATAGAGCTTTAATGAATTCATTACTTTCTAAATGGTAACTGTATGGTTTTGAGTCTAACCCGATTTTTAAAGAGAACTATGAGATGAACATATAGTGTATATGATATATGTTTTTAGTTTAATCATTTCTATCAGGTTATATTTAGAATAGCATAACAACAAAATGATGTGTGTGCAAATATTTTATGAAGACTAAAATATTCCAGGTAAAGGTTACGAATGTGATTGTTACTGGAAGCAAATTCTTGCCTGTAGTGGTCCTTCAAGGTGAGCTGTCAATCATTCCATCTTCAACTGCAGGCCTGGCTAGCCTGGCAGATCAGTAGCTGGCACTGAGTACTGACATGGGCTATAGATATCTATTTCCAAACAGTCCTATATAATTCATTAAGTATTATAACTGTTACCACTACTAGAATCCAGCTGATAAATATCAATTATGTAAGATTTTAAATCCCCCAGAAAAGCTTGCTTTCAGTTACCACATCAATATTAACTTTTTGTAACTGTTTAAAAAAGTTTAAAGGTCAAAGAAGTACTATCCCAAGCCACATATAGGACCCCTTGTTTTAGACTGCCAGAGTAATCCTGTAACATTACAGAGGGCATATCCACACAGTGGAGATACCAGGATATCTGAGAGTTCTTGCTAGTCATGAAAACATAAATGGCATTGTACCTGCTTGGAAAATATCCACACATTGTGATCAACATGTTCAGTATTAAGGTAGCAAGGTCAGTTTCATTCAGAACAGCCTGCCCACTGGCTAACAGGCACCACTTAAGCTGAGGTATCGCCTGGAGCGGTCGCCATCCATCCATGCCTTGAGCCCAACATCTGGTTTTTGCATTCAACATTCCTTTGGCCCATAATTCTTGCATCTTAATTGATTGAAGGCATCATTATTACAAACACAGAATTAAATAAAATGTTTGCCAATGTTTTTTATATCATTGCAATACATAAGAAACAACAGTCCATTTATGAGAGAGTGATGTGCCAGTATGGCAAATACACTATGAATATGCAAAATCTTGCCAATAGCACTTCAGGAACACAAATTTGACTAATAATGTAAGAATAACCATCCATTTGGCCAATAGAAGAGTGCACAGAACATTGGAAAGTGCATAAAAAAATAAACAAAGTGGCCGGAAATCAAATTCTGTCCTAGAAGGCTTGGCCCCTCATTCTGACTGAGACTGAGAGGTTGAAGACAGAGGACAGGACCAAACACTGTGGTGAAGGGGGATACTCTTGGCTCCCAGAATGAGCATGTACTATTCAATGATCATGCCATGTGAAGCAAGATGTGACATATAATTAGGATAGTAATAGTTATTGTATAAAAATTCACTGAAAACTCAATGCCACCTCCTGAGTTACACTCCTCTAACAGTCTTAAAAGATTTGAACCATGATTTTGTACACATAGGTACATCTCCAGAACTTCAAGTCACCAAATACTTTAGGAGGAAATGGAGGTTTATGACTATTGGTGGTAACACAGTAACGAGTTTAAAGATACTGAACGTCTTGGGGGCTGGAGAGGTGGCTCTGGAGATGGAGCACTTCCTGTTCTGCCAGAGGACCTGAGTTCAGTTCCCAGCATCCATGTTAGGTGGCTCATGACCACATGTCCCTCCAGCTCTGGGGGATCTGATGCCCTATTCAGGCCTGTTTGGTCAACTGCACACATGTGGCATACATTTACACACATGCACACACAAAATAGTACCTAAAAAAACAGTGCACATCTATATGAGTACTAAGACAGAGGGTCTAAGAAGGAAAGACCTGCCAGGCATGATGCTGCCTGTCTATGCTGTCCGCAGCTGATATCCAGCTATGTGGTAAAATGTGGGAGACTCTTTCACCAAGACACATCAACAAAGTAGAGATGACACAAAGTTCCTACACAGCACATACCTCATGAAATCCATATGGCCCACTCCTTTCTTTGTCTGCATTGCCAAAATACCACTCCTTTTCACTCTCTCTCTTCATATCCGGAGATGCTTCAATCACATTGCTCTATGTTAAAAGAGACTTCAATTATTTCCAAGGCAGAAATCTAAGGGACATTTGCCATAAACAACTTATTCAGTACCAAATTTTGGTCTGAAGTTTTTTTTTTTTTTTTTTTAATTATTTCAGAAATTGGATTAAATGCCTAAGGAACATCCCAAGAAAGGTATTTCTTTGTTAGCACATATATGAAACATTTTCTAAATTCACTCATCTGTCTAAATTTAAGGACATCTATATTCCCTGTGGCCACTAATAAATTCTTATGGCACTAAAGTTTCAGTAGAAAGAATGCTGTAAATAATTACTAAATAAACAAATATTATTAACTGGAAACCATAAGGGTCAACATATAAAGGTTTTAGGGAAGAGGAACTGGCTTCAGTAAGCAGCTCGATCAGGGTCAAAATGCCAGCACAGGTTTCAGCAGGTTAAACATTTTCTGCCCTTTCCCATGATGTTAAAATGAATGTGGTCTGGCCTAGTGCTGCTGCTGTTGCACACACTTAGGTTCTGCCTGAAGATCCCTCTGTACACAGTGAGCCATAACTCAGCAAATGAAACACTTCCTAATCTACACCCATAACAGACTGCTGAGTCTCAGCTTTAGTCGGCCACAGGCAACCAAGTGCTCAAACGTGTTCAAGTAAGGCCGAAGTGGGCAGCGATCCAACTCCCTGTGCCTGACCTACCTCTATCTTCTATGTGCCACTTCCTTCTTTGACTCTAAATATAAGATGCAGTGGGGGCAGGGCAACATGAACTATCTTGGGCGCAGACTGCTGCCAACTTCCAGCATCACATACAAAGCTAATTAAGATTAGAAAAACTAGATTTGTTTTAATTTTCTCTTTTAGCAACATAGATAGTTCTTACAGTTTTCTTAATTGATGTTTTAGCAGACAGAGTTTTTATGTTAGTAAGTTTGGGTGTTTCATGGCTTCTAAATACCCCTGTAATGATCAGCTTTCAGTTAGAGTCAAATGTAAATAGAGCAAAATGGCTAAGAGCACCAGATTCCAGCAGCCAACTCTGGTTCTGAGCTTGAGCTTACAGGTGACAGTGGCATGTACTCAGCCCCTCTGCTCCTCAGTCTGTGCTGCAAATGGGAAAATGAAGAAAACCACCACACAGGGTCACTGAGGGGTTTGGTATGTAAATGTATTCCAGAACAGTACCTGGTATACTGCAAAGGTATTTAATAAGCATTATGATTATGATCCACTCTAAAATATTTAAAAAGGCCTTTTTTCTGTCATAATTAAAACAAAGTATCTTGAATCAGAAGAATTTTTAAAAATTGCATCAAAAACCATAAAACATCGAATAAACTAAAATAGAGATCTCTCTTTGAATCAAGCACTACGGAAGGTCTGTGACTTTGTCTTGTTATATAATGACTTGAATAATGCCCCCAGTGGCCTTAGGGCAAAACATATTCTTAGTGTTTGTCAATACTGAATGTTCTAGTTACATGTCCAATGAATCAACTGAAAGGTCACACTGCATCAAAAACAAGCCACATTGGAGATACCGTTATTTAAACATAAAAGAAAAATGGCATCAGGAAATAAAACTGGTAATAAGGACTCTTTTTTTTGCATGCATTAATCTCCCTGCATTGACACTACTGTAATTACTGGAGAAATGTTTTACCAGCCATACACATGAACCCATATGCACCTGTGATTCTAAAATTGTATCCAAAGAACAAAAAGTTTGCAGGAACTAGAAAGCAGACGTACTTGCAGGGGGACTGTTGCTCGGCTCACGTGAAGATGCGCAAGAGTAAGCAAGTCCACAAGAATTCTAATGCCATTTGAGTCCATGAGGTCCTTAACATTTTTCTAAAAGAAGAAAACACTCATGCATAATTGAAAGCCTTTCTCTTCAATAGTGTTGTAATGCAGCACATTGTCTAGAGTTAGCACTTTAGAAACATGTGGCATGCAACTATACTTACATGGTATTGTAGGGTTAAAAACAAAATTATGCTACAAACAGATCATTTAGAATTTTCAATTAAATATGGTCCACTTAAAAACAGAGTACCCATCTCCCCCAAGAAAAACAAAGTGGCATGATAAACTCCAACCCTACAATTATCTTGTGGATCAATAAACAGGTTGTCTGATAACCAGACATAAAATACTACATTAAAAATTCTTTAATATTCCAACTTATGTGGTGCCACACACACTCTCTGCAAGTGCTCTACCTCTAAGGCACACCCTCCAGCACCTCCTGTCTATTTCTGTAATGTAAAGGAAGAGGTGTCATGTAGCACCTGAACACCAGGGCAGGGTACTCAGAAAAACTGACAAAGAGCTTTCCCTTCTATAAACCTGAAGCACTGGTTTTCTCATCTAAAGAAGAAAAGAACCATCTCTGGATGATTTGACTGACAGCTTAGCTGCATGTGGGCACATGATTTGGAAATGACAGTGTATTTATACAGAATACTGTACCTTATTAAGAATCAGCTTGTTCAGGAAGAGGATCAGCCTATCCCGTTCAAGTTTATCAGTGCACTAATGAAATAAACAATTTAGTCAACAGTAGATAAAACACCCACAAGACCACTTCACAAAATCAACTGACAACTCATAAAAAAAATGTCACCTTTGCAGCATTAAAAAGACAATTACAGGTGTCTGCCTGCCAACTACTGCAATTCCTAAGTGTTTTACATTGTATGCAATTTTACAGAACTTATTTAATTTCCTAAAATGGAAGATATAATAACTTTTTAAGAGACATAAAAAGGGAAGTAAGTGAAACCCTTTGACTAGGAAAAATTTGGTGTTTCATTAAAAAGAACATAAACACTTGCTTAAAATAAAAACAGTGTGTTCTAGTCCTCCAGTTCTCTGGAATAGCATTGAAGATCTGTACTGCAAAGCAGGCATGGTGGTGCATGCTCTAATCCTAGCATTTGGGAAGCCGAGACAAAAGGATCACAAGTTCAAAGCCAGCTAGAGCTAAACACTCAGTTTATAGGCAACCTGGGGCATTTAGAAAGATTCTGACAACTCCTGCCCTTACTTCCAAGTTAAAAAAAAAAAAAAAAAAAAAAAAAAAAAAAAAAATCAAAGAACTCAACGCTATTGTTCAGTTAATAGCAAGAAACATAGTTTCATCCTGGCTGTGCTGCTTGCTGCATAAACTTTCCCACAATGCAATGGCTCAGAGTTGACAATTGGAATAAGCATGGACAGCTATTCTGAAAACTGGTAAAATGGTTCTTTTCTGTGAAGCTTGTTAATATTTCAATGGTTAAAATATAAGAACATAAAGACTAATGCAAGAATGTAGGCCATACTCTGCCTTAAATAAATCAAGTCCACTAATGAGCAAATTAATACCCCATGCTTTAACTACATAAATAAAATACATGCTGACTTATCCCTGTTTAAAAATTACTGCTCTTCTAAGCAACTTCACTATCTTCACACTTTAAAATTTAACATGTCAGAAGAATTTGATTTCTGTTTCCAAAACGAAAACCCAAAGATACACAGAATTCTAGAAGTTACTATTTCCTGTATATAGCTGATGAGTTCACCATACTTCAAGTTGGCAAGCGAGTCACCGAAGCTGCTCAAAATCAAAAGCTGGAAAAACCAACTGCCATGGACAAATTTCAATTCATTTAATTTAATTCATTTATTTAATGCTATTTTCCTAGCCTCCTACTTAAACTTAAGTAAGTACAACAGACATTAAAAAAATAAATAAATAAAAAAGAAAAACTCATGCAGAAAGTTACTGCGACGATATGACCAAGTTTGTTTTGACACTACCCTTATGGTGTCCTTACCCTTTCTAACATCCCAATGATGTATCTTGTATCTGTGAACGGCCCTATTTCTTCATGGCATCTGCCATAAACAATAGCAAGGGCTTGTAAACATAAACACTTCATGTTTACTTTTGGAGTGAGCAGGAAGCGATGGTAGAGCTCATTGAAAAATTCATACCTAGATTTAAACAGAGGTTCAGTAGAAATAAACAAGAAACCAACACTGCTGACAAATCTAAAGAGATGTAAAGAAGGACTCACGATCTCTTTATTGACCCGCTTTCTTCATTCTCATCCTCCTCCAATAGCAATCTCAAGTAATAATCTCCTATTTTGATTTCCTCTGCCAGGCACTCATACTTAACCTGTATTAAGAAATGTAAACACCATGTTAATCTATAATAGATTTTATTCCTATTTTTCTTTCTTTTTGAAACAAGGTTTCTCTGTGTAGCCCTAGATGTTTTGTTAACTTACTCTTTAGACCAGGCTGGTCTTGAACTCACAGAGATCTGCTTATCTCTGCCTCCCATGTGCAGGATTAAAGGCTTGCACCACCACACTTAGCTGAATTTATCATTCCTTAAAATACCTGATATTACACGATTTGTGGTGTGTAAATGCATGCACGTGTGAAGGCTAGAGGTCATCACTGGGTATAGCTTCTAAAGCTTTCCATTGTAAGGAATTTGCCATCTTGTCTAGACTGTCTATACAGAGAGCAGTGGGATCTGTCTCCACCTGGCCCTGCCCAACAAAGGAGTTATAGACATGTGCTGCCATGCTTGCACTACCTCAGACCCCTCATTTTAAGTTTATGTGTATGACTATTTTGCTGGCATGAGTGTCTGCATATGTGTGCAATGACTGAGTAGGCCAGAAGAAGACAACCAATCTCTTACGACTGGAGGTACAGTTGGAAAACAGCTATGTAAGGTGCTGGGAAAAGCAGCCAGTGCCATCTCTCTCTAGCCACATACTTAGCATTTTAATGTGGATGCTGGGAATCTGAACTAACACTCTCATGCTAACATAGCAAGCACTTATCCATCTCTGAAGACTCCATTATCACTATACTGTAACTATTTCAGATAAATATTGGTACTTTATGCATGGTTCTGCTTCATCAGTTTGGGTTTTGCTGGAGCACTGACTGCCCAGCTTACAAAGGCTGCTTCGGCTCATCCTTCATGCCTGGTCTAACATGCCAACGGCATGGTATGGCAAACATATCTTAAAACCTCAGAGCTTTTCTCTGTCAAGTGGAAGTGATGTGTGAGAGAAACCCCAGGACCAGGCTCTGGAAGAACAGTAGGACCCTCACAATTTAGGCTGCTTATTACAAGGGAAGAGTTACAGACAACTTAAAAAATTAATTTCCTGACTGATCACACTATCAAAATTGCTTTATAAAAATGTACATTGGTATTTTATATCCACTTCTCTTTTCTGCTATAGATTGTGAGCATCCAGTTTATTCAATTTCTACTACTGAGTATCCATCCACCTTGTGGGAGCATTATTTTAGGCTTTGGGTATTTGCCAGCTGTAAGACAGTGTTATGCTTAGATTTAAGGATGCTCCATGGGAGGGAATTTATGCCTGTCTCTGAGGATTTAGCCAAGAATCTGAGGCTGGGCAACTCATAGGGCCCATGAGACAGCCTATTATAATTACTTTGCTAAGTGGACACAGTTATCAAACTGCCTTCTAAATATGTAATTCCAGGACTGGAGAGGTGGCTCAGGAGTTAAGAGTGTGCACTGCTCTTGCAGAGGACCCAGGTTCAGTTCCCAACACCCCAACAGGCAGTTTTCACCTTAACTGCAGTGCAGGGGATCTGACAACTTCTGGTCTCTTCAGGTACCTGCATGCACATGGTACACATGCACATTAATTCAGGCCAGCACACATATAAATTTTAAACATGTATCTACATCCACAGATTAGTACAGGTCCTAGTCCTCATCAGAGAGAATGTTATACAGTGGATGGTAGCCAATGCAGAGACTTAATTAATCAAAGTGAGGAGAACAAGTGTCTATGGAGTTCTCAGACCTAAATGAGACATCTTAAACCCT
Organism: Phodopus roborovskii; assembly: GCF_943737965.1. NCBI lineage: Eukaryota > Metazoa > Chordata > Mammalia > Rodentia > Cricetidae > Phodopus > Phodopus roborovskii. Next base: position 17,518,628 of record NW_026125295.1, on the reverse strand, counting down.
TTCCTAAGACTCATGGAACATTGAGGAAGAGGAAGCAGAAAGATTGTGAGAGCCAGAGGTTGGGGAGAACCAGAACAAAACAGTATCTTCTGGACCTGACAGGACCACTGTACTCATGAACTCATCATAGCTGTGGCTGCCTGTACATGGTCAAGCCAGTCAACACACAGCATCAATCAGAAAGGGGCACATGAGCCTCTACACATAGCTGAATTGTCACTGACAACTGACAGCTGCTAGGAGAGGGAAAACCAGCTTCTCTAGGAGTGTGGTCCCTGGTAGGCTGACCACACCCCACTGGCTGGCCCCACACTGTGCATATATGGCAGCACTAACTGGACTCAGCTGGTCATGAAAAACGTAAGTAAAGAGGGTATGAAGTTGCGAGGGGGATGGGAAAGCATATCTGGAAGGAGTTAGAGGAGAAAGTGGGGGAATGAATAGGATCCAAATATATTACGTGCATACATGAATTTCTGAAAGAATAAATAAAATGTATCATATATATAATTTTTGGGTGATAGTAAGTGCTATAGAGTGAATAGGATAGGGAAAGTGGATAGGAAAGGGAATACATAGGAATGTGTGTGTAAGTACAAAGGGGACTATGCTTTAAAAGCATAGAGAAGGTCCACCAGATGATGGCATCAAAGAAAATAACCTAAAGAAGATGAGAAAGCAAAGTATGAGGCTTTTCAGGAGAAGGGCTTATTTTAGGCAGAGGCTATCAACAAGTAGAAAGACCTTGAATTAGAGAACATGTGGTGAGGCCAGTGTAAATGGAAGAGTCGGAATAGGAGAGAAGTATGAGATATGGCCAAAGTGAAAACATTTTGGTTTGAGGTGTGCACAGGCCCTACTTTGTGAGTCATTTCTAGAGCCCAATGTAACAGTATATAAAGTGAAAAGCCACAGGTACATCAACACTGAGCAGTCCACTCACTTATGTGCTTTATTGCAATACTGGGAATCGAACCTAGTGCCAGGCAAGCACTGAACCCTACCTCCAGCAATTTGTCTGCTTATGAATCAGATGACCTTGTCACTGTGTTGGTAACAGAGTTGGTAACAGAGTTCAGGGAGGCAAGGCAGAAAGCAGTGATGTTGATATAGCCAAACAAAAGGGGGAGTTCTGGGTAATTTCTGAAGGTCAGACAACAGGATTTGCTTGCAAAACTGGGCTTATGGTATACAAGATGATTTCAATGCCTTTGGCTAGAAGACAAGAAGTATCTGTTATCTAAGATCAAAACAGACTACAAGAGAAGTAGGAAGAACAGCACAGCTCTGAAGAAAGACCATTATATCCAATATGAGGATGAGTATATATATATACAGTATAGGAAAGGAACCCTAAGCAGGAGACAAAGCTGATGAACTTTCTGCAAATGAAAAAAAAAAATTAAAACCATAAACCATAAGATGAAAAGATAATCAAGGCAATGAATATAAATAAAAAGAGGCCCAAGAACTTATCCCCAGGTGTGCTGGCTATTTATATCAAGTTGATATAAACTGAAGTCATCTAACAGGAGAGAAACCTCAATTAAGAAAATCCCTCCAGGGGGCTGTAGGCAAGTCTACAGGGCATCTTTTAAATTACTAATTGATGGGTGGTACCACTCCTGGGTTGGTGGTCCTGGATTCTATAAGAAAGCAAGCTATGCAACCCATGAGGACCAAGCCAGTAAGCAACACCCCTTCATGGCCTCTGCCATCAGCTCCTGCCTCCAGGGTCTGGCCTTACTTGAGTTCCTGTTCTGGCTTCCTTCAATGGTGGACTACAATGTGGAAATGTTAAGCCAAATAAATAACCCTTTCCTCCCCAACTTGCTTTTTGGTCACAGTGTTTCGTCATACCAATACGAACCCTAAAACACCGGCCAGCTTGTGATCATGGAGATGAGAAGACTGAAAAGGAGTGGACAGTGAAGGAAACCCAGGAGACTACAGGTGCCTTATAGCAAACTATGGAAATTTTTTTCAAGGAGGGAGGGGTTGAGTACTTTTAAATTATATACTTTAGAAGCTGGGTAAAGAATCAAAGCCAGCAGGATTATGTGCATGGTCAATGAATATGTTATAATGGTTTTAATTACATACAATTATACATTACTAACAATGGGGATACATTCTGAGCGTCTCACTGCTGGATTATTCTGCTCTTTTGAAAACAGCCCAGAGCATGCTTAACACCAAATAAGATGGCTATAAAGTCATTGGCCAATATTATCTTCCATGAGTAAGCAAAATAACACTATGCAGTACATCACTGCATATATCACATACATTATACTTATTCACTTACATACTCAAACATCAAATTATCAACCATGTACATTTTTCTTGTTTCTTTACCCTTCACATCAATTACTTTAACAAAGTAGCAAAATACAGTTGCGACCACAATAAAATTTTAAAAATCACATTTCAATAAAGAACAAATTTAAAGTCCCAGAAATGCAGGGGACGATATGCAAAGATCAGATTTGAATGCATAAGCCAAAGTTATTATTAAAACTCATGAATAATTCTCAGGTACAATGTTGAGTTACTTTTCAAAATTCATTTTTATTTTTGTCTCAAGCAAAGATTAGAATTTCCCAATATTTTCTGTTATATTACATGAGGAAAGTTAAGGACACAGTTATATAAATATTATTAAATCTCCAAATTTTACACATGCTTTTATTTTTTTGAGATTAATATGCTCTGAAAACAAAGCTGTACCTCAAATTCATGATGGTTCCAAGAGATCACACTGGCACTGCCAAGCTCTCTATCAATGTTGAATGTTCTCATTTCAGACTCAAGGGCATCTTTCAGTTCTTCTCGTGTTTTAAAATTCCAAATGAGGTTGGACCTAGCGTGGTCTTGACTAAACCTAGACACATAAGCAATCAGGAAATAGTAAGAAACAAGCACCTCTCAAGATCTACCAACAGCCCTCACTAGACATTAAACTTTATCAAGAATAAATTTAAAAAACAACTCAGTGTTAAGCAAGCAGAGTAAAATGTCAATGGTAGAACCATGTAACATAGGCATTCACTATACAATTCTTTTATTTTAGAAGGTTTTACTATTAGAAAATTTTGCATGAAGTTTTGAAATGGATATTTCAGTTTCAGTCATTTGTAGCTAATGAAAATTTAAATTAGAAAATAATCTCATCAGATATCCCCATTTCAAAGCAACCTGTCTGGCCCTCGCAGATGACCCAATGAGACTGTGCAAGACTGTTGGAAACACCATTACAACAAATGTGGACAAAACCTAATCTAGGGGTGGACAGGTTTTACACCTGCTTTTTATTAGTCAGCAGCCCCTTTAGCAAGTGTCACTTCAGAGTTTAAGGATGTCTTCAGGGAACAATATAACTGAGAATTCCTGCAGAAGAAATCCAAAGCATATAGTGAAGTGGTACATGACATTAAGTAGTGTGGGATGTTTTCAAACCAAGTACTTCCCTCAACGAGTCAAGATAAAATCAACATGTTATCTTCCAGACTGAGTACTAGGAGTTACCCCAAAGAACCTTCACAAACCATGCGACTGTCTACATGAATGTGCTTCTCTAACGTGTGTTCATCAGAATGGGATGGATCAATGTTTGGAAGGTTGCAAAATACATGAAGTCACTAGGATGGGAATTCATTTCTTACCAATCTTGTTGGGCTTTTATCATCCACCTCTTTTAAGACTCCCATTTCTAACATGAGTGAAGGTAGGTATGCAGCTAATTCCAAGCCACAGGAAGTTTCCTATGTAATCAGTTCTAAGTTGTAATAAAATTCTTAAAATAACTTTAGCTCCTCAGATGGCTGACTTGGCCTTAATTTTATAAGAGCATGTCTAATGGAACCAATTTTAACACTTGCATCTTTGGGAACTTTATCTGCAGCATAAGGAACTGTTTCCTGAGACAATCCTGTTCCAGTTCCTCTAGGAAGACAGGCCTCAAGTTTACCTGTAATAGAAGAGATCCCAGTTTGCTTCTATTTTTATTCTTTGTCTTCTCTTTCGAAGAACCACTGGCTTTTGATTGATGTTCTGGAAAAGAAAACAAACAAGTACAACTACACAGCACTCAGCACGGCCACTGACACAGACCATCAGACCCAGCAGAAGGACATCGCCTGAAAACTGAGGAACCACGTTCATCAAGCTGACAGAAGCTAACTTAGTGAAACAGCCCATAACATCAATATTCCAAATCATCAGCTAGCATTTGTTCTTACAGATGTTCAAATATCATCCATGTAACTGAAAGCTGCTGTTTCAACACCAAAGCTATGTTTACACTATCACTAATAAAGTTTACAAGTCAAAAACTGACTTGCTTCAAACATTTACATGCAATTAATAAAAATTCATGAAAAACATAACAAATGTAAAAATATTACATTATTACACCACTCTCAAAGCCAAGAGGGGCGAGCACACACTGAAGCGGCCAATGGGGGAAAACTAGCATTACATCCAGGCAATGTGAAGTCAGACAAAAGCATGTTAAGACAATGCCACACGCCAGTTCAGCACACTTTACACACGTAAAGGGCTTAACTCACCATATGGTTTTTGTCCTGAATTTAATTGTAAAAAAGAAAAAGATGAAAAATATAAAAAAGACAGTATGAATCTAAATCTAATAAGCTACATCTATAATACAAATTCTACAAGAATGCCACGGATAAAAGTCATCTTTATAATGGAAGAAATCTATATCTCAAATTTTTGGCAGCGGTAGACCTCAGAACTCCCATAAAGCTCGGGACCCTGCTTCCAGCATAGGTATATAAGTAAGATTTGCAACTCGAAGATGGACATAAGCTCAAGCAATCCTTGAAGGTTGCCATGCATGGCCTTGGGAGGTACCTCCTCTAAGTGTAACCATACATATTTCAGACAGGAAAAACCTAATTCTCATGTGACAAGCACAAAGCACAGAGTGTTGTCAACTAAAAACCTGAAGGCTAGACTTCCATTTGTGTGGCAATTCAGATAAATCAGAAAATAGACTACATGGCATACATTGAATAAAAATAAAATGAGGATTAAATATAAAAACATTCTGTTTGAAGTACGACTTACTGGTTATGTATGAAACTGTTCACTACATATTTTAATTATGTGCACCATCATAAAAACTAACTCAAACTGACTTAAATAAGACAAATAATTCAAAGTTTGGTGTTTAGAATAAATGAGTTCTTTATTTACAACTTCTCATTAGAAAGCAGAAGCACTTCCAGAGGTCATGGTGGTGCTTGCCTGTGGTTCACACTCAGGAGGCCCAGGTGGGAGGCTGGAGATCTAAGAGGTAAGCTCTAGTAAGGCCCAGTTTAAAAAACTAAAAGCTCTAAAGCAATAACAAGACAGTACTTTAACGCGGTAAAATAAGGATCAGGATAAACAAATAGGCTGAATAGATGTTTATTCAGGGAGAAATAACTTACAACCTAGACAGATGAACACCCAATCCTCTCCTGTCCGAGTCACGCCAGAAAGAGAGCGCCTTTCCTGGCCCCCTCCGACCTCCTACCACAGGTCACTCCGCCCATGGCTCCACCCTCCAATGGGCGTGGTCAGTGCCACAGAACTATCTCACTACAGTACTTTTGTTAAATTCCTACCCTTTCATATGAATGAACAGCAGTTCAGGATGGTACAAATATAAATTTCATACCAATAAAAATGATAAATTCCTCATAAAATATGTGTACAAATTAGGAGAAGATTAATATCATTACTAGCTAAAAAATAAAATACCTAAACTGAAAAACAAAAACATGTACCAAAACACCACCAAAAAAAAAAAAAGCCCAAATCAGGCAGTCAACATTAACCGAAGGCTGCTATTAATCTAAACATAGCATCAATGGCAGTTGAAATTGGCCCTATAATCATTCCATCATAGGAGATATACCTATCTTCAGGGTTAGGCAGTCAGATTAACAAAGGTACAAGAACACTCTATCATTTTGATGTTGATTGTTACTATGCATGCAGCAGCCACAAAACTTAACCACTGTTTCCTTCATATTTTAGTGCTGAAAACAGTATGAAGACCATGTTACAATCAGTTCATCTTCCTGACTCAAATATTCCCAATCACATGCTCCAAATTTTAACTACTCAATGCAAATAAGATCCAACAAATCAGTAAGACAGTTTGGGGATTAAAAATGCATTCTCTCTTCTCTGAATCATTGTTGTAACAGACATCCCTTTGCTAGCTAAGTAGCTTCATGTTCAAGCTTATGTTTAAAAAAATTATACATGAAATCAGATACTAGAAACTTATTTGGCAGTATGATGATATGTTAAAAAAAAAAAAGTTGAAATAACTGTTCCTTTAGAAATAGGCTTAACTAGCTAAAGCCAGGAACTTGTAATTTTCAAAAACTGAAACATATTTAAATCATATGTATATGTATTTCCATTGCTCAAATACTGCAGCAGAGCTGTCATGAACAGGTACCTACATAGTGCTTTAATTATCTAGTTTATACATCAGAGCAACTCCATGAGACAGAGACAGGAAGTAATGCTATTCTGACTTCAGTAAAGAGCGCAGTCCTGAAAGACTGCAACTTAACTAAATAGGTGGTGGGACTCAGCTCAGACACTAGTTAGCAAGCACAACCTCGAACCTGGGGGTGCTCTAGCCCTAAAAGCCTGACAGCCTGTCAGTGGCCCTTCACACTGCAGTCATCACGCAGAGAAATTAGCATCAACCCACTACGCTCAACTTCTAAATAACTCAACACTGATCCAGAATTTATATCAATACCAACATTTGTTCCCTTATATCTGACAGTCTGACTTACACATCCATTTGAAGGTGAAAATTAAATTACTTTCTTTGAATAAGGAAATAATCTCCCCAAAATAGAGACGTTGTTAGGCGTCATCAGAAAAAAATGAGACTTGTCAGTTCCCAAGAGCCCTCTGTTCATGCTTAACCTTCACACCACCCATGACAACAGGCAGCATGTAGGCTGCAGAGACCGATGGGCCATATGCCAGAAGAGTAAAATGAAGCTTCACACCTGACTTTGGTTTGAATTTAAATACATACAGTGCATTTAATTAAAAAACATAAATGGCATCTCTAAAATGTGCTTAGTTCTGAATAAAATCAGCAAACAAATATACTATAGTTTTATATGTGCAAGGCAAAATACGAAAATATGAATACGTAGGGGAAAATTTAAGACAACAATTTTATATTGTCTAACTAAAATCTTAATCACTAGTTCCAAAAACTAGTAGCTGAAGAAAATGTGAAATAGAATTAGGTAACATTAATTTTTTTTAAGTTTTGAGTATTCTGTCAGAAATATCTGAATGCCACACCTGTGAACTATAATGATCTGACCTAAGACACATTCATTCCCTTTTAACCTTTTTTTCTAAAAAATAATTTTTGAGATAAAAATATCATTTCTCTTTTCCCTTTTCCTCCCTCCAAACCCTGCCATGTATAACCCCCCTTGCTATCTTTCAAACTCATAACCACCTTTTCTTTAATCACACACACACACACCTTTCTCCTAAACACACACACACACACACACACACACACACACACACACACACACACACACACACACCTTTCTCCTAAACATACGCATACCTCTTTTTGAGCAATGCCCATCCTATCCCTCCAGTGCATCAACACAAGATCAACTTTTTCTTTGGCAAACTTTTCAACTTCTTTGGCAGCCTTTCCAGCTAGTCTCTGCCACTCTGGAACTTTATTAAATTTTCCATATTGATCCTGTAATGTAATATTGAAATTTATTACATAAATACTTTCATATTGACCTTAAAAACTATATACTGCTGGGACACACTACTTCAAATAATAAAAACTATACATTAGAGTTTAGTGACAAAACAGAAGTGAAAACTTCTATAAGGAATTAAACCTATATGGAATTTAATCTCCTATACAAGAAAGCTCAGCCTCCCCACTCATGTTTGTTGATGGAGAGGAAGATTGAGAAACATAACACAGCAGCATGAGAAACATTTATGTAATTAACTCAGTACATTAATTATTTTATTTTATTGAGACAGGCTCCCACATGTAGCCCTGGATGGCCAGTAGTTCACTATGCAGATCAGAAATCTGCCTACCTCTGTTTCCCAACTTTTGGTGTATGCCACTACACCAAGCTCACATTAATCATTAACAGAGCTATTAAAAGAGGAAAATTTACAAGCAACTTGTATTTAGTATTTATCCCTTTTACCAGTGGTCTTTACAAAATACCACATACACTTGAAATTTCTAAAGAAAACCATTCTTGAATGTATGATCGTTATGTTGGATTAGAGAAAAACAAACAATTGTTCATACTAATTGTATGAACCACATACTAATTGTATGTGGTAAGTTACACAAATTCCATGAGTATATTAAAAGTTAATTATCTGTACAACTTGAAACAGGTGGATTTTATGAGTCATGACCTTCAGTACTCAGGGCAGCTCTTTATTTCTGGGTTTTAGTCTTCCAGCGAAGTGTCTAGAATAGTACTTTAGCCCCAAAGAGCCAGTCTGGACAGTGTACTTGCCATTGCTATTTTCACATTGTCTCTGACGTGCATGCGGTCGGCGTCCTTCTCTGGAACTGGATCTGAGCTGTCCAGGTATGCCAACAAGCCTGGTGGCTAACAACAAAATACAAAATCCATTTTCAAACAAAAGAAAATTCAACTGTCAAAACCCAAATACACTAACCCCACAGTTTGGCCACTGGGACAACTTGTGTGGATGTCCCAGAGTGCATGCCTTTTTGGTTAGGGTGTAACTAACATCATTAAATTATGTCTGATTGACATAGAAAAAGCTTTTCTTTTGCTCAGTGGACTCACCAAAATGCGTTTCAACAAGTTTGTGGCAGTTGTGTTATCAGCTGTCCAGAGTCCCACTAGATGTCTACTTAGCTGTCTGAAAAAAGCAGATGTTGAGAAAGGTTTCTGCTTTAGCTATGCTAGAACAGAAAGGAATTTTAAAAGTAAAAATTTTATAATTATAAGAAGTATGGCTACAGAAAAATAATTCAGATGCTAAAAACTGTCAAAATTGAATATACAATGGGAAGAATTTGACACATTATTTCAAATATTAATATTTTGTAATTTTCCTCCAAATTAAAGTGCTTCACTAATAGTACACTAATTTATTTTAACGCACTACTCTTTTTTTATTACACTGATCTATTGAAAGAGTATGTGCGTGTGTGTGTGTGTGTGTGTGTGTGTGTGCGTGCGCGTGTGTGCATGCGTGCATGTGCATGTGTCATAGAATTCAAAAGACAATCTGTGGGAGACAGGATTCACCTTCCATTGCATGGCTCCAGGAGACTAGACTCAGTTTGGTAGGCTTGTTGGCCAGTGCCTTTTCCAAGTGAGCCATCTGACTGAATTGATTTTTTTTTACTTCATGAATAATGCACACACACCAATTAATCTGATTTGATACCGTTAATTTTTTATTACAAGTACTGACAAAACATGCACGAGGAATTTATGTTACTGCATGTAAAGCCAAAACTGAAATTTTAGAATCAGGTATGCTCTGTGTAGTTGGGAGGGTTATACATCAGAAGCCATGAAGTTAAAATGGCAGAACTCATGCAGCTTGGAGTAAAAAGGAAATTGATGTTCCATTTCAGTAAGTGACTAGTGGGAGAGACACAGCTGACCAAAGATCTGGAAAAAGCCTAGAATAAGATGGAGATATGGTTAAGATTTTTTTTTCCCTTTCCCTTTTCTTTCTTTATAGAGTACCTAACTGGCCAAATTTTCCTAAAAATAACTTCCGTGTAGGGCTGTGTGATGCAAACAGTCACAGGAAACAAAGGCCCGGGGCCTGTGCTGAGGATTCACAAGCTTCTAGATAGTCTTCCCTATGCTCCAGTTCCAGGACTGTGGATTAAGACTTTGACATGATAATGAAAAAAGGATCCATGTTTCCCCCATCCTAACCTTATCTATCCCAAATTATCCAGGAACAGGGACAATATAAACCTTCCAGCATAAACCTTCATGGAACTGGGTGGATCAAAAGAAAATGGAACACTTAAATGACTCTAATGCTCTTTGTTTGTACAATGCTGAAATGGGATCTAAATGTAAAGTCAGTTCATGGGGATTAAACAACTTACCTGTTTGTAAGCATGCGCTGATCTGAACTGATTGTAAACATCGCAGTGTGCAAGTGTCGGGGTAAGGCACCCTCGCTTAGGGCAAGCTCCTGCATCTTAGCAGCAATCTCTTTGTCACCTTCCTTTGGAAAAAGGGAAAGATGGTCCCTAAAAAGCTATCTAGAACAAACCCTTGCAGTTTTATAAAACCAAACCTGCAGCTTTATGCAAAGAATCAGGCAGTCCACAATAAAATAAAACAAAATAAAATACAATCAACTTCCAGTTACCCCAAAGAAATGCCAGGAACTGATGCTAATATTATGTCTCTGGAATGAAGTTTAGTTTCCAGCTAAATTTACCTTATGAATTATGCTTTGCTGAATTTAATATTCAAAGTAGGACGATTTCTTGGGTATTTATCAGCTATTAACAGGGAAAGGTGGCATAGGGAAAACAGCAATTCCTATCAAAGACATGTTCAAGTCAGGCTTACTTTTGTTATTAAAGGACAGTGTGATGTAGGGCAACACTTAATTCCAATACTTCTTCGCTTACAGACTCATTTTGGCAACAGCAACATACCAGGACCATTAGATACTGAAGATAATCAAGGAATTTTGCAATGGGCTACTTAAGATGCTCTGCTCTGCAGAGCAGCCGAGATGCTTCTGTGAATGAGAAACTACAAGTACATAACACACAAGACGAATGTGTGTCTGGAACACAGTATCACATGTGTGCACATCATTTTGTTTTGTCTGAAAGACAGGGTTCTCAGTACATAGCCCTGGAGACTTAGACCTTGCTACGTAGACCAGACTGACATCCAACTCAGAGATCCATGTTTCTGTCTCCAGAGTGCTTGGATTAAAGGTGTGCATCACATACCTAGACCACATGCATCATTTCGAATAGTATACAATTCGAGGTTAAATTCACCAAAATGCTAATATATTTCTCAGTGTTAAAAAAAAAATAGGTTATTTTTATTTATTATTTGTATTTTTTTCCTGAATATCATAACTTTCTCTTCAAGGTTTATGTACTGTTTGAGCTACTTGTCAAGACTGTGTACAAATTATATTTGTCAGAGACATGAGCTCTAATCACAACCTACAAATTTGATGTGGTATTTGTCTGTGAAGCCCAAGATCATCGCCTTGCTTATAAAGGATGGATGCTTCCATTATAGCAAACAGTGTCAAGAGAAGACTGACATTAGGGTCCTAACTGGGCCTGGCTGTCATAAGCTCTGCAAAAGTGAAGGATGTAGTATCCATGTTTAGATCCTATTAGTTAGAGAAGGAAAATTTGATATCAGCAGTGTCTATATACATTAAACATACACAACAGAAACAAAAGCAAACGCTGATGTCCTAACTAGTTTAATATCTACATCCTTTAAATTTCTTTTCTTTGCATACAAATACTTAAGGGAAAACTAAATATTTACTTTTCATTGAGTTGCTTTTATGCATCACAACAGCCAAGTTTTGTGACAAATAGAATCTTACATTTTATCTGAATTTGTTATCTGAATCTGAATATGTTATGACATAAAAGGAATACAAGAATTCAAAAGCCTTTTAGATTGATGTCACTATAAATGTCACACAATGCAGCTGCTATTCAGTAACTATGATTTTACCTTTCAAATATTTTTTTTTAAGATTTAATTTTATGCAGATAGGTGTTTTTGCCTGTTCTAACTGGTGTACCGCATGCACACATTGCCCACAGAAGCCAGAATGGGGCAACAGACCCCAGGGAACTGAAATCAAAGACTTTTGTGAACCACCATTTCGGTGCTGGGAACTGAACCAGACTTCTGTAAGAGTAATCAGTGCTCTTAACACTCAGCCATCTATCTGTTCAGCCCATGATTTTATTTTCACACAACAGGAGGCTAAAGCACCGACCCTGCAGAAGCAGCACCTCGTGGCTACAGTGAGTCTTGATGCCTATAGCTTAGTTTGTTGTCACTCACAGTGACATCCTTTTCCCATTAACTCTTCCACAGCAGATCCCTGCACAGCCTCAGTACCGAAAACTCACACCCACATCAATGAAAGGGACAGGCAAGAAAGTTGACTTTATGTCATAGCAACTAAGCAAGGTGTGAGCACAGCATCTGGAGATGACAATATAAACATATTTTCAGTGTGAGCTCTATGCTCCAATACTGAATAAAGCTCTAAAACTGTTCTTATCCAGAGAACTGAAAGTTTCCCATCAAAGACTGAATGGCAATGGTATCAATTTCAATGAAAAGAATCAATCAAAATTCCAGGAACTTTAAGATTTCAAAAGTAGTCTCTCACCTCTATTATTGCCTTCATAACCAATCCAGCTCCCTTTACAATTGCCATGGAAGGATGCTTTAAAAATGAAAGGAAAGCGTCAGTGAATAAAAACAGAATTTCATTCTCACATATTTAGCCGTTATACCTAAGAGATACACACAACTTATGCAAGGTTAGAAACTATAAACCTAGGAAAAGCAACAAAGTAGGAAAACCACTTAGGAAAGGATACATCTCAAAGTCATCAGAGTCTAATTTGAAACAAGTTGGTTTACACAGGCAGGAAACAAAGCAACACTTAAATGAATAACAATATATACTATAATTGCCTGAATTGGAATGACTTAGAGTAATAATACTCACACACACACACACACACACACACACACACACACACACACACACACACATTTAACACTCGGATCCAGCTGTGGGTAAAGCTCAGTAACTGGTCCCCAGGCAAGGCACTGATCTACTGATTGTGCATTGCAGGGGGTGGGGAAGCAATTCTCTACACATAGTCACTAGCCATGCTCACCTGAAAGAGTTTAAAGAGGGTTCTCCCATTGGAAGCTACCATCTCTAAGAGCATATCAAACTGCTGCCCTTCGGTCGTCTCACTATATGGAGCACAGAGGGCAAAGGTAAGGAAGTCCAAGAGTGAACTAATTACTAGGGCACCAGTCCCATGGTCCTGAAAGAAAGCAGCACATTTCTTAGAAAGGAAGACAAAGGAGCATCATCCACACAACAACGGCATGTTCCTTGCTCATAATTCTGGTGTCACACATAAACAGTGACTTCAATTACCAACAGATTCAAATTTCCATGATGTTTAAGTGCATTTTTATTAACTAATACAGCAGATCTGCTGTTTATCATCTTCAAAAGAAACAATTAAAATTCAATCAAACCTCAAGAGAATAGCCTGAATTTCTCAAATGTGCATTATTCTAACTAAAGTTAATCTGTATCTGAGTGGGGAAGGACAAAGAAAAAAGGCAATCACAGGGCTGGGAAGTGGCTCCACAGTCAACTTTTTATTTTATTTATTTGGTTTTCTGAAAAAAAAAGGGGGTTCTCTGTGTAGCCTTGGCTATTCTGGAACTCCCTCTGTAGACCAGGCTGGCCCCAAACTTGCAGAGATCTGCCTGCCTTTGCCTCCCAAGTGTTAGGATGAAAGGCATGCAGTTAACTGTAGCAGTTAACAGCTGTGCTTCCAGGCAACCCAGGTTTGGTCCCCAAGACCCACGAGATGGCTAAGCTCGCAAATACATTTAAAGCCACTCCCTGAAGATCTGATGATCTCATCTGACCAACATGGGCACAGACATAAAGGCAGGCAAAATACCCACACATATTAATTAAAAAAAATTTAAAGCAATTTGACAATACGTGTAAAACTGTGGCAATGCGTGTGTGTGTTCACAGAATTTCTGTCCTCTAAGATGTCCAGTGCCTGAGGGACTGGTAATCAGTTAAGGAAGACTTATTTTTAGAACAATTTATCTCATGACTTTTTTTTTAAAGGAAAAAAATAATCTGAAATATCATTATAAAAGTCTGTAGTCATTGCTGGTACCCTTCTCCATTTGCTGTATTAGCTAATAATAAAAATTAGCAATCTCCAATTACTGTATTAGCTAATAAGATGCAGGAGTATTTTGTCACTAATGAGAAGATCAGATGTGACCATTTGGGGGATGAGCTCTGTGACAAAACAAGTTCATACTGCACTTCTAGAAAATCTCCATATTTCCCACGAAAAGTTTAATTACAACTCACCACATGGGAATTAAATTTCTCCAATAAGTTTTCCAGAAACTTCTTTGAAGAGAGAAGAGAAGCTTTGTTTAGCTGCTCTTGTCTTAAGTCATAGTCATCATGCATGGGCTGTTGATAAAAAGAGTGAAATTCATAAGCAGTGTCCTGTGCTGGGGCACAGAAAAGGCCCCAGCCTTTACAGAGGGCATTAGTGCCATGTGGAAGCGATTAAACACCGTGGCCTTTAAACCACACAGAACTGACAGTTTCTCCAGTGTCTAATTGGACTTGGTAATTCCCTGACAAGTAACCGAACATGTTCTTACTATGTTCTTACTGCACAATGTCCTTTCTCACAGGCTCTCTCACCAAAAAGGAAGACATTTCCCCACCCTGAGAATTTTGTAATTTAAATTTGAAATGGTGAAACTTAGAATTTAAAAGTGTTACAATTAGTGAAATGACAAATATTTTTTCTCAGGGTGATTGCATGCCTGCACGGTGGTCAGAAATGAGTTCAGACCCTGACCTAATTGGAGGCTTAGGCTAGGTAAGGCAGGTAATACCACTGTGAAACGGGTCTGCCAAGACTGACCCCAGTCATCCATGAGCACAGTCAATTCTAACACCAATGAGAACTCAGTCTGTTTCAAACTATTTTTGTTTTATGTTAATTCTTTAACGGGAATATTTGGAATAGTTAAGACAATAAACTTTAATTCAGTTTGGTGATTATGTATGCCTGTTCTCTATCACTGATTGCTTATACATCTTTACATACAGAAAAAAACCCAAATAGTGCACAAACCCCTGAGATAAACCAGAAATTTTGCAATACTGAACAGCTGCCACTCTCTCTACACAATATGTCACTATCACTCAGCTTTCATGTATGGATGGCTTCCTTAGCCACTGTCATTAACCCAGCTCAACATCTCGTTCTTTACACAACGATTAGGTCTACCAGCCTCTAATTTTTATCTTTCCTCCATGTTCCACCAGAGTAGGTTTTCTGAAAGCCAAACCTTGTCTTGGGACTGGTCCCTTGTTGGAAAAACCTTTCAGTTATCATTATAAAAAGTATAAATCCTGGTCTTTGTTCTGATAGCGAAGGTTTTTCAATGCCCATCTCTGCATGTACCTCTAGCTTCATGTCCAAATTACCCACCCTCATCCATTCCACACACATACTAACTGTAGTGTTTGCTGCTTCTCACACATGCCTTTGGGCATGCCATCTTCTATGTCAGTTAAAGCCTACCTAGAACTGAAAGATCTCTACTCAGATTTTCACATTCAGGTCAAATGCGGCCTGTGAGAAACACTGACAATCCTTCTCCTTATCACCACCAAAGGCTGCTAAGTGCTGCTTCTCAGTGCTGCCACAGCCTCCACTTCACACTGCACACGTGAGTTTACCTGACTAGACTGCTAGTAATTTGGATAGAAGGAACTGTTTCCTAACAGTTCAATTGCTAGCACACAAAACACCAGTTAGTACATACGTCATGCTAATAAATGTTAACTGAATAAACAAATGGCCACGAGAGCAATTTCAGAAATGCACAACTATGGACTTTTTTGGTAATGAAAATAAGGATTTATGGAAAGGGACCCGTCCAGTCAACTTGAGAAGAATACTTACACACATGAGGGCACAAAGCATATCAACAGCTGCGTGGATGACACCATTGTGGCTTCTCTTGAGAGCTTTCACTACCTTCACTCCTAGACGTTCCCGAAACCTTTCCGAATAAAGACCAAGTACAGAACAAGAACATTTTTATTATTAAAATTACAGGTCATCTTACGTTTCCACAGTGGCATGGCATTAGTTGTATGTTCTGAATCCCACCTCTGGAATGCACTTTCCTAATCCTACTTGCTTTAACAGGAAACTTTTCTAGTGTTAATGAAAAGGCAAATAATTACTCCAATTCATTACTAATACACATTACGGGGCCAATGTCCCATATTAGCTCCATCTACCTTCCTTTTTCATTGTTCATGGATAAAACACCACATCACATAAGTTATTAGATTTAGCTAACATAAAGAAATAAATTACTCAGCATTTTCTATTTTAAGTTGTTCAAAATCTTTACATAAAGTTAGGTTCAAAATACATGAATTGTTTTGTATAGTCATAGAGACCAAACCCAGGACCCTGGGCACAAAGAAGCAAGTCCTCTCCCACTCTCCCGCTTACTTTGGAAGCTGAGTGAAGGCCAAAAAACCAGCTTTGGAGGCTACAAGTCTCCTCACAGCCTGGAACTGGCTCTCAAGTTCTGCATTTGAAGCAACAACATCTCCTTCCTGGGACAACAATGCTGTTATGGCATTATTGATTAGCTTTTCCTTATTTTCTGAGAAGAGGCCCTAAGTAAAGAAAGAGTAATTGAGTAAAGTTTCCACAGCCAAAGTCAGTCACAATGAACAAGAGTACAAGACGTGTCTTACATCCTGTGTTACTGCATGGAGAACTCCGCTGTAGGAAATGTTAGCATTGAACCTGAATACAGCATCTGCAAAGTTGCCATCTACAAAGAGATGAAAAGGTTCAAGGAAAAGATTTAAAGCTTTGCATTCCCAGTTTGTAAACTGCTCTCATGCTGGTGGGTAGAAATGCAATCACATTAAGGCAAGTACTTACTAGGAGGTGTGGCTAGGAATCGGAGGTGAAGGCTCTCAACTTCCTCGTCTATAGGCATGCTTAGTAACCCCCATCGCTGACCTTTGTGGGTCGGTGTCATCTTAACACAAACATCTCTGTTACCAGAGGCTCTTACTCCATCCAGCAAACTTGCTAACAAGGAATCTCTAAGCAAAGTCAAAAGTAGAAAGCTTCAGGTTTGATACTTAAGGGCACTCTGGGTCCAGAATGCACAACAGGTCTTTCTGCAGGTAACGTGCTAGGGGATGGACTGGGGTGTGGTGGGCAGCACAAACAGCAGAGCTCCAGCACAGTCATGGCAGTCCTTCACCACACTGCTACGACATGATCAGGTATCGGCTAGATAGCACCCGGGCTTTCATGCTTCTTGGTTTTGCTGTCTAAAAATGATCTACCTTTAACTTTCCTTGGGCCTAACATAAAAATCACAAAATTCACTCCATTAAAACCTTTTACAATTTTGTATTAATGAAAAGTTGGATAATCATCATGATCTAGTTTTTATACATTATAAACACCACAAAATGTTTCTTTGTCTATTTGCAAGCACCTGATCACTGATGTGCTGCATCTACTTTTGATTTTAAAGAACAGTTAACAAATCAGAACCACACAATATGGAGTCTCAAATGTCTTGCTTATATTGTCATCATCTGTTTCAAGGTTCACCCAAGTTGCTGCATGTACAGGGTTGGTTTGCACTGGTGAAGAGCCATCCTCCTCCTTGTGGATACATGACATTCTGGGTAATGACTCAAGCTCTTGATACAGAGTTTCTAGTTTTTGGCAACTCTGAAATGTTATCATGAATATAAGTGTTTCTGTGGCTGTGTGTGCTAGTTAAGATGGTCAACGTGCTAGTACCCAGAATCACTGATGAGACAAGGCTCATCAGGATTAGGTTAGCTTCTGGATATGCATATGAACACAGACCAGATTAACTAAGGTCATTTAAAATATGCAGCAATATCATCTCCCAAATTAAACAATTTCAAAGTCCAAATTATAACTGTTGTTTTCTATCCCTTGCACATACTATAATCTCAAAACTATAAATTAAAAAACAGACACACACACACACACACACCCCTACCTTTCTGTTGAGGAGTATTTTCGAACTTGCCCTTTTATAAATTCGATGGTAAAAAGTTGTGGGTTTTCTGAGTCACAAACCAATGCAAATACCTAAGAAAAACAAAATCCAAACAAAAAGTTTACCAAAACCCCTAAACATTTAGTTCTACAGTATTTCTTTATAAAAAGTAGGTATCAATTTTTTTCTTATAAAATCAGTATTTTAAAAAATGTAACCTGCTTAAAATGTCAGAATTTAAGGATTGTTTAAAAGTTTTATTCCAATTTCATATGCAACTATGGAAATAAAAGTTCCATCTCTGTATATTATGAAGATAATGTTTATGATCTCCATCATCCTAAAACTAATAAATACAAAGATCAATAATTAAATATAGCTTATGCCTGTTTCCCATTCACTTCTGTAGTCAATTTCTGAGACAGGGACTCCTATAGACCAGGTTAGTCAACTTGTTATGTAGCTGAAGCTGGCCTTGAACTCCTGGTCATCCTGTTTCAGCCTCCCAAGTGCTCCCAACCTCCCAAGTGAGTCACCATGCCAGCCTGTTTCTCATACGTTAGGAATGAATAAATATGTTAAAACAGAAATTTAATCAACTTCATCAGCAGGAAGCTTGTCCATTTAGGGGAAGAAGGCTTACCTCTCCCAAGGGCTTCAAGGTCGCAATGTTATAGGTTGCTGGATCTCGTTCTACTAAACATGTTTCTGTGACTGCTAGAACTCTTTTCACGGGTTCCTACAAATATTAAAATGGAGATATATTTACAAGTTATTAAAGAAAGCTGTCAAAACTCCTGAACAAATTTTTATGTTCAACACAATTCTTACCGAATGTCTAGGAGATATTTTTTGGACCACAAACTCTGCCAAAGATGTGATAGACTCATCAGTGCTATATTTTCCAAAGCGAAGATTCAAATATTGCTCGAATTCTAAAGGTTCTTTCCTGATCCGCAGAGAGATGCCTATGTAGTTGCCAGCATGCTCTATTGCACTTTTGATGATCTCTTCCCTTTGCTCTGATGCAAATAAATGCTGCACAGATTTTGAAATTTCTAAGTCAGGATTCAAAAAACTAAAACAGGATCATATTCATTCAACACACTTGAAAGAGATTAATGTAACAATTCTAAGAAAAAAAAAGGCAACAGCACTTGTTGGGGTAAATAAGTAGTGCATTGTAGTTAAAAACAAACACTAAATTAAAACACATAGTCTGCAATACAAAGCCTTAAACCAACTAAGCCAATAGACATTAATTACTCCACAACTTCTCAGAGTCTGGTTATCACCGCTTGTACCAAACAACATGCTATCTTCCAAGGAAAAGCTCAAGCCTGTGGAGGTAGGCGGGACTGTGGGGTAGGAGTCCCTGTTACAATCAAGGCAGCTTTGAGGTGAACTGTTTTAGATGGTGATTTTCTTACAAAATTATGTTAAAAATTTGAACGCTTATCATTATTGGACATTGTTGCTATAAACCAACTGTCAAAGCAATAAAAAGAATGTGCTAACAGTTTGACCTTATTGCTCCACCATATGGCCTAGCTGAGTAACTGTGACAGTTAAGTTGTCACATGACTGTTTAGGCACATTTCCCACCAAGAAGGCAATCATAGCAAATGCCTGCAGTCTAGGGAAGAGGCAGCCTCTGGGCAGGATACTTTAAAATGAAGGGAAACATTCTTTTTTCCTTCAAACTTTCAAGTTTTATGTCTATAGTCAGATATAACAAAATATTCGCCCTGTTCCTAGATTACAGAAACCAGGATGATATCCATCAAACACAGAAAGCCTGATACAGAAAAGGACTGCAGCACATTATATTATAAATCAGATTATTTATATGTCTGTTATTCTGCTTGCTTTCCTTTTGCCACCATCTTCCCTCACATGTGTCTCAGTGACCTGGCACTTACTGTCTTTGCTCTGCCACCTTGGGGATGGTATTTTATCCAAAAACACTAAATTCTGGGACATTGTTTCTGGCCATTAAGAGGCTACAGGAACTAAGCCTGTCAAGGAAATATGCAGTTAAGCCTCTCCAATTATAGGCACTAGTGCTTATATGTGAGGTCATGGGCTTAAAATTTATTAAAGAAGGCAAGATTCTGCAAAGATGGTCCTGTCTAAATAGAACAGCTCCCATTTCTGACTAACAGACAGGATTTCAGCACTGTAAGCAGTGTTTGATGTCTCCCTGTTTCTTAGTAACTCAAAATTGCAAGATCATGTTGCAGGCCCCAGACTTCAGGTTCCAATATAAACAGCTCAACCTAGGTCAGAATTCCCTGTAACTAAGGGATTTCTAAATAATGTTTTTCAAAGAAAGCTTAGAAACTTTCAGGAATGACATGATGATGATAAAAGCTACAGTACCACTTATTGCTGCTAAGCAATGCATATGAGCACACGTGTGTGGACACACAAATGCATATACGTAACCCACATAATGTGCATCTGATTCTCATTTTAGAGACAGGAAACGGATTCAACCTTAGGTATCTCTGACACCACAGCCTGCCAGACTCTTGATACCACACTTCCTCCTAGAAGATACATGAGTTACACAATGAAGTGTGAAAACAGTATTTTCTTCAAATAGTTTATATAGTCATGTGTGTCCAAGGGTATGTGGAGGCCAGAGGACAACCTCAGGTGTTGCTCTTCAAGCATTGTCCACCCACCCCCACCCCCAGACAGGAATTCACCAAGTAGTATAGACTAACTACCAAGATCCAGTCTGTCTGTCTGTCTCTCCAGTGCTGGGACAGATGTACTGCCATACACCTATACTTTTAAACTGTTCTGTAGAGATCCATCTCAGGTCCTCAAACACTTCACCAACTGAGTTATCTTCCCAGAGTCCAGGTACATACCTTTGAAAATGTCTTTTTACAAATACTACTTACCAATCTACTAAATCCTCCATAAAGTATACAAAATCCTCCTTGATAATCAGAAAGATCTACGAAGCCTTCAATATTCCTATAGTCATAGGAACACAGAACTCTGTTGGTTACAGGATTTATTTGGTCAAAGCCTCCAGGAGTTACTTCCAGAATCACAGGTTTTCTTGTATCACTCCAGTGGTGCTTATAGCAGTTATATCTCTAGAGAGAAGCACAGCATTCCCTTCAGGGTCAAATGTAAGCATGCCATAGAACAAAGTTACATTGACTTTGTAGTAACTGCTGAAAAGACCAAAAATCCAAATACTCTAAGTTTTAACAGCTACTATCCAAACTGTAAGACTGTTAATTTTAGCTAGGGAGAGGCAGAAGAGGATAGGAGAGTTTTAGGAGAGTTTATTTCATTAAGAATATCCCTTCTAACTAAAGGCATTATATTCTTCCTTAATTAGACAAGACCTAGGTTTACTATGTTGTGAAAGATTCTTAAACTACCATACATAGCTCTAAGTGGAAAGAGGAAATCCAGCTGGCAAAAGGATGTGCCTATAGTCCCAGCCACTCAGAGGATGAGCTAGAAGGATAACTTGGGCCCAGGAGTTCCAGGGAAGCAGAAGCAACACAACCAGATACTGTTTCAAAAAAAAAAAACAAAGTAGCAAAAAACAAAACACACAACAAAAACCAACCTATAAACTCACCCCAAAAGGAGACCCTAAAATCACATATAGAATACAGCCATGTCCTGAAAGAAAATCTTAAAATCACACACAACATATAGCCATGCACCAAAAGCAGACCTACACTTAATATACAGCCATGACCCAAAAGCAGACCCTAAAATCACACATAGCATACAGCCATGCCCCCAAAAGGCCCTAAATAGAAAGAAAAATCTATTCTGACTGAGTTTTCCAAGGAAAAAGATTTTGACTTTTAATTAAGTTGAATTTCTGGGAAAGTCACAGTATATATTTAAACACTCTGTGTTGGCCTAGTTACATTAACATACAATTTATCTATAGTCCCCAAAATTTCTGATGCCAAAATTTTACCAGTGATATGACTTCTATAATTTCCTAATCACATCACTGAAAGGTTACTGTTGAGTTCTGATCACAACAGGAAGCAAAGTGTCCTGGGGACGCCGAGTTCCCTTACAAATTAGAGTAGCTGGGCATCAGATGATCAGCATGATCAATATCCTTTTACTGTTTAGCCTTTTCTTTTTATGTTTTTATTATTTAATCAGCATATAACACGTTAAGACATTTCTCAACAAAATTTGTCTCTGTGGTTCTCCTACCCCTACTTCTGGTTTCATTCTTCAGAAAATGTTTAATGACGGTTACTAAACAAAATGACATGGCCCAGAAAAAAGTAAATGAAAGTTAAATGAAGTGGGAGGAAGGATTAACAAGGTGTGAGCTGTGAAATGAATATCCTCCTCTATACCCCAATGCCAGAGTTTCCTATTCATGTGTATGAAGAATGCACCACACCGTTCTTAAAGGTAACTGGTTAGCTGCTCAAGAACACTATTTTGGATACCAAGTGAAATTCTCCTGCTGTAGGCATAACATTTCACTGACATCCACCAACAACTCAAAGTCATCACAGGACAAGCTAACACCTGTGCCCTCAGCACACGGTTCTATAGCTTAACATACAAAACAGTTCCACAAAAAGAATTCTGCAGAAAAGATAAAAGGATCTGGATCATGGAGGAAGATAGTCAGAAGCCTGATACTGGTTGACAAAAGGGCAGATCAACGCCACACCCCTCGAGCAGGAAGGGCAGTGAGAGAGCACCAAATGTGTGGTACTTTTCTTTTCTTATATGTATGTATTCATGTACAGGTTATATTCAAGCATAGGTGCATGTGCCTGTGTGTATGCAAGTGGAGGCCAAAGGTCAACACTAGGTGTCTTTTATCTCTGTCTTCCTTACTGTGGCAGGGTCTCTCAATGGACCTGGAGTTTACTAACCGGCTAGACTGGCTGGTCAGGAATTTTCAGAAAGCCCCTTCCAGCTGTGGGATTACAAGTATGTATGTACCTTACTTTTCATGTACTGGGAAAGGGGAGGGTTCTGAACTCAGGTCCTCAGGCTTGCAACAGCAAGTACTTTGTTCATTGAACCATCTTCCCAGCACAGTGGTGCTTTTCAATTAGGCTTGCTAACACACTCAAACCCACTTTACAGGATATTCTCCATTTCTCTCCAACTGATGGCAGCTGCTGATGGAAATATATCATTATCTCTAAGAACTATTGTTGAGGCCAAGCCTAAAGGACTTTGAAAGACCATAATAAGTGTATGGTAAAGGTGACAACAGGACTCACAACCAAATTCAACTTATGTAATCACCACTTAGCCCAGCATTTGAAGTGAGCCCCCCAACTTTCTCTAGGGAGGTACAGGTGTCACATTCTCTAGTAATACTGTTGCTACCTCTAAGTTTGACAGGTAATAAGTGACTGGAGTTAACAGATACAAAGGGGAGATTATAGACCAATTTCAGAAGCAGCTGTCATCCAAAGAGAGACACAGAACATTCATCTGAGATAATTAAGATGTGCACACCAAATTGTGATTTACAGAACCCTGACAGAAGCTCATCAGTGACAATAAACAAACGGCTTATCAGCTGACAAGAAACTGGGCGACCAGCCAAAGGCTAGCACTGAAATAATCGAGGCTCTGGGAGCTTAAGCCAACAGAAAATGCCCACAGAAAGTAGCAGAGTTTAAGAGAAGAGGGCGGTTCTGTCAGCACATCAGAATGCACCCTAACTTCAGCAGAGTGCTAGAAAAGGCTTTATTTCCGCATTAGGAAAGCAGGAATAGCCAGGCAGAGGTGCAGGCCTGTAATCCTCATCACCGGGAAGGCTGAGGCCAGAAATTGTCTGCCTGGGCAACCAAGGGAGTTCATGGCCATCTGTGAGCCACTTAATTAGACCCCGTCTCAAACTTTAAAAATGAGGGTTGCAGATGGAGTTCAGTGTGGAGAAGGCCTCAAGTTTAATCTCCAGCACCAGAAAAATAAAAAGTGCAAATAAAGGTAAAACCCATTTATGGTTAAGAAATTTACTGTTACACACACACACACACACACACACACACACACACACACCCAAAACCCAAAAGTCCTCATCCCTTCTTCCAGAAGTCTCTAGTTTAAGTTCTGTGGTAATGGGCTAGGCTAGAAAGGCCTGGCTGGGAAAGTTGGAACTCTACTAAGCAACATGACTTTTCCCAAAGATACTACTAACACCATGCTGGGTTTCAAATCAAGCCAGACCCTAAGCAGGTTCATGCACAAACATAGCACGAACCTCCCAGACCGCAAACCTTCAAATAAACCACACTTCTACAAGTTCTACCAGCACTACCGCAGCATGGCGAGAACTGGTATCACTGTCTGGAGCGCTGTAAGAAGCACCCGAATGGTACACTGCATCTGAGTCTGCGAACCATGTGTGCATCTAGTACTGGCAGAGATCAGAATCAGGTTCCTGGATCCCTTGGAACTTGGAGCTGGAGTTTCAGATGGTTGTGAGCTGCTATGTGTGTGCTAGGTACAAAACCCAGGTCCTCTCCAAGAGCAAAAAGGCACTCTCAACTGCCGAGCCAGCCTCTAGCCCCTACACTGTTCTTAATGCTCTGGTTTTTTAGTGTATACATTTTTTTTTTCTTATCTAAAAAAAGTAAGTCTGAAGTCTGTTTCTTGATATTTGAGGTTCCTGCTAAACTATAATTCATCTCTTTCCCATGTTAGGAAGCATTAAATTTGTATTTCCCTTGGGCTTTACTGTAACAGGAACACACAGATTATGGAATAATTTCTACAATGAAGGCAACATTTAATCATGTAAAAAATGCACACTGATAAATGTTAATCTTACCCTTCCTGTGATTTTTCCCTCTGCAAAGTCAGTTCTAAATCTCTGAAAGAGAAAACAGGTAAAGAAGGCTCATGAGTCAGCCCCTTCCACTCCAAACACATAAAAGCCACAACTTGGTAATTATAATGTTAACCTAGGTTATGAATTTTATAGCTTAAGTATAGTTAATAAAGATGGTGGGGCTTTAAGAATGAGCAATGCTTTGTCTTACATATACATTTCAAAAGACTAATACACTATTAAATATAAAGGATTTCCAAGTTTTGTTTTTGTTTGTCTGTTTGTTTTAATGGGAAAAAACAAAGTTTCAGTGTCAAGTTAAAGGTTAATAAAAAGCAGAGGAATGAGTACAGGGTCAGACAGCAGAGTGGGTACAGGGCAGAATTCAGGATTCAGGACTTAAATGTAGCGGAGAGACCTAGCTTATGACACGGGTCTTCTCACCAAAGCTTCCGTAAGCAGCTCTGTTCTGTGCTCTGTAGAAAACTTCAACGTTTCTGACTTTTTCCCACTGCCTTTACGAAATGTGAGATTGAACTCTGTTCCTTGTCCTTTCCCAACAGGGCTGATGCTGCAAATGTCTCCATAAGGCCACTGGCAAGAAGAAGAAAAAAAAAAATCCTTTAACTTTTGCTCTGAGATAATCAGATACAAAGTTGTCTTCATTTGATTCATTCTGTACTCACTGCTTAAAGGAACAACATTTTACAAATACTGGAGATTGAGGAGTGAGGAGTGTGCCTATAGCAATTTCACAATTCAAGTTCTCTTTAAAGGATTTTAATTATCAGAAACAACAATTAAAAAATCTGTATTGTGGCTTTAATGCTATTAATATGAAGCAATTGAAGTAAGTGAAAAGAATTAGGGAATAATATTTGATGACTGTACTCATAAAACATCCTAATTTAGAATTCGAAGCCAGACTATCTTTAAGAAGGTTTACTTACCGTTTTCAATTATTCTTGCCTTTACAAACAAGTCATTCTAGTTCTTTGGCAAGTCTGTGAACACTACATTTGTGACATAACTAATATGGTTGAATAATAATAACAACTTTAGAAATGGACTAATTTTATAGAAGAGATGGCTAGAGGCTAGCTAGAAAGAGTAACATATAAATTCCTTTGAAAGCCTAGAAGGCATGTGCGCGCACACACACGCATACACACACACACACACACACACACACACACACACACACACACCACACACACACCCCTACCTTCTTTCTTCAAGTCTTGAACACAAAACCTATGCAAACACATATCTTCAGACTGACATTTCTGTCCTGAAGTGCTGGTTTCAGCAGGTAAAATGGGCTGTAAGCTTGGCTTTTAACCCCTAACAGGTTCTAATATAATTACCTGATTTGTTACTTCTAAAGTATTGGGATTATATGTAGTAACTGCATGGGTTCCAACTGAAAAGACTCGCTTATACCTAAAAGGAAAGACAAGCTTACATTTAGTTTTAAACAACAAAATATTTTAGGAAAATACATGATACTAACACAAAATGAACATTTCAATAAATAGAAATGTGTTGCCTGATCAATGGTGTTAAATATAGTTTTTACTTTTATGTTTTCATATTTAATGTCCTAGATTGTAATCAGAGTTAAAAATCTACCCACCACTTATTTTAGGGGGGAAATAGTAATATAGGAAATATGACCTCTGTACAAATGCAGTGATGTTAGCAAAGATTAAGTTGGTAAAGCACCAGCCAAGGATGCTGAAAGAATTCTAAATAGAACATTTTTCTTTGAACAATTTTTTCCAAGTATCCTTTCATTCAAACCACAATGGGAAGGAGAAAGCTATGGCCTGCAACTGCTCAATACAGCACATAGGGGAACGTTAATTCCTACTTAAGCAACTACCTGTTGTGTTTCTGTGCTGCAACTTGAAACACACAGGGAGCAATTTTTCACTTCTCACTTAATTGCCTTTACTGAAAGTAACATACACAAACAAGAAAAACCACTTGAATTATCAGTAATTCTGATTAAAAGGAGCTCATATTGATGATAAAAGTAGAAAGCTAACTAAAAAACACTTAAAAAAAATAAAGACAACTCTTTAGACATAAAACATTAAAATGAGCTATCATTATGTAAGAAAAAAAGAAACAAAAAAATTACTGCCATAGATACAGAATTAAGAAAAAAAATTCTCTGTAATAGTCTATGTAGATAATCACCACACACAAGAACATCAGAACGCTGTGAAGAATGACAATATTCAAAACACCAGACTCAGCAGTCTCTAGAGTGAAGGAACTGGCAACACCTAGCTTTAAAAACTGTAGACAAAAGTATGGGCAGCATCTAACTCTCGGAATGGTAAACTCAGCAACTGAACAAGGAAATCAGAGAGATGGTCTATTTTTTTAAAATAAGCACTAAGTAGCTTCTAAAGATCAAGGAAGACTGTTCATTTCAGAGAAACAAACTTCAATTAGAAAAATAAACTATTCATAACTGACTATAACTATTGAAATACTTATATTCAGTGATAATTTAAATAAAAAGTGGACACTAAAGTAAATAAAATACTTTCTAGACCTCTAAGTTTTTCTGCTTTTAGGCAATGTATTAAAAAGATCTATAGCACATTAACCAAAAGCTACTATTAGACTCAAGAGGAACGCATCATACTCCCATTAAAGACAGGGTAGCCAACTGCAATGATAATAGCCTATACTATATGGGGGTCTATGCCAGTGCTCTTGGCTACCCTCAAGAACCTGACAGTGAAATCCCACTGCTGAAGACACAATATACTTGAGCCATAGAACATGGGAATATCAAGCTTGTACACACTTGAAACCTTCATTCCTAATGGCTAGCGTTCATAGTGTTTGGAGGTGCCATACATACTATCAGAGGGCAAAAGTAATCATCAGTCTTAGCCAGCTATGAACACTGGGAGCTACAGTGATGACTGGCCAGACAAGAAATGTCCACTGGTACAAGAATGGCACAATTGTGATGGGAGTAACCAACATGAAACCCATACCTGGCACCATTGTCAGGCCAAGAACCCGTCATTACACAAGTCATAGCCCCTAGAGGAGAACTTATTAATATTATTCTACTAAATGAGCATAGTGTTAAACTTATTCTTCAGTGAGTTGTTATTATACCCTCCTCAGAGGGTTCTCCTCAGAGAACAGTCTATTTGAAAAAGACGGTGATTACCACAGTGACCCACGACTGATTACAGTGCTAAGAATGTGGAATGTTCAGCCCTAAATGGCATATCAATATCTATATCAAATCCCCTTATCCCAAGGCTCAGGGACCATTGTAGAATAGGGGTGGGAAAAAAATGTAAGATGGTGAATGACTACAAGGAAATCTTCCAGACACAACAGGTTAGCTTCACATATGAACTCACAAGAATTGTGACATACACAAAACCTGTGTTAAGGTCAAGCCATACCATGGAGAAGAGAGATGGGCATACAGTGTTACCCTGACCAAAGAAATTACTGCCAATTAATAGCTGTTGGGAAAGGGAGTCCATTTAAGAGTATAGCCCCTGGTAAATCAACCACAGTTCAAGGGAAGGCCATATATCCAAGAATATAGGAGTAATATAAATTGAACTTGATGGGTATTATAAACAAACAACAACAAAATCCATGAGATCAGAAACATTTGTTTCTTTATTGCCCATTTTTCTAGTCAGCATATTGTATAATAATAATATACCAATATTATTTCCATATGGACAAAAAATTGATATGAATTTTTTTAGCATGGATAAAATCCGTATTATATTTCTCCCCGATGTTTTAAAGCTTAGACTAGGTACAAAAAACTACAGAACATATTTCTCCCTAAGGTGAAGTAAGGGTCAGGTCACAAACACACACACACACACACACACACACACACACACACACACACACGGATTAAAATGGAATACATTAAAAAATGTTCAATACATATATACTCTATACACTCTCTCTTCTCATATACTTTTTTTATATACTCTCTTTTTCTCATCCTACCACACCAAGCCCCTTCTAACATCTGTATTAATTTTTAACTGATGGTAGTACTTATTCCTGTATTTTACATGTCATGTGATTGTTCACTACTGCATACATTGTAATAAAGTTCAAACCAGAATAATATTATCCATCTTTCTTGAACATTTACCATAGCTTTATGATAAAAATATTGAAAATCTTTCTGTTTGTTTTGAAATACATCACTGTAATCCCGAGACATGCCACTCTGCAACATCACACAACAATCCTGGAGGAGGGGAGAGCAAGTCCCGAGGCTCATTTGTCCTACGGAAGTGCTCTACACTGATGTCTTACTCCTAAGAGTCCACTGATAGACCATTCCTCATTCTTCCCCTTATAAATCTATGGTAAGTACCAATACATTTTCAACTTCCATGAGATGAGCTTTCTAAGACCCCACCTGTGTGAGCTCCATGTACTACCTTTTCCATGCCTGGCTTATTTTGATCTCCACTTTCACTTATGTCCCAAATGACAATTTCATTACTTTTATGGCTGAATAGTATTCCTTATGCATAGGTAACACACTATACCTCTGTCAGCCCATGTGCACTTAAAATGTCCTACTTCTTGCGTTCTGTGAATAGCTCCAAAATAAGCATGAGAGTGACAATGTTTATTTTCTTCAGAGTTGTCTCTTGGCTTATATACCCAATAGTGTGATTCCTGTATCCTATACTAGTTCTGCTTGGATATATTAAAGACCTTTCTTTCCATTTTCCAGAGTAAATTACCATAGTAATTTACATCACTACCAACAGTGTCTAAGGGCACCTTCTCTATCTACCCTCACAATACTTACCGTTAGTTTTCCTGATGACGGCCATTCTTAATAAAATGAAATGATACCTCATGGTTTTCATTAACATTTCCCTGACCACTAGTGACAGTGCATTTTTTCACGTGTGTGGCTTTTGTTTGACAACATTTAAAAATGTCTACTCAGGGCTTTTGTCCCCCACTTTTGGCTATCTAGTTCTTGGAGTTCCTTACATATTCTGATTATTGGCCTCTGGCTAGCTGTATGATCTGTAAATACAGTCTCTCATTTGGCAGCTTGTCTCTCCATTTCCTCTTGGCTTTTTTTGTAGCAGGTTTTCAGTTTGATGCCATGTGTTTATTTTGTTTTCATTTCCCATGCTTTAGAGGTCTTGTCACTCCCTTTCACCTATCACCTGTCAAATATCATCCATTTCATACCTTGAAGTATTTCTGTGTTTTTTCTCAAAGTTTTGTTTTAGGTTTTATACTGAGTCTTAAATTCACTTGGAGTTGTAAAAGATGTAGGTGTAGCCTCATTTTTCAGTATGTGTACATACAATTTTCCCAGCAACATGAACTGTAAAGGCCATCCTTCCTTACTGTATATGCTTAACACCACTACAGAAGCCAGGCTTACACCTGTTGGATTAGGTTTGCTAATACTTAGTTGAAGTTTTTTTTTGTACCCTTGTCCAAATATTGACAATAATTTCAATCACTTTGTCTCTTGTTTTATTGTCAACATTTTTCTCATACAACTCTGTCACTGAGATCAATGTGATCTTTCTGATGTGACAGCAGCATTCTATACCAACACTCTACCTAGTCAGTGAGGCAGGAATCATGGGAAGATGCTGAGCACTTAGCATGGATGAATGTAACTGAATTATATGTGTAATTCAAACATAATAAATTATGATTAGAAAAAAACAGATGGAATTAAATTACAAAAGAAACAGACTAAACAAAGCAGAATCCATGAGAAATTCATGACAAAGGAGGCCATAAACACAATTTAAAGGAAGATAATAATACGTACCTCTTCCCTCAAGTGAAAAATTTAATATTTCATTACTGACTCCCATGACACCTGTTTCCTTTTTATTTGGGAAACTAAAAACATATACACATATAATTATATGAATTACTGGAACACTTAGTTTTTATAATTCACAGACTAGTGTAGCAGAATAACTTATTTAAAAGCAATTTCTACTACCTATTAGTTATGCTATTTAATATTAGGAAACTAAAGGTCAATAAATAAAAGGTTTCTTCATATACCTAGATTTTTTAATAGGCAAAGTTTTATGAACTTACATAAAACATATTTCTGAGTAATTTTAATTTCTGTAAATAAAAGTGCAGTAATAACCTTAAATCTAGTCTTTATGACTACTGATACCAACTTCAAAATAATTTTTATAGCCGGGTAGTATTGGGGCACACCTTTAATCCCAGCACTTAGGAGGCAGAGGCAGACAGATCTCTGATTTTGAGGACAGACTGGGCTATAGAGCAAGTTCCAGGACAACCAAGGCTACCCAGGAAAACCCTATCTCAAAAACAGAAATAAATAACAAATCAAAAACAAAAACTTTTTCCTTTTGGTTTTTCAAGACGGTTTCTCTGTGTACTCCTGACTGTCCTGGAACTTGCTCTGTAGACCAGGCTGGCCTTGAACTCAGAGATCTGCCTGCCTCTGTCTCTCAGGTGCTAGGATTAAAAGTATGTCCACTACTGCCTGGCAAACAAAAACAATTTTTATGTCATGATTTTCCCATGTGGTCTCTTCTTCTTTTCCAGGGGAAGCACTGGAATATCTGACTAAAGCTGTTTCGGCATCACCACAGATGAGTGCCTTACACTGAGCTGAGTTCAATGACATGACAGTGACTATGAAAGACAGGTCTCCTAAGAGACAAGAGACTTGTCAGTCACTATCAGGAAGTCCATTTCAGACCTAGGTTGTTAACCTACTCAAATCATTAGAAACATGGCTATGTCAGTAGAGACAGACATCACATAAACACTGGGATATCATTGTAGTGCCAAATTACTCTGTACAGAAAATTTCTATCATCTTGTTTTGTCACAGGGGAGAAAATCCAACTCTCCTGTATGGAATAAGTTCCTTATAATATAATGGCTCAGCCGGGCGTTGGTGGCCCATGCCTTTAATTCCAGTGCTCGAGAGGTAATGACACATGGATCTCTGTGAATTCAAGGCCAGCCTGGTGTACAGAGTGAGTTCCAGGACAGGCTCCAAAACAATATAGAGAAACCCTGTCTTGAAAAATCACCAAAAAAAAAAAAAAAAAAAAAAAAAAAAAAAAGGCTCAAGTGCTTGAGATCTTAAGACCTACACATACTGCTTTAAAAAAAATTTTTTTTTCTTTTAATTAGGTGCATACATGTGTGCCTTTGTGTGGGTTTGCATGTTTGAGTACAGGCACATGTGGAAACAGGAAGCATCAAATCCCCTGGACAAGCTACAGTTAAAGGTAACTGTGAACTGCCCAACATGAATGCTGAGATCCAACATGGATCTTCTGCACAAACAGTACATAAGCTAGCATTCCAGTCTTATATATTATTTTAAAACTTAAAATAATTCTTTCAATGTCCTCAAAAAAGAGAGAGACTTATTCAGATAAAGCAGTTTATGTCAATGAGCCCCATAGTAAAAAGCATAACCTTTCATTATACTGTAAGAAAGGTGACAACTAAAATTGGCCACCACTGGTGCAGGGAGCTAACTCATCTTCCCTAAAAGCAACTGTATTAATTTCCCAATTCTGTAGATACTGACAATTGGTCCACACAAGTAATACAGTACGTATTTCCTCCAAATGGTCCAAGTTCCGTCTTCCAGCTTCACACAGACCACACCTAGTTCTTCCCCCAGTGACATTTTCTTTCTGCTGCACACTGGGCGCTCAAAGTCATTTTAGGATAGTCTAATTCCTCAAAACCTTTAGTTATCTTCACAAAATCTAGGGTTTTTTTTTTTTTTTAATTTCATTAGTTAAAAAGCAGAGATACCAGTTTCTCCAAGCAAAAATGTTGGCTGTCTAGTATTAAAACTGAAGACAGCTGAACTAGAGAGAGTCTCATTGTTAGAGAACTGACAAGGAGCACTGCAAAGTCCTTGCACAACCTCCAGGGACTTGGACCTGCCTAGGGGTGATGATGGAATGAAGAGAAGACACACAGACACACTGAAAACTGGGAGTCAGGTGGGTTTGGGCTCTCTATGGAGAAGCTTTGATACTCTGAAAGCTCAGCATGTTCATTATGCAAGGTGAACAGAGAGGTGGGGTTACTGGATGCAACTGGACAAGGAGGCGAACCTAT
Organism: Phodopus roborovskii; assembly: GCF_943737965.1. NCBI lineage: Eukaryota > Metazoa > Chordata > Mammalia > Rodentia > Cricetidae > Phodopus > Phodopus roborovskii. The sequence continues at coordinate 17,485,640 of NW_026125295.1, read as the reverse complement.
TATAAAGAGAAGCAAAGAGGGAGGACTTATGGTACCAAGTTGGACTAAAGAAAGCTTTAGTCTAGTCTCGGAAGGAGCTGTCTTTGTAGGGGAGAAGTCTTAAGTGGGTAGAAAGGTATGGTGGACAGTTTCTGCATACCATCACCACTCACACTCGGTTCCAAGAATCTGAGGCTAGGGTCCTTGACATGGAAAAGTCCTATCAACAACACACATTCACTCAGAGCTTCACACAGTCAAGATTTCCTCTACTTCCTACAAGGCACTGTTGTTACAGGAGGCACCAGGGCATAATTGTTGTGCCCACCATAATTATTGTGTCACACTGCCTGCATTCAAATACTTCCTGGGCTACTCATCAACTATGGACCCTCTGATAACTAAGTGACAGTTTCTTCATTTGAAAGATGTGGATAACATATATACTTACCACATTAGAATTAGAAGAAATTATGCATCTGAGGGCTTTGAACCTATGTGCCCACCACATAACCAAACAACCAATCACTGCTAGCTGATTCTATTGCTGTTTTTCAGCTAGAGGGATGAATATTAATTATTGGGTAAGGATTTTTAAATTCCAGGGAAATAAACTGATTATAATTCTGTATTTTAATTATTCCTTTACTGATTATGACTGCTTCAGTATACTGATACTTACAATACAGAATAAAAGGAGTAGGCAAATCTGTCTTTCATCTGGTTATACTATCAGTATCTCGGTGTCTGGTAAAAATCTAATTTACCCAGGAGGGCTTATTGTCATTAGAAGCTATACTCCCCAGAGAAGAGAAACAACAGCTAAGACAAACTCCAACCCCTGTCCTAATAACTCAGCAAGATGAGTTATTACTCATTACAAGACCTTCAGGAGCCCACTAAAACTGCTCAGGTGTATAAACACTAAGAAGCAAAGAAAAAGGTACCTCTTCTCCTGTCCAACTCTCATTTCTGAACATAAGCATAAAAATTACCAGCTTCATGTTCCTCCTCCCCTCCCTCCCTCACCACTAATCATCACAGCTGTCTGTAATGTGGTAATCATCTGTCACTGAATTTCACAGACCAATCCAAAATTTTCCTAATGTGCTTCCCTTAAAATCCTGTTTGGAAAATATAATCCCATTCAAATTTACAGCATCTGCTCTCCTAACAAACACCGGAGTGACCCCTAGCAGTCTGTTCTTGTAAATTCCATCTAAAGAGAAAAAACAACTTACTGCTTTGAAGTTTTCCACAGCGAGTCTGCACTTCTGCTTTAGCTGAACATCTGCACCTTCCTTCCGGCCTGAAGTGGCTTGCTTAAGCCAAAGAGGAAATCTTATTTTCATGGAAGAAAAGTGCTTTTATTCCCTGTAATCTCCCTTTTTGCTCTCAGAAGAAACATGTAATTAAATTATGTATGGACTTCCCCAATGGGAAAAACAAGAACAGAAGAAAACCTGCTTTGCCAGCCCAGGGATCTATACTCACAACCAAGAAGCCTATATTCATAAAAGCAGAAGGCAGCTGGAAGTGAGGTGTGATGGAAACAACACAAAGGTACAGAAATGGCTCACACAAATATCCCTGGGGCACAAGCTGGAGGGCTATCTTTAAGTGAGGCATGTGAAGGGAAAGAAAAGTCATGTATTCATTTGATCACACACAGTAATTTCCTCAGATGGCAATGTGTATGGATCTAGAATCTCCTAAAACAAGCTCCAGTTCTCAAAACAAAAAACACATGTGTTGTACACACATTTTTAGAGAAACATTGAACTAGCAACTAAAAAACGAAATTTTGAATAATGACATTTTTCCTTTTTTATATTAAGACCGCTGAAGACTACTTTAAACCTAGATTTGAATCGGTCAGAAAAGAATTAAATATATCGATCGGATTTCAGTGCTGCACAAAGCATACAGTCAACCGAAGGCACTGTGTGAGGAAAGGGGATTGAAAATGAACACGTTGAAAGGGGCATTCAAGTACTCGGAGATGTTCTATTCCCAGATCAGAGAGAACACTGCCAAGGCAGCGGTACACCCCCAACTGATAGAAACTCAATGCAACACCATTAAAACCCAGCCCTTTCAGTAAAATTGACAACTCACTGAAAAAAAATTGACACAGTAGTATAAGAAATGGAGAATATTCAACATAATATTGAAGTTGCAGCCCAGCACTTCCCTGTTTCAAAGGGTACAAAGCCACAGTAAACCAAACCAGCATGTTGCTACTTTAGCACAGACAAGCATCATGATCAATGGAATCCAATTGAGAACCCACATTTAAGATCAAATGACTTTTGACAAGAAGGTCAAAAAAACTCAATGGGAAAGGAATGGCTTTCTCAACAAGTGACTCAGGTACAAGCAGATCTCCACATGTGGATCCTTACTTCACATCACATATAAGTTAACTCAAAGTTACAAAAGACAGGAAGAAACACAGGAGTAAATCAGTAACTTTACAGTAGGTAACAAATTCTTACAACTGACAGAAAGCACAAGTAATAAAAAAAGGAAACAAGTTGATTTCATCAAAACTAAAACTGTACTTTATACAATAGCACCAAGACAGTTGGGAGGCTCCCCCAGGACCACAACAATATGTGCAATTCACTTATCTGCTACAGCACTGTGTTAAGAGATTCCTACAGCTCAGCAACTAGAGCAATAGACAACCTAATTAGAAACGGGTGAATGATGTGAACAGACATCTCATCAAAAATGACAAATGCCCAAGAAGCACATGAAAAGATACTCAAACATTCTGCTGTTTCTCAGAGGTTAGACATGCAGTCACCATAAGCCTCAGCAATTTCACTTCTAGGAAATACCCAAGAGAACCAGAAATACTGACTCATCCAAAACCTCCACAGAATATCCATATAAGCTTTACTCATAAGAGTAAAAAAGTGGAGACAACACAAATACCCACTAGCTGAAGAACTATCAAAAAGTGATACAGTCATGCAACCAACTATGCTTTGACAATAAAAAAGTACTGATACATGCTATTAATATACAGATGAACCCTGAAACATTACTTGGAAGAGGGTAGCCAAAAAAGACCACATCCTAACCTGCTTAATTTCTATGAGATGTTTCAAATAGGCAAACCCAAAGACACATAGTAGATAAGTGCCTTACAGATGCTGGCAAAAGATGGTGATTTCTAAGGAAAGTAGTTTTTTAGTTTTTAGTGTGTGACACATCACAATATAATAATAGTGGTGACACATCACAAGTTTATGTATACTGGAAGGGGGGGGATCAGTAAATTATATACTTTCTTTGAACAGGTGAGTTTTAATGGTATATAAAATATATGTTATAGCTCTTAGGAAAACAGATAATGTTTCCAGGTGTGAATGGAGGAAAGGGAACTGGGCAAAGAGAACAGAAATGACATTACTCTCTTAGACCCAAAAAAAAAAAAAAAAAAAAAAAAAGAAAGAAAGAAAGAAAGGAAATAAATGGATTCTCTTAAGCATTAGTCATCATTTTCTAAAAGCATTTAAAAAGCTCCAGAGAATCACATTACAATACCTACAAGCTCACAAAACAGCAAGCATCACAGTGAGCCTCCTCTAGAACTGAAGTATCACTGTGCAGAAAACAAACTAAAAATAGGAGCTATGTTATAATGATCAGAGCAATCTACTACTCAAAAAACAGGAAAAAAAAAAAAAGAGATAATTTGAAGTCTAATTCAAAGAATTAGCAGTTAACATTACCTTGTGCACATCAAGTTTCTCTAATCTTGCTCAATGAAACATATGTAAGTATTCTACAAGGACAATAATTATGCTCACTAAAATAAGTTCATAAAGCAAGATATTAAAGGGAACAGTCTAAGGTAAGTCAGAAACACAATCATTCAAATATTGAGCTACCCTAAGAGGCCATCATACCATCAACCAAAGAAATGCAAAGTGAAGAATACAAACAAAAACTATGCACACATGTTGGGTTTTACTCATGACCCAACAGAGAAAACTCTGGTCACATGTTTGTCAAAGTGAGACACACTCAGTATCACTATTCAATGCTTCCCAGAGTAACCACATTTGTAACAGTCAAGTTCCATGAACTGAATACTCAATGTACTTAAGGCAAAATTGCAAAGCCTCCATTCACTCCACATCACCTCATTTGCTCTTACAATAATCTATGGGGAAGGAATTACCATCCATCCTATAGGAAGGGAACACAAGGGCATCTTAGTCAGAATAAAACAAATATAAAACAAGAAATGTTTCCACTCAAGAAAAAAATGTAACTAAAAATTCATTCAAATGGGGATGGATGGATGGATGGATGCAGTCTTTAAAACCGCCCCAAACCTCACTAGAGGCAAATGGCTGATTCATAGGCTAGACTCTGGGTAATAAACTGGACATGACAACAACCTCCTAAACCCACAACTTAGCTTCTCGTGTTACTTTTCAATTTTTTTAAAAAAGAAAAATTTGGAAAGATCAAAAGAAAAAAGGACAGAAATTTGTTTCCATGTGTCATGTACATTTAAAATGCACACATAGCTTTCTACAGAAGAAAGCCCAACAGCACTGCTGGGTTGTACCCCACTTAAATATTAAAGACACTGACACTGAGTTCAAAGGATTCCTTATGCAAGTTCAGAAAAGTAAAGCAAAGGATACTTACTTTCCCCTCCACGAGTGCTTGGTTGTGTAGAAACAGGCCAGATCCTTATTTTCCCTAATTATGTTCATTTTGTGCTGAAACCTGGAAGGCAAAGGTATGGATTCCCTCAGTACAGTGTTATACAGTGTTAATTTTCCCTGACTCCCTCACAGCAAGGGACAGTATCTCTCGGGTCCCTACTCTGAATTGCCACAGGTATGTGAGGACATGGACTGTTCAATGCTGTGTTCAGCACTGTATCATGGTTGTTTCCTCAACCACTTTATTCCCCTGGAACCACTGGACTGCTTGTCCCAAATCAACATTCTGAATACAAGGAATCCAGTACAAGTTTTCAGATGAGAAAATTAGTCTCTACATCTAACACTGTCAAACACATGGTGAGCATCTAAAATTAATCATCAAAAGTCAAATCAACTGCAGGAGGTTTCTGTTGCACAGCTAAGGACTGGCCACACTGCCTCCCCTTGGCACCTGAGGGAGCAGCAGTATTTCCTAAGGATTTACAAATAAGAACTATCTAAAAAGGAAGGGGAGGGAGGGAAAGGGGGGGGAGAGAGAGGGAGGGAGGAAAAGAGGGATGAAGGGAGGGAGGGAAGGAAGGAAGGAGAGAGGGAGGGAGGAACACTTGGCTGGACATGGTGGAGCATACCTTTGATCTCAGCACTTAGGAAGCAGAAGCAGGCAAATTTCTGTGAGTTCTAGGATAGTCAGAGCTACACAGTGAGGCCCTGTCTCAAAACAACCTACCCTAAGACTGTCATACATCTTCACAGAACCACCATCTTTCTCCATAGAATTAAATATTCATTGAAAAAATATTAAGGTTAGACAGTACTCCATTTCCCGACCAGGCTAGGACAGCACTACCCAAAAGGCAGCTGTAAACTTCATTACCAGACTGCATGAAGGCAATAAAGAGACTGAAGCTGAGAGTCCAGAGGCGCGTGCTTACAGCAGTCTGATTAGCGGACTCCTCTGGTTGGACAGAGCAGACAACAGGCAAAGCCTGCTGACTTTGTGATGACTCAGTGCATGCGTTGAGAATGTAGCTGTGTCGTATCGACTGCCCGTAACCTAACAGGGCACAAAACCCAGAAACTACTCGTTTTATGAAAGAAAAAAAAAATAAATTCAGGGTGACTTAATGAAAGGCTGGTGATGTTTTGGAGACATAACGTTACTTTACAGAGGCTAAGGAAGACTGTGTGGCCTGGTCTCTCAGCTGTGAAGTGGCCCCGTCTCCCTGGCCTTACTAGAAATGCATGCTAAAACTTACTAAGATACTTACCAAAATGCAAATAATTCATATGGAATAATAGGAATTACAGCTCTCTTAGACTTGCTTTACATCTTTACATACTTCATAAGAGCATAAATTCACCATCTTAAGTACATGATTCTGTTCAGGGTATGCATAACTCTTCCACAGCCATCACCAACTCAGAAACCTTTTCATTGCCCCAACAAGATACCAATTGTCACTGGACATGGTGGTACCTACCTTTAATCCCAGCACTCAAGAAGCAAATAGATCATTTTGAGTTTAAGGCAAGCCTGGTCTACACAGTGAGTTATAGGCCAATGTGATAAGACCTTGTCTCAAACAACATACAAATAAACAAACAAAACCCAAAACAGATCCTCACTGACAGGCACATCTTGGATCTCCTCCCACAGAACCTGGCAGTGAGAAACAGACTTTCTGTTACTGGTTCTGCCTATATAAGGGACCTTGCCAAATGCATTTTGTTTATTCATCTGCCAAGGAACATTTGTGTTGTTTCTACCGTCTGGTTATTATACATAACACTGCTATGGAGTTTTTACCCTCTACACAGAATGCTCTTCCCCCAGATAGTCTGCAGCTTGGACGTTCTCTGCTTCAAAACTTTGCTCACTATCACAATTTACAGTGGAACCAACCCTACCCAGGCTGTTTTAGACTGTTACCATCTCCTCTTTCTGCTTTCCCCATGGTACCCTTCATAGTCTAAAGCTCAGTTTGTTATCTAGCTAATCCTATTAGCTCATTAACATGTCTCTGGAGTACACAAAACATACTGACACAAAACAGTTATACTGGACAAGTATCTGCTTTAGCGAATGTAACGTGGCAATCCCATGGGCAGTCCAAAGAAGATCTGTCAAATTTTCTAGAAAAGCTATATTAATTCACGCTCTAAGGACCAGAACAACAACACCAATTTTTGAATGTTTATTATTTATAAGAAACAAAGAAATTCATCCTATAGTTAACTTGCATTTTCTTACTAGTGTCTAGATAGCTCTTGTGACCCTTTGCTTTGAGTTGGTGTGATACTTTGCTTGTAACAGCGTGTGATCCTTTGTTTGAGTGTCTGTGGCCCTGGTTGGGTGATCGTGACCCTTTGCTCAAGTAGATGCCACCTTTTGCTTGAGTTGGTGTGTCTTTTGTTTGAACGAGTATGGCACTTTATTTCTATATTTTGCATTTGATATAACTAGAAGAGCCAACCAAGACTTATTGAACCCATCAACATTCCTTCCTTCTGAATCATCTGCAGTAATTATTGCTGAAAACAACCCGAGACATCATCTCTAAAGGCCAAAAAATAAAAACAAAAAAACCTAAGCCAGGCAGTGGTAACACATGCCTTTAATCCCAGCACTCACGAGGCAGAGGCAGGTGGATCTCTGTGAGTTTGAGGCCAGCCTGGTCTACAGAGCTAGTTCCAGGACAAGCTCCAAAGCTACACAGAGAAACTGTCTTCAAATAAATAAATAAATAAATAAATAAATAAATAAATAAATAACCAAACAAACAAACAAAAAACTAAACTACACATATGGTATAGTTTCTCCTCATATAGAGAGTGGAATGATAAAAGAGAAAGATGGACATAAATGTAAATGGCTGACATTGAAGAATGGGGTTTGGATTCTTGGTCCACACTGAAGAAAACAGAATGAGTCAATACCAAAGCTCTATCTTGGGCAATCTGAAAGGAAGGAAGATGTTCTTAAGGAGTAACTAGTTGATATCATTAAGAACTATAAAGTAAAAATCAGAGAAAAAATATAAAGTCCTGATTGCAGGTACACACTGGGAATTTCAGTACTTGTATGGTTGAAGCTAAAGGATAACCAGAGACCAGCATGGGCTACATAGAATTAGGGCATGAGCCATAAGGAAAAGACATGATCCCTAATAAATCCACAAGGGAACCAAGGCAAAATAACTTTCAATTAATGACAATGGAGAGTTATGAATTCTTACAGAGAGCATCTGAAAAATGAATTCCTTAATGTCACTGATTCAGACTCACACTGGTGCATACCATTCACAGAAGGACGGATTTCAGGAAAGATGAAAACACTGAGAGGATTTTGAGGCAAAGACAGACAGAAGGTCTAATACATACTATAAAAACAAAGGCTACTAGGATTGCTTATTAAAGGAAAACTACATTTCTGACGCAGACTAGCCTGGTGGCAGAAAAGAAAGAGGACTAAGGAAGTACTCAAGTCTTACACATCAAGATTCTATAGCTGGGACTGGAAAGATGATTCAGAAGTTTAGAATACTTGCTCTTGAAGAGAACCTAGGTTCAATTCCAAGCACCCACATGGCACCTCACAACCATCTGTGACTCCAACTTCAGGGGTTCCAATGACCTCTTCTGACCTCCATAGGCAACAAGAACATAAATAAAAAACCAAAAACATAAAAATAACTAAATCTAAAAGCTCGTTTCACAACATCTCATCATTTTCTGGGTAATGTTTTGGAAGGCAACATCCGCTACTGCTGCTGCTGATTTTTGCAAAGCCAATAAAGCAAAGGTGGGCCTTTATGGGAGCAACTGCTCCAGGGCAGGAAAGGCTTGCCCTTTGGTCATGGTGTACTCAGGTAAGTATGTCTGCATAATAAGGGACCACGGGCCCCCAAGTGGTCAAGTCACCTTACAAATGAGGTAATTTAGAGCTGTTATTAGTATCTATACAGCTTCAAAATAGAAATCATAATAGTTCCATTGACGGGTATTTGAAAGGTGGGAGAATATGATCCCATTCTAACTTATGGCAAGTCCTAAAATTAATTACACAGCAACTCTTACCAAGTACTCAGTTGTTTGTGCCTGGGCTAGGCATCTACCACACATTTATCAAATCCTGTTGTCCTGATGTTTCCCATTTTGTTGACAAGAAAACTAAGTTAGAGAAGTTCAATTACATGCTAAGGTTACACAGGTAATTAAATGGCTGGATGAGGCTCTGGTCCATGCTTTCCTATATTCCCTCAACCTCAGGAAATCCATTTCGGCTATGTAATTACTCGTGTATCATTTGACAGTATATTCCTGAGCTAATTCAAAACTTATTTCAATTATTATCTTTAGCTGGAAAGGATCAAACACCTGTATGAAATAACTTTTGAAAATGCAGGTTTAAACAGAGAATCAAATGACCAAAGTAAAAGCAGAACAAAGACTCCAAAGCCGCAATACTCTACCACCTGTGATAAATAAAGCCATGGAGAACTTCCACACACAGCTAGCTACCCTTTGAACTTATTCCAAACAAACATGTGACAACAATCTATCCATGCATGACTTCAGGTACTGATCAAGGAGATTTCAGAAAAAGAGTATTTTAACTAACTTTTTGCCTTTGAAAAATAACCAGGCTAACTGAGGTCTGAGGTTGGGACCCACTTCTCAGCAGAGTCACATCAACCTTCCTAAATTTTAAAGTTTATTTATACTCTCAGGAAAATCACTGGCATCCTTAAAAATTTTTAGATATAAATTTTTATTTACATTAGAAACAATATTATTTTATATACCAATCCCAGTTCCCTCTCCCTCCCATCCTCCAATGCCTCCCATTCACTCCCCCCCCCCCATCCATTCCTCAGGAAGGGTGAGGCCTTCCATGGGGGAATCATCAAAGTCTGTCATGTCACTGGGGACCATCCCTCATGTATCTAGGCTGAGAGAGTATCCCTCCATGAGGAATGGGCTCCCAAAGTCCATTTGTGCACTAGGAATAAATACTGGTTCCACCACCAGAGGCTCCCTAGACTGCCTAGGCCTCATAACTGACACCCGCATTCAGGGGGCCTGGTTCAGTCCTATGCTGGTTCCCAGATGTCAGACTGGGGTCCGTGAGCTCCCTTTTGCTCAGGTCGCTGTTTCTGTGGGTTTCCCAAGCATGGTCTTGGCCCCTTTGCTCATCACTCCTCCCTCTCTACAACGGGTTCCAGGAGTTTGGCTCAGTGCTTAGCTAAAGATATTTTATACAATGAGTGCCTAAAAACTGCATTAACTTTTTCAGAATATGATCATGCTTTTAAACAAAGAACTCACAAAATGTAGTGTCAATTCACAAAAAGCAGAAAAATATAAGAAATAGAGCCAGGTACAGTGGCACATGCATATAATACCAGCACTTAGGAAGTTGTGGCAGGAGCATCATCATAAGTGAGGCTAGTTTGGGCTACCTACTTAGTTCCAGGCCAGACTTTAGGAAGAGAAGAGAGGGGTAGAGTGTGTTGACTGTGTACCATTCAGAGGAAGAACTGGAAAAACTTCAAATGAACCACAGAAAATGAGTGGCAAGTCGGGGATGCTCAAAAGCACGGTGGTCAGGTGACTTACCTGGGAAGACCTCTACAGCTGTGGCACAGATTCCAGAGCTGCTGGTCCATGTACACAAGCACTACAGCAGCACCCATCTATCACCAAGGGAAGGATGGTAAATTTAAACAGTACTACTTATTGTCAAAGGTAGATGTAGTAGCTATCACTTATTGGCTGCATGACCTTGAACAAATTTCATAGTTTCTCTGAATTACAGCCCTCTATAGAATAGGGATGAATACCTGTCCAAAAGGTGGTATGGACTAAAGGAGACAACTCAGGTTCTTAACTCAGAACAAAGACTCACAAATATTAACCAGCAACTACCATACAGGCTCTTTTATGCATTTTTGTTTTTGTCTTTTGAGACAGGGTTTTCCCTGTGTAACAGCTCTGACTATCCTGGAACTCACTCAGTAGACCAGGCTGCCCTCGAACTCAGAGATCCACCTGCTGGGTCTCTGTGATCCCTTCGGAGCACTGACAATAAAGGCGCGCACTACCGCGGCTCAGCATCTTCCATGCACTTCTATTTCTATATTTTCCAAGTATAGATGCACAGATTAAGATACACAGGACAAGGATAAAATATGGGTTATATATTATATTCTGGGAGAAGTCACTTACATGAGAAACCAATGACCCACAAGATCCCGTTCCAAGGATCCATACCCAGGCTGTTCTGTAACCCAACCAGAACCAAGATAGCAAGCTGGGGTCTGAAACCCCAGACCAGCTTACCCCATCACATCTGAACATGTGACCATGCCCAAATGGGTGTGGTCAGTGCAACATGTGTGGGTGGAGTGGATATCCTACTACAATCTACTAGCACACATATGCATTAAAGCATTGGGGGGGGGATAATATCACATGATTCCCCTTATTTTTCTTTTTTACTACCAACCCTCTACAATTAGATGTAGAGCAACTTAACCTACCTGCTGTGTCAGTTTCCTTAGTTAACTATGGTCTGAAAATGCTAAGTAGAAAAATTCAGAAGCAATTTACAAGATTTAAAATGCATACTGTCTCAGTCAAGTGATGAGATCTCCTAACTCCATCTGCACCACTGTGCATGCTACTAAGGAAATCAGTCACCTGACAGCTTCTTATAATCAGACTGCTTGTCAAGGTGTGGCAGTGTGCTGTTAGGTATCCCTTATTTTATTTCACAATGGACCCACCTAGGAGTAGAGATGCTGGCAATGTGGACACACATGTCAAGCTCCCTCTAGTGAAAGGGTAATGTTCTCAGTAAGCATGCACACTAAGGATACTAATGCCCATATCAATTTCAAAAGTCATGGTCACACTGATAAGTGATTAGCTAAGATGAAAAATGTATTGTGTATACGTGTATGTGTGCACAGGAAAAACACAGCAGACAGAGTTCAGCACTACCAGCTGGTTTACAATTCAGTGGGTATCTGGGACCCTATTTCTAATGGATGAATGAATTGCCTAGAATTTCTAACTTCAAAAGTACTGGTTCTGTTGACTTAATCAGCATTCACAATTTTTATTTAACCACTTGTGAACTTTTGAGGGAAAAAAGGAAATTTCATGAATAAATTTAATGTCCAGTCATTATCTCTTCTCTATTTTTAAAAAGCTCAAAGGAGTTCAAATATAATTATTAATGGGTAAAAACACTTAAGTAGCCACTATCCTTTATTATTCATGAAGAAAACTGCAGATCTCCTGCTCCAAGGAGGCTGAAGCATCAAGCAAATAATGTCGGTAAGAGTCATTTTTTTTTTCAAACAGGGACATGCTATAAATAACTGTCCAGCTTAAAAAGATGATAAACAGTAGAATGGGATCCTATCCTGTCAGCCTTCTACCACTGAGTGGGCCACTTCCTAAAACTATCAGCTAAGGCCAAGCAGTGGTGGCTCATGCTTTTAATCTCAGCACTTAAAAGGCAAAGGCAGGAGATCTCTAGAGATTAAGGCCAGCCTGATCTACAGAACAGAGCAGCCAGGACTACACAGAGAAACCCTTTCTTGAAAGACCAAAAGAAAACAAACAAACAAACAAAAAACAAGACAAAATAAGCGCTATTAGCTAAATTCATTCCTGCAAGAATGTCCCATTTCAAATCCCAAGATTTACACTTGCTATTTTAATGAGGGGAAAATTTATCTGCACGCCCCCTTTAATTAAACTCTGCTGAAAGTATCTCCACTGGCTGACAGGTCAGCTTCAGTGGTTTTCACTCTATAATCTGGTATCTCACTAGTACAACTTTTTTGCAACATCTCAGGTTATTCGTTTGATAGAAATGTAATAAAAGTTAAAAAGGCAAATTAAATTCACGCTTGGAAGGCATGGTGGTGTTAGTTACTAATCCTGAAACTCGGGAGGCTGAGGCAGGAGAATGAATTTGAATAAGTAAAAGCTGAATATAAAGACCCTGCCTCAAAACAATACAAAATAAAAAGGGTTATGGCTGTTCTCAGGGACAGCACATGCCCTAAGTTCAACTGTACGGTGTTTGGCTGGAGTCACTCTTTTCAATAAATTTCAGGCTTTGTGCTTTCGAATAACATTCACATTTTAATTTATCACTGGTAGTAATGCTGGCATCCATTTACAACCTTTTATGAATAAAATTATAATGGTCTTGAGGAGATGCATGACTTTGATTTGACACACATACACAGAAGGAGAGAGGGAGGGAGGGAGGGAGGGAGGGAGGGAGGGAGGGAGAAAGGGAGGAAAGGAAAAGAGGAGGGAAGGAAAAGAGAGCTAGAATCTGAGTCCAGTGGGTAGGACCCTATATCAAGCTGACACTGAACAAACCCAGGTTGAAGGGACTAAGATAGGCACAGTCTGAGGCAGACTACAACCAGATTGTAAGCGGAAAAGGTTGCACGCACAGCAAAATTAAGCACACATGGCTGGCTTGTGTTAAATAAATTCAAAGGACTCAGTAGCTAAGGATAAATGGAAACACTAAAAAGTAAAATTAATGAACAAGGGAATTGGAGTAAGAAGGTTTTTCATCTGTTAAAAGCATACATTTTGCACAACCATCTGAAAGAAATTCTTATATAAATATGACAATTTAGAATATTGGGAAGACATTAACTTTCTCATTTTGAGGCTATGAACTCTAAGTACAGAATTTGCTCTCAGGTAATGGATTAAAAGCATGACTGTTCTGAAATGCATCAAAACTTAAGATGGGCTGACAGACAGACAGAAAGATAGAACTGTGATAAATCAATGAAGTAAGATGACGGAGGGAGGCATGCCAGGGTCTGATATAAAGCTCTTCTGACTTGGCCAATAGTGACATGCCTACAGAGTGCTGAGGGAAATCCAGGGGAGTGCCTTACTTTCCAAAGAAGTTTTCCCACACGGGATCACTGTTCACCATTTCCTGTGCAAGCACATCTAATATGGCACAGTCACGGCCCCGTATGGGAACCACCACCCATGTGGCAATTAACTAAAGGAGAATCCTCTATATTGGCTTCTTAAAAATCCAATTTTCACAATCACATTTGAAATCATTATAAATTATATTACTAGTTTAGTACTATTTTTGAGCAAAAGGTTTAAAAAAAATGGCTAGCAGAATATTGACTTTTACCCAGATTAAAAAGCTACATCTAAACTGAAATAAAATATGCTGTATCTGGGGAAACCTGCCATCTGAACTTTAACCCTATTTTTGTTTTTAGTCAGGGTCTCATTTAGTTACCTAGGCTGCCTTCAAACCTCTTACAATCAGGTGATCCTCTGGCCTCCATAGCCTGGGACATAAAGTACTGCACCCAGGTTAATTTTTTTAAATTTTGTTTCATTTTAATACATGACTAAGTACAAGTTAAAGCATTTCCTTTGGAAAGAACAAATAAATGTGTGCATTGTGTATGATATCTATAATAACCTTAAAATAGCAAGAAACACATCATGTGGTTTCAGTACACCCCATTCAATGTCCCTTAACTGGAAGAGCTTGATCCCCTAAGGAAAAATGCTGTCACAAAACAGGGAAGCAAGCAGTAACATCTATGCTGGACTGACAATCTTATACCCCAATAACTGTCTAGAAGCTACAGTGTGCTATTGTATTATTTGCCACATCAGCATTCTGCTTCATTCTTTCTTAAAAAGTCAAGACAATTAGAAAGTTCTTCATGAACTAAAGAGGAGGGAGATAAAGTGCAACCCCTAAAACTGAAGACACACTCTTAGTTTGGTCTCAGTGGGGGAGTACTGGACACATGTAACACAGCAGTTAACTGTGTGTGCAAATGTGTGTGTGGAGACCAAAGTTATGGCCAATCCCCAAAGCTGTTCATCAACACCTGTTCACTTTTTTTTTTTTTTTTTTTTTTTTTGGAGACAAGGTCTCTCAGTAGCCTGGAGCTCACAGTCACTCCACACTGGTCTGTGAGTGAGCCCAGGGATCCACTAGTCCCTACCTTCCCAGAATTGAGAATATAGGCCCTAACATGCCTGGCTTTTTGAAATGGGTTCTGGGTACTGAATTTGGGATCTCATGCTGTACTGAGCTACCTCACCACAGCAGTTACTTTTGTTGTCTTTCCTATTTAGCAATATAAATCAAATGCTGAGCTGAGAGAGATCTATTTTAATCATGCATATGTTGATTCCAACTGAGGCATCTAGCCTATTTTAATCATGCATATGTTGATTCCATCTGAGAGAACAGTTTTCATTTCTAGATAGATTTATCTATTATTTGAAAAATTAAATTTTCATGGAAAGTGCATTGTGACTTTGCCCTTTCCAAAACTGAAAAACATATTTCATCTGAAGGAATATTCCTCTTTTCAGAAATGTGCTCAATTCTTTTCAAATCTGAGCTGCTGATCATTTATGCATTCTAGTTCCTACATAGTTTTCACACTTTCTAGACCTTATTTCTATTTCATTGTATCTCAAAGCAGAATCTGGTTTTGCAATGTCACACTCTAGATGAGTAAGGTCTTCTTTAGTTCAGTTAGCAGGCCCTTCAAAGGTTAGATCTACCATGGTAAGGAGGCCCTATTCAGGAACAGAGATCTTTTAACTTATTTTCCCTTTAACCCTGCAGCAAACATAGTTTGAGTTATGTTTTACAGTTAGCATCCCATACCTAAGAAATACTATTAAAACACAGGCAGTTTACATGGCACGGATTTCTCACACTCAATACTAAGGAACAGTAACAGCTTTCAAGTTTGTTATTTTTGAAATGCCTGGATTATTTCTACTTCTCCCACAGGGTTTATAACCTACAGAACACTTCTAAATTACCTTTAAAGAGGAATATCTAGTTTTAATAAAGCAAGCAACTTAAAGGTTTGAGGGAAATGTTGCTTATCTGCTCTAAGAGTTGATAAACTCCAAATACATTCTGAATCGTATCTACAAGTTTGAGGGAAAGGAATTCTACAGCAAAAATACCACTGGAACACAAATCAGAAAAACCTGTAAAAGTCTAACTTTCAATAAAATTGGTACAGACCTTTGACTCTATTAGCAAAAGCTGAGTCCATGCAAAACCTTAGTAGTTCGTTAACTATAGTTAAAGGCAGAACATGACAGTAATTACTGCAGACTGCTTTAGGTGTTTTGTTTCCTACCTGTTAGTCAAGTGCAAACCAGTCCTCAGGACACCAGCTAAATACATGAGCTACTGAGGTGGTATAGTCTACCAAAGGAAACATAACAAAACCCATAGCTTTTGATCCTATTTTAGAAATCCTATTTCTTCATAAGCAGTCCATAGGTACAGTATGTGGGGTGCTGAATAAAGAGTACACAGACATAACTGCAAATAAGCCACACTGGATGCACCTTTTCCCAGATAATTCTGTCTTAAGTCACTGAAGACCACCATAACCAAGCCCTGGCTTCAGCTAGCTGCTAAAAGGATATTCGTGAAATCAGTGACTCTCTGGGGAGTTTCCATGACTATGAATCAGTTTCTCTAACAGGAGGGATTATGAACTGGCATGCACTCAGCAAAAGTACACTGCTCTAGAAGGAAAACATGTTTAAAACGCTGGTTAAACTTTTAAACTAGGGACTGGAGAGATGGCTCAGCGGTTAAGAGCATGAACTGATCATCCAGAAAACCTTACTGAGTTCAGTTCCACACACTGGACTCACAACAGCCTGAAACTCCAAATCCAGGGGATCCAATGCTCTCTCTGGGCTCTGGGGCACTTCCAGTTAAGTATACAGACACAGACACATACAGACTTGAAAACTTGCCCTCCATGTCCAAACGCTCATTTGCACAGAGGAAAACCTATTTATAATGAACTAGCCCCACAACCTAATTAAATTTAAATGTAAAACACAAAATATATTCTATTGGGCTTAATGTATATCATTTTCCAGTACCACAGCTACTATAAATTGAGAAATTATACATAACTTGTACAGTTCAGAAAACAATGCTAACAGCAATTCTACTTGTGGTATTTGAGTCATCAAGATGACAAATGTGTACCCATCCATGTTTCTGTCACAGATTGATTCTGTGCAAAGGTGCACACCTCTGATAGTTTATTTTTATTATTTTTAAATGTATGTGTATTTGTGTCCCTATCTGCAAGCAGATGTAGGTCTGTGCTGAGACTGGAAGAGGGATTTGGATCCTCTGGAGCTGGAGTTACAGGTGGTTGTGAGTAACCTAGCCTGAGTACTGGGTAACAAACTCAGGTCTCCAAAGAGAGCAAGTTCTATTATCCACTGAGCCTTCTCTCCAGTCCCTATTTCCAAATCGTTGGATGTGTTCTTCTCCAAAGTTTTAGTGACCCAAAATGGATAATTGCTACTGACATACATACAGGTTTGCTGTTTGTTTTTTCCCCTCAGCAGTTACAAACCAGGCATTCCCCGTCTCTTTACTGTGCTTTTCATTTCCAGTGCTTCTGTTCAAGTCCTTCTGTTCCTATGTTTTTGAAGTTACTCCTATCATCCAGGATTGGACTAACCATTTTTTTCTGCTGCAGTCATTAATGGTCACTTGAACTTCCCTGCTGCATAACACTATCTACATCAGCTAGCTACATCAGTCTGAGTGTAGCTATGATAATTGCTCTCATAGGAATTTCTTCCTTTTTTCCCCTTAGCTTTCCGTATGCTTCTTGTTTCACTGGAAACTGGACATATATGGAGTAGTGGAAACTAAGGTGAACAATTTCGTGATCAGAAATGAGTCTCCCCTTTCTTTGTCAGGATGTGAGTGCAAAGGGTACATGAGTAACCTAGCTAAGAGGTGAGCTGGGTTTATGCCCTTGTGACACTTAACCTCAGGACACCACAAGCACCACTCTTTTGCAGAATAATGTGTATCTGTGGTGGGAGGTGGTTTAGCTAAAGAAGTCAGTCTGACCTTCATGTTGTGCTTCATGTAACCTTGTGCTTTTCCTTGCAGTGTTCTGTGATCATGGTGACATATTCAAAGTGAATTAGTGTGGTGGCAGGAGACAGAGATGCAGTCTCTGAGCTAATTATGAGTCTGAATCCTGTATAAATCACAGGGTAAGAAACATGGTCGTCTTCAGTCTCCTGACTAACCCTTAACCCCAGTTTGGCTTTGGACTCCTCCCTCCCCTAGATATTCTTACCTTCTCCATACTCCCCCAAGGGCTCTGTGTGTGTGGAGAACGATTTAGAGCAAATTCTTGGCCCTCTTAAAAACTCTGCTGCTGTCCCCCTCCGCTGGGTCTGAGAAACAGACTCTCAGTTTCCTAGGAGTGCACCGGTGAAGCTTGTGTATAATAAACAGCTTCTAAACAGCCTCTAAGTTGGCACATTCACTTTCATCCATTTTTCAACTCTTCTAGCTGAACTTTTAACCACTGTCCGAAGGTCCTCCCCAGCTTTCACGCTCCCCCTCAGCTCCTTTTGAGCTAGTGCTTCACCATCTCATCAGTTCTCTAAGCAGTCTTTGAAGTGATCAACTTGAAAGAAATCAGTCTAGGTTTTTTTTTCTTCCATTGCTGTAAAGATGATGCAAGCAAACTATTTAGTCTCAGAATCAAAGCTAAATGGTATAAATGATTTCAGGATAGCAAAAGGCATGTTAACAATTATTTTATATAAAAAAGAAGGTTTTAGTGGAGCTGATGAAGGTGAGAAACACTAAAAACTGTATCTAGAAACAACGCAGGCCATGAAGAAGGCTCAGTAGGTAGAGGCCTTCCAACAAGTCTAACAACCTGAATTCAATACTTCTGTCACATGAAGGAGGCAGCCATCACAGCTAACTTCCTGAGTTCAACCCCCAGGTTCCACACAATGAAAAACAGAGGAACTCATTCGAGTTGTCCTCTGACTCCACATATGCTCCATGGCACATAAACGATAACACAAATAAATACAAACATTTTAAGTTAAGGGGAAAAAAAAAAGAACCAACAACTTGATATATGAAAACTAAAACAAAGCATAACAAACTAAGAACTGCACCTTAACCACTGCCAAACATTGGACATTAGACCAAAGCCTTAGCAACAAATAAAACTGGGCTGCTGTTTAGCTGCACAACCATGTTTACACCTTGCCCACTTTAGGTAGCTCAAAGAAGCAAGTCTGTGCAACAGAAACCTCACATTCACCTGTGTACACAACTGCTAGAAGAATGGGACCAACTTAGCTATAACACACCCTTCTTATTTCAACTCCAATTTAGTATCTATTGGGAACCGGATTCCACTGTTAACCTTTCTTATGAGTTTAAGATTATTACTGTCTACCTGTAGAGCCATCGTCTGTTTATCTGTAATAAAGATAAATTCTTGCAAATAATTCATACGTTCCACCACTGTATAACTTTTTTACTGATGGTATTCATGTTTGAGTAATTTTTTACCTTAAGAACTTGATTTGTTTGCAACTATGTTTGCTAGTATGATTTAAACTATTACTGATACTGATTAGAAAAGGAAGGAAGGAAAAGAAAGAAGAGAGAGAGGAGAGAAAGAGAGAGAAAGGGAGAGGGAGAGAGGGAAAATACCCATGGCATCTCAGGGGAATACAAATGCTGTACTGGTCCAGGACTCTAGCTTTAAGGTCTCTACATCCCTTATTTCTTAACCCTGACTCCTCTTTTCCTCCTTGGCTGTACTTCCTGTTTTAAAACAAGTGTAACTGCAGTGTTTTCTCAACTAGGACTTACCGTTCTTGGATGCAATATATTTATTAACAATCCAAGCCACCATGTGCAATATTGTGGCTAGAATGTTGTTTTACATTGTATTTGAAAATTAAAAGGGTTTTATGCTGTGAGCTAAACAAAGTTAAACAATGAAGAACTAGAAACAAAGAACTACAACAACAAACTAAACAGTGTAGAGTAAAAGGGAAAAGCGCGATCCAGGAAGTGAGAAATCATTCCTTTGGGAGTTCATCTCTATGTAAGGGGGCAATTTTTATTTTACATCATCTCTCCACCGAAGTGACCAAGGAAACGGTTTCAAGACAGGAGCAGTTAATTTAGCATCCTACTACAGGAGATTTTTGGAGTAAAGGCATGCAGGTGTAGTCTCAACAGCCATCCCATTGAGCGTCCACATCCTGCTTCACCTTCTCCAAAAGCTGTGAAACCACAGCAACCTAGCACAGGCAACAGCGAACCGGCCCGGCTACCCTGCAAGAAGGAAAAGCCTTGGGGAAGAAACTTGATGTTTGATAAAGGGCCTGGAGAGGAGAAGAGCAGCTGCCCCTCCTTTCCCATCAAACCGAAACAGAGCTAAGGAGGGAAGCTGGGGGGGGGGGGGGGAATGAGAGTCTACTCGGGACCCCAGAGGAGGGAAGATCGCTGACCCAAGGAGACCGGAGGCGCCGGCACCCAAGAGGGAATCCCGAGGGCGGAGCCCACAGGGGGGAGGAGGTGTGGAGTCGAGTCAAGGCGAGAAACCGAGAGCAGAGGGGGACAGGGACAGTGATGGGAGAGGGGTGAGGCTGCCAGGGCAGTGCCCCGGGCAAGTGTCACTCAGAGCCGGGGGAGGGGAGGGCCGGGGCGCTGGAGCCCCAGTGGGCGGAGGTGCAGTTACTTGCTTTAGCAGCTTCGGGCCGCAGCAGCCCGCCCAGTGGTCCCCGACCGCAGCTCCCGGGTCCCCACGAGTGGCAGGCGGCATCGCCGAACCCCAGAGCCAGCCGGAGGCGGCTTTACCTTCGCCGGAGGCTGGAGGCGCTCCAGCCCGAGCTCCGCCCGCCGCCGGCTCCACGTCCTGAGCCGGATGAGGCGCCGCCGGCCCCGGGCCCTCTCGCCTTCCCTTTCCCCGCCGGGGCCTGTCACCGCGGGTTCCTGCTCCGCCGCCCCCACCCCTCCGCTCCTCCCTCTGCCTCTCAGAGGCTCGCTCTGGACGCCGCCATCTTCGCCCAGGCTGCGAGCGCCGCACACCAACGCGCCTGCGTGGCCGCCGCCCCGGCCGTCACGAGACCCAGTCAGCTGACCTCGGCGCTTCCGCCTTGCGCCCCGCCCTCGGGCGGGCATTGCCCCTCCCTCTGCGACCCATTCGCCGCCTTCCGGGAAACGCCGCGTGCGCGCCGCCCGCCGTTACGCCTCTCGGGAAGTAGGCGTGCGCCGAGGAGCGAAAGGCTGAGCCAAGAGATCGCCAGGCCCGGCGGGGGTTGCGAGGGGCCACGCCCCTTGCCGCGTCCCCGGAGGCCACGCCCCCCGGGGCGGCGGTGCGCACGTGGAGCCACGCCCCTCAGCCTGTGTCCCGCGGGCTACTGTAACTCTGAACTGGAGCCTCCCGGGTGCCCAGCGCTAGACTTCAGTGTCCTGGCGCATCCTCGAAGCCCTTGGGAGCCTCTGCACATCTCTGGTGTAGCTACATTGGAAGCCTGAAGGTTTCACTTGCTGTTGACACACCAGCAAGATCCATCGCTGAGCAGGGGGTGAAGTTTTGGGTGGGCTGTCAGGTGATGGAGACCGAAGTCTCAGAGGTCAAAGGCCTTTGCGGGTGGAGTGCTGGGCAGGTAACACTGCTGCCATCATTGTCCTCTGATCCCAGAGCCAGGGGTTTACTTAAGCTAATTAACCTTCTGTTGTCTGAGATGGGGATTATCCTCCATGTTCCGTAAATTGAGGTCTAGTCCCACGATAGTAGACTTAGTGTTTGAGCTCCAGTAAGTTGACCCAAGTACTTTTCTCTGGGTAGCAACTCTGGAACTATATAAAGAGGGGAGTCTCCGAAGATCGAGAGTGAATCAGAATGAAGTAAGGGTTCAGATGCCAACTGTGTAGCGTCAATGAGCAATAGTTTAAGGGAAGTCTGCCTCATCTCAAACCTGAGATGTGCACACTGCCCTTTACAAAGTGATTCTACGAAAAGAAATTTTTTAAAAGACAACTTGTGTGGACACAGTTCTAGGTTTAAAGGCTTGTTGTGAGCTCAGTATTCCTTTTGTGTAGCAAGCATGGAATTGTAATTTCTCAGGGAGCCCCATCTGTGCTTGGCTCATTTTATAAATGGTAGTTATGGGGTGAAAAACATGTAAAAATCGTTTTTACAGACTTTGCTCCTTGACTGATGGACCCATTCTGTTTCTGGAGACGATTGCATGTTTCCTTAGATAGGCTTTCCTACACTGTGCCAGTAAGATAAGGGGCATGTGAGCAATCAGGACAGCTAGTTTGTAAAGACGGGACCTGAAATAGAGTGGGAAGGGACAGGAAAAAAAGAAAGACAACTAGGGAACGTTACAGGGACCCTCTTGGCTTATCCCATGGAAAGAAAAGCATGGCTTTTTATATATTATGGAGCCTTAGAGTATTGCTGGAAATACATGTGACCTGTACTATTTTGTTTGGTGGAGGAAACTGACCCAGGGAGTTTTAAAGTGGCTAGTTCAAGGTGAGCTTCATCCTAAAAGGTGAGCCAAGATTTGACAACAGAGAGTGTAACACAAAGACCATCAAACAACTAAACCCTGATACAGCCTCTCTGTTCAGTATTTGGAACCAATTAAATGTATTCTCAAGAGTGGAAAGGAACCTAGGTAACATGAACTGCCTTGCTCGCCTGTAGTGGAAAATTCCCTGCCTCTCAAGACAGCTTGAAGTTGAGAAGCCTCAGGTTCTTCCAACAAGCCTTTTCTTGCAGGAGTAGTTTGGGGTTTGGTTGGTTTTGCTTTTACTTTTTGCCCTATTCCCCATCTGTGCCAGAGCTTTTCAGTATTTACAGTACTTCTGACCACGATGCCGTGTCCTGTCCTTACCTGCGTTTTCAACAGTCTTTCACAGGTGCAGCTTGCCTTTGCACAACTTCCTAAATTTTCTAAGTTTTTCTTTCACTGTTCTCAAAATTCTAGAACTAGAGACAAAAGTTGGGGCAAGTAGGAGGACTTGGCTCATCTTTCTCTAAACTTCTGTTAAGTTACTTCGTCCCCACCCACCCCATTTTGAAAGGGGTGTCAAATTCCAGGTAGACTGTCAGACTTTTCTTTCTGTATTTATCCTTTCTTTCTTCAGAGTCCAAGATTGCAAATACTTTCTCACAGTGCACACCTATCAAATTTTCAGTCCAAAATAGTGAGCTATAATATTACAAAGCTTTTAAAATATGTGCCTCACCACTTTCTAGACAGCAGTAATTTTATCTGTGTTCTAAGTTGGCATTTAACACAGGAGAGGTTCAAGATCTTAAAAGAGCTACATAGCATACCCTGTTTATTGAATTCCATGCTGCTGTTAAAATGACCTTCCTAATCATATCGATGCCCAGACTCAAAATAATCGCTGAGAACTCTATACTTGCAGCAGTGTTTTGAGTTATATCTTGTTTCTTTTTTTTTTCACTGCTCACTTTGTCTTGTTTTGTAGCCTTGAACTTTCAGTTCTCCTTTCCCATTGTCTGTTCTGTGGCTTTAGTTGATTAGTTTTTCATTAGGTATATTAGTTTTGGTGTATGAACGTTTTGTCCACATGTGCATCTGTACCACTTGCATGTCTGGTGCATGTAGAGCCCAGGCTTAGAACTAGAGTTATAAATGTTTTTGAGCCACCATGTGGGTGCTAGGAATCAAATCCAGCTCCTTTGCAAGAGCAACAATTACTTTAAACTGCTAAGCCATCTCCCTAGCTCCTAGAGTGCTGTGATTACAGGTATTCATCACCACACCCAGATAAACTGTTTTAAAATACATTACCACCATCCCTATGTGGTGAACATGAAATAAAATTAATTTGAAGTAATCTTTTTTTGTACACTGTAAATATGTATTATTCTCATTGGTTGATAAAGAGCTGACTGGCCAAGGGCTAGGCAGGATTTTCAGGACAGGGAGAATGGTGGGAAGCAGAGGGGACTGATTCTGACAGTCACCTGCCAGATGGGAAGGAAGCAGGACATGCAGGAGAGGTAAAAAGCCATGAGCCTTGGAAGCACATAGATTAATAGAAATGGGTTGATTTAAGATTTAGCTAGTAACAAGCCTGAGCTATTGGCTGAGTATTTGTAATTAATAGTAAAAATCTGAATGGTTATTTGGGTGCAGCTGCCAAAACACAGAGAAATTCTGCCTACATTCACGTTGTGTTAAAATGTCATTGGTAACGAGTACAGCCAACACCAAACTGAAGTGCTGCTCTCTGGTGCTTTAGCTAGAAACAAGTGAAATATGGTGTCCCCTCATTGTTGAGCAACTTCCCAATAAGTAATTAGCTTGTTAGTTTTCTGTAGGTGGTCAAGGAAAATTTAGTTCAGCGTTTGTGTCAGCTGTCAGTCACTGAACTGTTACTTTGTACTGTGCTAATTTATCAGCTCCTTAACACACCTCCCTCTCCTTCTCTCCTTGTTACTAGTGGGATAAACATCTGTACCCATATATGTGTAGGCCAAAGGACACCCTCAGATGGTGTTCCTCAGGAGCCATCCATTCCCCTGGATTATTTTAAGGCAAGGTCTCTCACTGGGACCAGAGCATGCTGTTTTTAAGCTAGGCTCCCTGGTAAGAGAGCCTGTTCGGTGATGGCATTATAAATGTATGCCACCAAGCCCAGGTCTTTGTGTGGGTGCTGGGGATTTAATCTGGGTCCTCATGCTTGCTCTACAGACCCTACTGTAAGCTCTCTCCAGTTGCTGATTGAATTTAATTGTTTTACACTTACTTATTTTACATGTGTGAGTGTTTTGCTTGCTTGTTTATTTGTCTGTGCAGCATGGGTATTCTGGGTATCTGATGAGGTCAGAAGAGAGCATCAAATCACGGGGAACTAGAGTTTCGGGTAGTGGTAAGCCCCTGTGTGTGTTCAGGGAGCCAAACCCAGTCCTCTGCAAGGGCAACAAGTCCTCTTAACAGCTGAACCGGCCCTCTGTTCTTCTGATTTGATGTTTATAACGCACACCAAAAGAAGACACTGCTATTTCCCCCATTTCTTTCATTTTAGGAACCCAACACTTGCACAAGATGGCAAGCAGCTTTGCCCGATATCAGGTCACTTAAGAAAAGTAACATTTCTCAACCAGAACTATTGGATTTCAGCATCCATGTTCGGTATCACTGTATTAGATAACCATAAGCTGTTGTAGCCATGACTTCCTCTTCTGCTGGTCAGGAGTAACCACTGGGAGTCTGTCTTGTGAAAAGTTTACATTAGAGTTTGAAGTAGAAACTGCTGTAATTACTGGCTCATAGTGCATTTTCCCAGAATGACATGCTAGGCCTTCAATTTGGATTTCATCCTTATCAATATTAGTTTTATAAAACAATAATTAATCATTTAAAATATTTTATGGGCATTTTGCCTGCATGTATGTCTATATACCATGTTTTGGCTTGTAGCCATGAAGGTCAACAAGGCCATCGTATCCCTGGAAATTAGAATTGTGAGCAACTATTTGGGTGCTGGGAATTGAACCTAGGTCCTCTAGAAGAGCAGCTCTTAATCTCTGGGACATCACTTCAGCCCCGAGAGAGAGAGAGAGAGAGAGAGAGAGAGAGAGAGAGAGAGAGAGAGAGAGAGAGAGAGAGAGAGAGAACATTCCGGGACAGCCAGGGCTGTTACACAGAGAAATCCTGTCCGGAGTGGGGGGTGGTGAGGATCACTGCCAGTTAAACCAACTCTTCAAAGCCATCAAGTGTCTATGAATATGGAATTTTAGTAGCAAGCATCTTCAAGTTCAGAAAGCACCACCTTCCTACATCTGTGGTCTACTTTATGTCATCCCATCTGGCACCTCAATTAGGAGCGAAAGAAAGTGCACTTTTTCTAGTGAAACTGAAATCACTGACGAGGGAGAAGTGAAACTGCAAAACAATCTAAAATCAGAGGAGACAGAGCTGTGTGTGCTCCAAGTGGGCAGGCAAGAAAAGGGTTTCCAGGCCTTCTCTCTCCTCTCTCTAAACAGCTGTTCTCTAAGTGTCAGAGCTAAACTCTTACAGGGACAGCTGTTGTGTGGCTGCAGGCAGATCAACAGACCAGACCATGGAAGCTGTCCACGCTTTCCTTTGTTTCCCTTAGTGCCACCCGGTAGCTCCTCTCCGCTCCCCTCTGCTCAGTGTGTCTTGAGGAAAAGATGAGCCAAGTTTGCTGAACACTGGGCCCAGCCCCCAGTATTTTAAGAAGGGAGCAGATGGTTGTGTGATGTTACTGCATTCTCTATTAATAGAGGTAGTGGTTTACACAAAACGTGGGCAGAGGTTGCTGGCTTTATCTTCAAAAATATATAATTGATCTCTTTTTCTTTCCTTTTCTAGCCTTAATTTTTTTTCTTTTTGCCTCGTTTTTTAAAATCACCCCTATGCTAGTATTTTTGTCAGCATAGTAAAATCCAACATACCTTGGAAGAGGGACTCTCAGCTCCAGAATAGCCTCCATGAAATTGGCCTGTAGGCATATTTGTGAGGAATTTTCTTGATTGTTGAGTGATGTAGGAAGATACAGCCCACTTGGATGGTGTCACCCCTGAGCAGACAGGTTTGGGCTACATCACATAGCTGAACAAGCCAGTGAGCAGCATGCCTCAATGGCCACTGCTTTAGTTCCTGCCTCCAGTTCCTTGGCTTCTCTTAGTGGACTGTAAAGTGTGAGGGGAAATAAACCCCTTCTTCCCCAAGTTACTCTTGGTCATGATGTTTGTCATATCAATGATTCCTAACCTCAAGGGAACCTGACTCGGAATCACACAACCGCCGGTAGGGTTGAAGGGCACTCTTGGAGTCCATCCATTGCTATTCTTCAGGGTCCACTGGTTTCAGCAGCGTGGTATTGCTACTACATCAGATTGTTGGAGCTTCCACTGAGAGCAGCAACCAGTCACCTCTGCTGCCTGCCCTGTGTCACGCAACCTTCATTGCAGATTGTCTGGAAGATGGCAAAACTATTGCCATAAGCAAGTTGGGAGGGAGTGTCGAACTGAATGTCCTCAAAGGAATTCCAACTCTTCAGCAGAGTGTCTGTGGTGGCTTGAATGAGAATGTCCCCATAGGTTAGATGTTTGATTATGTGGTCTGTGGTCCCCAGATGAATGCTGTCTGGAGATTTGGATAGGTTAAGGAAGTGTGGCCTTGCTGGAGGAGGTATTTCACTGAAGGCAGGCTTTGAGGTTTCAAAGCCCAGGGCCATTCCCAGTACATGCTCTCTGTCTCTCTCTCTCTCCCCCCTTCCCCTCATCCTCCTTCCCCTCTCTCCTCTCTTCCCCTCCTTCTTATCTGCAGTTCAAGATGTGATCTGTTTGCTGTTCAATGCCTGCACCTGCCAGGTGATGGTGATCCAGCAGAAACCATAAGCCCAAATAAACTGTTCCTCTGTTGGTTTATATTGTTCATGGTGTTGTATCACAGATAGAAAAGTAACTGATACAGTGTCCTGTGGCAATCATCACAGATCATTACTTTGACACCTCCCTTCTATAACCCTGGCATCGCACTTGAGTGTGCAGCATCTCTGATTAGGGACAACCTTCAGCCCTGCCCCTGAAGAACCCAAAGGAACCATGTGGTTCCCCCAAAACATCACAAACCTTTGGAATCTGAGGCTGCTTATTGGGTTTTTGCATTAAAACCTGATTGTGTTTCTCAGGTAAGGTTTTCACAGTTTGAGAATCAATGAATTAACTGGTATAGTAGCTCCCGCCCTTAACCCTTAAATCCCAGCACTCAGGAGGCTGAGACAAGCAGTTCATCATGCATTCAAGACTAGCCTTGCCTTAAAATAACATAGGCCTTTAGAGATGGCTCAGGGGTTAAGAGCATTGGCTCCTCTTCCAGAGTACTGAGGTACAATATGCTCTAATGCGTACCCTTTTCTAGTCTCTGTGGGCACTATATACATATGGTACACCTACATACATGTGAACAAAACATCCATACACATAAAATAAAAATAAAGGGAAAAAGTCATAATTCCCAGAGAAGTAGCGATCACAAAAAGACTTACTAAGAATGACCAATGTTCTCTGTTGAATGAGAAGGATGGAGATTTTTACAAAGACAAAGGTTTTTCATGACATGAAATAAGTACCAATGAAATACCCCCCCTCCTTGCAGAAAGCTAAGGGTTCCTGGTGGAGATGCCTGATCTGAGGGGAGCGCAGCACAGCCTTCAAAGCACTCACTTAGTCTCTGCCTGGTCCTGCTTTCTGTGTGTCTCTCTTTCCATGTGACCCAGTCTACCCCTGGGACAGAAGCTGTCTGTAGCCATTAACCAAGCGCCTGCAGAAACTGGGCTGTTGACTCAGCATTTGGCTAGAGAATAAGAGTCTTTTCAGTGAAAGCTTGTTTCATTTTTGTTAGGCCAGCAAACAGTAGTGCCACAATGGCTTTCCTGGTTGAAAGGATTGAATTTTTTTTTTTTTTTTTTTTGCTGGTATTTCAGTCTCTGATTTTAATGATGGGGGTGTGTTTTCTGCCTTTTCCTTGTTCATTCTGTCTTAAGTAGCCAAAATAACCTTCAGTATATTTGATAGAAAAGGATAAATAGATGATGGATGATGGATGGATGAGTAGGTCAATAGATAAGTAAGTAGGTAGATAGATAAGTAGATAGGCAGATAAATTGGTAGGTATGTAAATAGGTAGGTAGATAGAATGATTGTCTTTGAACTTTCCTTGAAGCTCTTTACTCCTACCGTGCCCCATGCCCTCTTTTCTTCCTGCCCTCCTTCATATCCCTACTTGTTGTTATTATTAGTGTCTTAATAAACCATCTTATTTACAGGGGAAAACAGTCAACTGTCTTGTAGCCTTCCCACATCACAGCTGGGTTGCTGGGAAAAGGCCTAAGTCCCACCGCTCTTTCAGGACATACATAGCCTACTGTTTTATGGGTTGTGCTTGGCTATGTTTTTCACGAGTCCAGTTTTCTGGGTGACATCTCCCTGGGAACCTGGGCAGGGGACTTGCTTTAGAGAAGAGGGGTGTTGATTCAGCATCTTGGGGTAAATGGTTTTGATCTTGTGAAGGACACAGTGTCACTAGTACTGTGTTTTATAATTGACAGATGGGAAGCTTACATTTTACATCATTGTTTTTTCTGTTTCTGAAGTTCTTGTCATCTGTGTCACCGCCATGGCGCTATTAGGAATCCCTGTTTACATTCTCCTTACAGAGGTAGTTTCTTTAAAATTACTTGGAAAGGAAAGTAGCTTTCCCTAAAATGCATGAGGTTCAAAGAGAGCAGGGACTTTTCTGTTTGTAGGTAAATGGTTGCCTGAGTTGCAATTTTGAAGAGCCTGCCTCTCAGTACTATTAGAGCTCTGAAACAGGAAAAGGTAGACATTTTAAGTACTGTGTTCAGTCAGAATGACCAAAGAGTTCCCCTTGACAGATGTGGGCAGAATCAAACAAGAACTTTGATGACAGTAGCTCTGGCTGTCAACCTCCTTTGATGAGCAAAGAACAAAATCCACACTTCACTAAAAAGAAAGAAAATTGAGCTGGGTGGTAGAGATGGGGTTTCTCTGTGGCTTTGGAGCCTGTCCTGGAACTAGCTCTGTAGACCAGGCTGGCCTCGAACTTATAGAGATCCGCCTGCTTCTGCCTCCCGAGTTCTGTGTTGGGATTAAAGGTGTGAGCCACCTGAGACTCATAACCTGTAACCCCAGCTTCATAGGCTGCAATGCCCTCTTCTGGTACCTTCAGGCACCTACATGCACATGACACATAAGTAAAACACAAAATTAAATCATAAAAGGCCATAGATTGAGCTTAGTAAATGCTGTTTCTATTAGTAATACTATTTTTATATGTGTAATTTGTTTAATTGAAGTACCAGTGAAATTAAACTCAGATCCTTGGGGGGGCTACATGCTTAAAATTTTGATACAGGGTCTGGAGAGTTGGCTCAGTGGTTAAGAGTGGGTGCTGCTCTTGCAGAAGACCTGAGCTCAGATTCTAACAACTTGCAACTGCTTGTAATTCCAGTTCTAGATCCAGGGGGATCTGATGCCTCTGGTCTCTTCAGGCTTCTGCACCATTGTGTACATACTCACACATAAACAGGTAAGCATAGTTAAAAAGAAATCTTTTTTTTTTTTAACTTGATAGTATTTGAGCTGGGAAGATGGTTCAGCTGATAATAGGCTTGCTATTCAAGAACTTTTGTACAGGTCCCCATCCCCCTGTATGCCTGCAATCCCAGAGCTGGGCAGTGAGGGCAGAGATGGAGGAACCTAGGGTGTGCTGACCAGCTGGTGTAGCCAGAGAGATTCTGGTTCAGCAAGAGATCTTATCTCAAAACTGAGGAAGAAAGCAGTAGAGGAAGATGCTTAATGTCAACCTCTGACCTCCACACATGGGCACTTGAACACAGACTTTGTAAACTGATACTATTTAAATTTTCATAGGGGGTAAGTGTATGTATATGCATATGTGTCTGTACAGCTTTTGTAAATAGTGTCAAACAGCATCTGTGGCTCTACATCTTCCATTCTCATCACATCTCCAGTGTTAGAGTATGTAATTTGTTTCATTATTCCACTTTGCATATGAACTGTATCAACCTCTTTCCTATTGAAGGACATTTAGCTTTCTTCTGGTCTACTCCTTTTACTCACAAGGATGAGATGAACATCTTTGCAGATGGGTTATTTTAAATACCATTGTAAGAGTCACTCTTGATTCTTATTCATCTGTGTAGACAATTCCTGTAATTATTTTGCAATTTGTTATCCAATGTATTAAATATATGTGCTATATATTACATATACTTTCACACAATAAAGTATACGAGCATAGTAATATGTGAATGTGTGTAGCTGTGTGTGAGTACAGGATCTATGTATCCCACAGTATGGAAAAGGAGGACTGAGGGTAATAACTTCTAGTGTCTCTATTAACCTGCCATCTTGTTTGAACCAGGACAAGCTTCTGGATACTCTCCTGCCCCTCATCCCATCTCATCATAGGAGCCCTGGCATTACAAATATGTTCAGCTTTACCTGGCTGGGTTCTGGGATCCGAACATGGGACTTCATACTTGAAAGGCAAGTCCTTTACACACTGAGTCATCTCCAAGCACCAGTATGTTTCATTTTCTGGGATAGATATTAAAAACTAAGTGTGGAGTTGCCTAGTTGCATGATAAAGTGTCAAACTGTCTTATTTATTATGGCAAGTGTGAGTATGGGTGTGCATACCACAGCATGTGTGTGTGGGTCAGAGGACAACTTGTGAGAGTAGACTCTCATCTTCTACCATGTGGGTTCCAGGATCAAACTCAGGTTCTCCATTTCTTCTAGTTAGCATAAAGCAAGGCCATGTTTCAGAATATTATTCTTTTTTAGTTGCTTAGGTAGAATTGAAAGGGGTGGGAAATGATCAAGAAACAAATAGAAAGTCCCAATCAAAGTGCCATCATAGTGTCATTTCATTTGGAGATTAGGAACAGAATCTAGGCATGAGTTTGTCTTCACTAGAGAAAGGAGAATCCTTTGGACGATCAAAGAGTAAGGAGGCAGAGTGTGGCATTAAACTGCACCTCAAACCCAGCTGGTCACACATTTCATAGTTTGCATCAACGGTTTGGGTGAAAGAGCCAGGTGCGGTGGTACAGTCCTGTAATCCCAGCACTAGGGGCAGGGGAGGCAAGAAGAATACCTTTAAAGGGCTTCCTCGGCTACATGGTGAATCTATAATCTGCATTCCCTGAACTCTTGTCCCGAACAGTGGAGGGAGAACCCTGGAGAACCAAACCTGGCTCAGGTGCAGTTTGTTGCCTTCTCAAATGCACTTTGTGGCCTCAAACTAAAAGAGTCAGCATGAGCTGGACACTCCTTGGGTGGCTGACGTCTGGCTTTCTGTAGAGCTGCTGAGTCAGGATCTGGGACTGCCAGCATCTGCTCTAACAAGCTTTCCAGAGATCCTGGTACACACAGCTTCACTGGGCTACAACAGTGCGCAGACCTTGAACTTCAGAATGGGTCTGCATGAATTTCAATTCTATTTCTCTCATATACCAGTCCTTCAAGAATGCTGAATTTAGCCATACCATTAAAATTGTGTGCCTCGGAGTCTTCATCTGAGAAATGAAGCTCCAGGTAATGTTCATTTTGAATATATGTCAAACCAGCTAATGCTCACGAAACACTTAGAATGGGGGTTTGCTACATAGTACCTTCTGTCAAAGCACCTCCTGTATTATAGGCGTGTGGCAATATCCTACTAAATGTTTCTGGAACCTACAAATAGCACTAGCATAAACCTGTGTCTCACAGCAGACAAGTTATCATGTACATACATGTGTGCAATCACTCGACAGATTTGTATTAAAACCAAGTTAAGCCATCATGTCCTAGTCAGTTTTTTGTTTGTTTCTTTGGTCAATCTGCTGTTATTTGAGAAGAGGGAATCTCCATGGAATAAATTAGATTGGCCTGTAGGCAAGCCTGTGGGGCATTTTCTTAATTAGTGATCGATGTGGAAGGGTGCAGCTTGTTGTGAGTTATACTGTTCCCTGGGCAGGTAGTCCGAGAGCTATTAAAAAGCAGGCTGGAATGACAAAGCAAAAAATCTAGTGCTCGTGCAGCCCCTGCAACCCTAACCCATCGGCTTGGCAAAGTGAGCGCTTCTAATTGGACAGTACCAATTCCTGCTGCTCAGAACCGCCCCCGACCCAAGGCTGCAGCTGCAATTCAAAGAATGTTGGGAGCCAGACCCAGTGGGACTTGGGTGAGAAGGCTTCCTGACTCCCAGCTACTCCACAGATCCAGTTCCAACCTGTCTTCCTTGAGGACGCCATCAAAGAAGCTACCTCCTATGAAAGGTGCCACACAACCAGGCAGTCTGCTGGGCACTCACGCTTGCAACTGCACGTTACTTAGGACTATCTGATCCACGGCAGCCTCCTGTAGAATCGCATGGTGCAGTAGAACTTTCGCGGAGACAGGGATGTTCGTCTGTGCTCCTCCAACGAACTGCCATGTGACTGCGAGCTCTTAAAAGACAGCTTACATGAGTACAGATCTTCTTGTTTTATTTAAGTTTGGATGATTTCAATGTCAATAGCCACAAGTGAGCAGAGGCCACGATTATGACTCTCGCCACGGTATGCCCCGCACTTAATACAGTGTGCACACGCAGTTATCACTCAGTAAATAAATACCCGTCCAAATATTAAATCTGTAAATTGACGGTAAAAAACAAAACAAAACAAAAAAACCCAACCAACCAACCAAGCAAACAAACAAAAAACGGGTGGTGGTGGTACATGACTTTAATCCCAGCAGCACAGCACTAGAAAGACAGAGGCAGGTGGATCTCTGTGAGTTCCAGGACAGCCAGAGCTAAACAATAAAACCCTGTCTCAAAAAATAAATAAATAAAAAATAAAAAAATAAAAAAAGCAGGCTGACCCAGTCATGAAGAGGAGCAAGCCAGCAAAAAAGTGTGGCTTCTGCTTCCTGCTTCCTGCTTCCTGGTTCCTGCTCTGATGTCCTTTCATGATGGACTGTGAGATGTAAGATGATGTTTTTCTGCTATGAGACTGGTCTTTAAAAATGGCTGAGCCACCTCTCCATCTCTGTAAGCTGTGAGGTGAAATGAACATTTTTCTGAGCTGCTTTTGATCCCAGTAATAGAAACCTAACTAAGGAGAATGGCAAAATTGAGGAACAACTCACTTTAAAGAGAAAAGGGTATCTGAATAAAAACAATAGAAAGAATGCTCTCAAAGTAATCCCATCATCTCCAAGGATTCTGACTTTTGTCTTACTTTTTCTCCTAGTTAGAATAGCATGCCACCAAAACAGTGTTAAGTTAAAACTGGTTAGTTGTCTGCTTCAGTTTTGTTCAACATGACTATTTAAAAAGAGGTTGAAGTCCACTGTGGGATTTTGATGGTTTAGAGGGAAATCACCATTTAGATAAAGTAGAAGGAAAACACGTTTCTTTGGTATACTGCTGGGGGACAAGGGAGCACATAGTGATGGACTGTGTGTGGTGGGGATGGGGGGATATGGATTAAAAAAAAAACTATGTTAAAGGAAAATGGAAACAAAACCTATGTGCATTTTTGAATGATTTTTCAAGTTCCCATGAATGCAAACATGCAAGGATCCCTTATGAACATTAGGTGGCAGACCATACCCACAAACTAGTGTGTGAAACTTCAGTGAACCCTCAGATCCAGCAATGCATAATGTAATGACTGAGATGCATTTTGGAGAGTGCATTGTTAGGTCACCTAATCCTCGTGGGAGTATCCCAGACTGTATTTGTATGCTGAGGCATAGCCTACTGCTCCTGAATCACAAACCTGCATAGCCATACTACTCAATACTACTCAAACAGCAATGCAATGGTAAATACTTGTGCATCCAAACGTACAGAAGACACAGTAGGGTACAGTATGAAAGATTTCAAAATGCTGAGGTGCACTTGTATGGAGCTTTCAGGACAGGAGCCCCTCTGGATAAGCCAGTGAATGAGCAGGGAAGGTCTATGATATTACTGCACACTGCCATACTCTAATAGCAGTCCACACTTAGGCTCTGCAGCTTGTTTGTTTATTCATATCCTTGGAACAGTATTGTGGGATAGAATATTTGTGTCACTAACAATGTATCACATTTGTGTTGCAGAATAATTGGTTAACTATGAAAGACATGTTGCATTTGTTTAATTATATAAAAGTGTGCTGCTTTTGTTTATCTATGTAAAGATGTGTCGCTAGAAACAAACCTAAAGCTAAGACTGAGCATTCATAATTAGTAATAAGTCTCTGTGTCATGATTTGGGGCTGGCAGTCTGAAGAAAGCCTGCAGCAGAACTGGGTCTTGCTACATAGCCAGACTGCCTTGCACTTGTAACTGCCTCTACTTCCTGCGTGCTAGGAGTATCGGCATGTACTCCCACACCTCAACAGATTTTTAATTTAATTTCCTTTTAGCCCTTTGAAGCTTTTGTAATCACACCCTCAAATACAAAACACCATATAAATCTATACAAAAAATGTTTCATTTCCTTATTCTACAATTGTCTAATTCTAAATTTCTTTTCCCTAACATTTAAAATATTTTGTTAAAAACCAAGAAAAACATTAGGCCAGTGCTAAGTCAGGTTCATCATTCTCACTGTCTTCCAGCTCAGCTTCTTGTCCTGCAGGGAGGGAGTGCTGACACAGAGCTCTGATCACCTGCTGTAACAATGCCTTCTTCTGGAACCCATCCTGAGAACCTGCCCAAGGCCCTTCCTTAGGAAGAACCATTCTTTAGCTGTAAACTCAGTGGATTTGCTTGGCTTTGCTTGGCTTTTTTTTTTTTTTTTTTTTCTTTTTCATGAATTTGTTTACTAGTAGATAATGTATCATGAACACGTATATGCATTCAATTCTTCAGAATTGGGGTCTTTTTTTAAAAAATTAATTTATATTTAAATAAAAATCAATCTTATTTTATATGCCAATCCCAGTTTCTTCTCCTTCCACTCCTCCTATTTCCCTCCACCACCTCCCCAAACCACACCCCCCCATCCACTCCTCAGGGAGGGTGAGGCCTCCCATGGGGGACCATCAAAGTCTGTCACATCATTTGGGGCAGGACCTAGGCCCTCCCCCATGTATCTAGGCTGACAGGGCATCCCTCAGCAGGGAATGGGCTCCCAAAGCCCATTGGTAGACTAGGGATAAATACTGGTTTCACTGCCAGAGGCCCCATAGACTGCCTAGGCCACCCAATTGACACCCACATTCAGGGATCCTGGTTCAATCTTTGCAGGTCTCCCCCACTGTCAGTCTGGAGTCAGTGAGCTCCCACTTGCACAGGTCAGCTGATTCTGTGGGTTTCCTTAGCATGGTCTTGACCCCTTTTCTTATCACTCCTCCTTCTCTACAACTGGATTCTAGGAGTTTGGCTCAGTGTTTAGCTGTGGGTGTCTGCTTCTGCTTCCATCAGCTACTGGATGAAGGCTCTATGATGCCATTTAAGGTAGTCATCAATACATTATAGGAGAAGGGCATTTAAGGTAGCCTCTCCACTGTTGCTCAGATTCTTAGTTGGGGTCATCCTTATGCATTCCTGGAAATTTCCCTAGTGCCAGGTTTCTCATTGAGCCCACAATGACTGCATTTGCGTGGGGCCTCTTTTCTTGCTCTACATCAGTGGTTCTCCTGAACCTTCCTAATGTTTCAACCCTTTAACACGGTTACTCATGTTGTGGGCCCCATAACATCACTATAATTTTGCTACTGCTATAAATCATAATGTAAATATATGATATGCCACTTCTATGAACCCCCAGCAAAAGGGTCGTGACCAACACAGGTTGAGAATCTCTACATTTTCTTTTCTTTCAACTCTCCTGTAGTTCTGCATCCAGGTTCCAGGTCCAACAGCTCTTCACTGGTCACCTCAGGGGCCTCCTCTAGGAACTTGGTATCATCTGATGTGAAATGGCCCCTGCATTTGGTCCCTAGCTGGTGGCAGGCAACATTTCAGGAGGTTGGGAAGCCTTTACAAGGGAAGACTCCTAGGAGCAAATGGCTCTCTAGGGGGTTTTGAGGATTAAATAGCCTACCACAGTTCCTGATCTACCAAGATGTGGGCAAGTGTCTCATGTTCCTGACACCATGCCTGCCTCACTGGGATGATGTCTCCTCTCACACCATGAGGCAGAATCAATCTTTCCTACCTCAACTTGCATCTTGTCACAACTCAGCTCTTCCACAGCATCCTATCTGTGCCTGGCGTAAAGTTTGCCATCACAGATACAGCTTGCTTGATTTTTGTAGCCACCTTATCCATGGCAAATCTCTGCTCAGATAAACTTATTAAATGTCCTCTCCCAGCTGACAGTCATACCCTCTTTGGTGACATCATGCCAAGCCCATGCAAGGTTCTTGATGTGGTCAGAGATGTTATAACTTTTCTAGAATTGTATCAATGTCTTGCTCAGTTGTAGAAACAGCCCCAGCAGAGCAGGTAGTAGAACTTAAAAATTCCTATGATTTCTTGCTCCTTTACTTGGATCAAAGAAGTGGTTAAGGAAGAAACACTTTGACATGGATTAAAATGAGTAACAGAAGGATATGTGGGACCATTATCCATAGCAAACAAAATCTGGAAAGCAATGTCATTCTCCAAGAAGCCCTTTTCTATTTTGTTTGTGCAGCATTTTAAGAGGGCATCCAGGTGTACTTATTGATATGCAGGAAGGCTGGGTGTCCTTACTGCACCAGAGCAAAGGTCTCAATCTGTAGGCTGAACCATTGCCTCACAAGCCAAGACTTCCATCACAAAGGCCTTGAATCCTAATGCCAGCTTGGCTTTGTAATGGATGGCAGGACTTCCAGGCGTTCATTTCTAGACTGGGAGGATTTCATCTGTATTGACAGTTTTCTTCCCCCACAAGCAGGGTATCTAGGGCTTTCATAGATTCCTACCCTGTCTTCACACAGCGCTTGCCCATGCACGGCTTCACTTCTGTGTGTGTGTGACCAGCAGGTCTCGAATCATTTGAATCCAACTTGGTGGGCAGTTTCAAAGGCTTTTCCCGGCAAACCATTTAAATCGGCTGGTCCTGATTCTGCATCTGGTCTTCAATCCAGATCATTAGCATTTTCTCAAAACCTGATACAGGCTGTCCTTGAATTTTCATTAGCCTCCTCTTCAGTGAAGGACATCCTTTAACCATGTCAGCCTTCATTCTTGTTTCACAATGCTATCTGTGGCACTATTTTACTTAGGGATATCATGCCATGCTGGCTCGCCATTATTGTGGTTTACAGGGATCATAACAGACAGGGCTATTGGTTGCTTCATTCCTTTAAAAGTTTGCATAGCATTTTCCAATTCCTTCGATCCAGCTTGGATCCTCTAAGTCCTGTCCAAGGTGCATGGTGTCTTCAGTAATAGGACTTGCCTTCCCTTCAACCTCTGGGAGGCAACCCAGGGCAACAATATCCTGTTGTTGTATGAGTCTGTTGGACTCCCTTGATCAACACGAAAGGTTTTTCATGCCTGGTATTGGGTGTTTTGTTAGTTTATGGCTCTTGGGGATTGGGGAGGTGAGCATTGTTAGTCTAAGTGATGTAATTTCATTAAAACTGTATATGTGTATAAGTACATAATACACTTATATGTGTTATATGTAATCTTAGGTAAATAAAAATTAATATGATTCCTATATAGTTTGTTGTTCTTTGTGTGTGGAGTTGTTTTTTGGTTTTGGTTTTTTGAGACAGGGTTTCTCTATGTAGCTTTGGAGCCTATCCTGACACTCCCTGTAGACCAGACTGGCCTTGAACTCAGAGAGAGATCCATCTGTCTCTGCCTCCCGAGTGCTGGGATTAAGGCATGTACCACCACTGCCCGGCCCTGTATAGTTTTTCAACCAAGCCTAGTGTGAGAGTGGGAAAAATAGTCTTCTCCAGGGGTGTGCCCCATAATTGATAATTCAATCCGTGTGGTTGGCCGCCAAATCATATATATACAAGTAACACTAAACAAACTGAGCAGGCTTTATTTCTATATTTATGCATATGTAATGTAACAATAACAAGGAAAAAGAGGCCATGGATTTGGGAGGGAGAAATACAGTGACACGTGCAGGGTCAAAAGGAAGAAAGAAAGGGGGAAATAATCTAATTATATTCTCGCTAAACTTTAAAAAAAAAAGAAGTTAGTTTCACAAGGTTACATTCTATATGATTCCTTTTAGATGGCTTTCTTGAAAGTAAAAATGAAAGATGGAGAACCAATGAGTGACTGCTGGAAGGCACAGGCAGGGGACAGGGAGAGTAGGAAGGTGGCTTTCGGTGGCTGACAGAGCTGCTTTGTTATGGTGGTAAATGCATGGGTCCGCATATGTGTGTGTTACAATTCACAGACACAAATAAGCAAGAAAAGCCAATTTCCTGAAGCTAAAATCGGAATAGCATTGAAGTAGTTTTCTCAATAACAATGTCCCTTCCCTTCAAAAAGCCTTGGGTAATATGGAGAGGTTGGGGTCAAATTGCCTTTCCTCATAGTCAGAATTATAAACTTTCCACTCAGTTCTCTTCCTTTTTCCACTCAAAAGATAGCCACCTAAGGAAAAAGAACCCCCCACCCCGGCACTGCCAGAAAATGTAGCCTTCTGTTTGAAAGCTTGACAGTGACAGCAAATCTGAGCACTGGCGCTCATCTGTGTCACTGGGGCCTGAGTTGATCTGCTGGATGAAGATGAAAAGCCGTAATTGCAATTTCTTCAAAAATTTAATTAACAAATGAATGTAATAATGAGCTGCTTAATTAATGGATACATAATGAGGATTCTGTGCAGCCTGTGTTCCACCAGCCCATTTATCTACATGGCTTGAACCTGTAACTAAACTTCACCTACAGTTACTAAAATCCATGTGACCTGCTCTTTCCAAGGTAAGTTCCCAAGCTAATCAAGATGATCACGCTGATCAGTGAAACTCTGCTGGATCTACCTTGTGGCAACTGGTTTTTTGTTTTTTCTTGTCACAACTGTTATCTTTTTCTGACATTACCCAAGCATTTTATACACTCTAGTTAAGGCCTGTTTTCTGTTGCCTGCATGAATCTAAAACCAGATTTCCCTTTGTCTGTATGCATTTTGAGAGTTGTTGTGTTTTATTTCCCCATAAACGCAACTTTATTGCCCATAACCAACTAAATCCAGTGGAGGATAAGGAACCAGTTTCAAAAAGGATCACCCATCAGAGAATAGTGACAAAACCCAAGTCCCTTGGTCTGTTTTTCTATGACCTTGTCTTGAAAATGGGAATGAGATTGCTCACATGAATGTTTTTCCTTTGCTTTCCTTTGCAAGGTGAATGATACTAAATATAATACCACCTAGCAGTGCACTGGGCTCTTCCCCTATGGTGTCTTACAGAACTGTCACTCACACTTACGCAATTGATAGCGTAAGGAGAGATGATGTATACATTACTTCTCATACTGTAATAAAATGTCTGACAAAGCTAAGGATGGAAGGGTTTATTTTGGTTTGCAGGCTGAGGGTACAATCTATTATGGTAGGGAATCATGGTGACAGTAAGCAGTTAGGATCCTGATGCCCTCAAGTCTTGACTGATGTGTTAGGTTTCTGTTTCTCTGTTAAATGCTATGACCAAAAGCAACCTGGGAGAAGAACAAGCTTATTCAAGGGGGGTCAGAGCAGGAACTGAAGCAGGAAATTGTAAGAGGGACTGGAGCAGAGTCCATGGAGGAATGCTGTTTCCTGGCTTGCTCCTTGGTCAGATACCTTCTCAAACCTCCCAGAACCAGCAGCCCAGAGGGTGCTCGGACCTCCCATAGCCATCATTAATCAAGGAACTGCCCCACAGGCTTGCAACAGGCTTGCCTACAGGGCATCTTCTCAACTGACGTTCTGCTTGCTAGCTGACCCTAAATTTGTGTCAAGCTGGCAAAAATCTAACTAGCCCTATGCAACAGGAAACAGGGCAGACAGGAAGTAGGGATGGGCTATTAAACCTCAAAGACCAGCCCCTGTGATTCGCTTTCCCCAGGGAGGCTGTCCCTCTGCAGGTTTTCATGACCTTCCCAAACAGCAGTACTAGCTGGGCACCCAATATGGAAACACATGCGCTTACAGGGGGCTCCACATTCAAACCACAACATCTGGAAACTTAAAGTCCTGCCCTGAGCCCTAACCAGCCCACCTTTGCAAACCCAGCTCCCCATCCCTACTCTGCTGCCAGCCAGTCTGCTGTGGGAACCGCTGGGCAGCCTCCTCTGTGTCATCTCGTGGCATTGCAATCCACTGGGAAAGACCAAAGGCTCAGACTCAATTCAAACTTCGATTGGGTGGATTTATTCTTACCACTGGGAGAAGGAAGGCAGCCTCAGAGCCCATCAGCATGCAGTGCTGAAGGGGACAAGGGAAGCGTTTATAAAGGTGGACGTTACAGTTATCTAAGGATAACTGTATCCATGGCTGGGCAAGACAATTGTTCTACTCCTCACAGTTGTTTCTCCTTTCCTGTCCATAGTAAGAAAAAGACCATTTCATCCCAGTCCCTCAATGATAAGCAAGTTTACAAAAGCAGAAAGCAAATGGTTACCTATCCCACAGCAGGAACACCATTATCCTATCCGTATCTCGCCTGCAGACCACTAGGATCTCACAGGCATTCCAGGGCAAAGATCAATGGCCTTAAGGAATTCCTGGTAACACATTATGGTTCCTTAGCCATCTTCGGGGAGTTATGTGTAAATTATTACACAGGTGTGAGCTCTCTGGGGAAAGTGTCACTAATTGACTGGGATAGAGCAGGCAATAAGATTAGGGCTGGCGGTCAAGTCCCCACAACTCTTGACCTCTCTGGGCATGTCAGTAGCTGGGCACTTTTCCTATAGACCGTTGGCGGCCTTGTAGCTGATTACTCAAGACATCATTCTTGCTTTAATTCAATATTAGTGACTATTCTGGATTGTGCTTTGTAATCAGGAGTGTGATCCATTTCTGTGGATAATCCTTCTGTATGTAGTGAATATGTATTGCTCTCATTGGTTAATAAAAAAGCTGCATTGGCCTATAGCAAGGCAGAATAAGGCCAGATGGGAAAGCAAAAACTGAAAATACAGACAGAAGGGCAGAGTTGGGGAAATGCAAGCAGCTGCCATTGAGGCAAGATGCTAAAGAACAAGTAAACCCATGAAGCCACGTGCAAAATGTAGATGAATAGAAATGTGTTGATTTAAGTTGTAAGAGCTAGTTAGTAATAAGCCTGAACTATAGGCTGAGCATTTTGTAATTAATATAAACTTTTGTGTGATTAATTGGGATTGGATAAGCAGGACTCAAAGAAAAGTTCTACCTGGGTTTGCAATCCACTATAGAAGTCAGAGTCTAAAATAGTCAGGTACGATATTGCACACCTTTAATCAAAGCATTCAGAAAGGCATAGGCAATCCAATTTATGTGAGTTCAAGTCCAGCCTGGCCTATACAGTGAGTTGTAGGCTCCCCAAGACTACAAACTGAGACCCTGTCTTTAAAAAATAAGGGTGGGCTAAGCCAAGCAGTAGCGGTGCACACCTTTAATCCTAGCAATTGGGAGGCAGAGGCAGGCAGATCTCTGTGAGTTCGAGGCCAGCCTGGTCTACAGAGAGAGTTCCAGAACAGCCAGAGCTGTTAAACAGAGAAACCCTGTCTTGAAAAACAAAACAAAAAAACTAAAATTAAAGTTACTGAGCAAATCCTCTACTCCTCCACCCTGTTAGCTCTTCCATGCCCAGACACCACTTGCCCTCGTAAAAGCTTCCCTTGCCCTTGTCTCTCCATCTTTCTTTGTGTCACCTGCCACCTTTCACACTTCCCATTTTTCCATGTGTGGCGCCAAACTTTCAATCACTTGATATCCTTAATATTTTTGTTTTGTTTTCTATACATAATTGTATTTGAAAATACAAATACATACTTTTTTAAACAATAAAAACATATGATTCCTCTTAGAGCTCTCTTTGGTAAAGGTCCAGGCTCACTCCTTTTAAATAGATTTCCATCACCTGGGGCTTAACTCCATTTTTTCTCATTTTTCACTGTCAAACCATCTTTATCACGTGTTAATTTTCATATGCATCTATCTGTGCTTGTGAAATTTACTTTTCCCCCTCCCACATGTTGTCTGCCTTTTCATGAGCCCTGAGCCAGCTGTCTATCTTGCATCTTAGTTTTCTAGATCTATTATGAATGGAGGCAAAGATAGTCTTACAAAGGAGAAAGGATGTTTCTCACTGGGACCCCTACATGCCACAATCTCAATGTTCTGACCAGAACCACTGTAAACCTAACAACATTCTATATACGCAATACAAGTGTCATCTAAGTAAGGAAGATGGTAAAGTGGCCTTTACCTCCCTGACCGGAACCTCAAAAGGCCAGAGAGAGAGAGAGGGGGGGGAGAGAGAGAGAGAAGAGAGAGAGAGAGAGAGAGAGAGAGAGAGAGAGAGAGATCTGTGTGGGAGGCAGAAAGGAGGAGCCCACGTGACTGGGAAGACTGGCCTTGGTGGTTTTCCTGCTGGCTAGTGGGACAGACAGTGTCTGCCTTCCATCCTGGAAAGCCCACTTTCTTCCTGCCCTGATCGGGTGGCCAGGCCCTGCTTGAAGTCATTGTTTCTGAAGAGCAGCTGGTCATAGCAGCCTCTTTGATTTCAGCAGCCTCAAGATCAATGACATTTGTGCCTATGGGTGACACTTCCCTTCTGTAATATAAGAAAGAAGTTGATCTATTTCAAAACACCAAAGGAAGTAACGAAAAGATCACTACCACCAGCCTTCACTCTTAGTCTGTTTGAACTAATTCTTTTTTATCGTTAGCAAGATAACAAATCTTTATACAGCCAACCGCGGTTTTATTTTCCCCGTGTCTGCCCTCTCATTACAGTGGAGCTGACTTGATGCAATTCCTCTGTAGACCGGCTTCACACTTTAATGAACTTTATTTGAAGTTTCTGTTGGCAGTTGACTTCCTGCTGGAATCCACTTACTCTTTCTTTAAGGCAATGTTCTGCTCGCTCAGAAACATCCTCAATCACAGCAACTGTTTTAATGAGATCTCTGGTGTCCCTGCTGCTCCTCCAAGGGAAACTCCATCATTTTAATAATGGCTGTCACTTTAAGATGTGGGATAAGATTGAAACCCACTCCTGAGAGTGTATAGAGAGCTAGTGAAAAATCACATCTCATGTTTGTTTAACAATAAAATTCAGAATGATAAGGTTTTTGGCAGACAGTGATAAATTCCTGACATCCTCCACTGAATATTTAATAAAATCTTATTATTTTAATAATAATATATTGCTACTAGGTAGGGCCCAGGGCCATTCCTGGCATTTGTAAGTAATAGCTCATTTATTCCTCATAATACTTTGAGTAAGAACTACTACTGTCTGCAATTTAGAGAGAAGGAGACAGAGAAGTGAAGTGACTATCCTAACACCATATGGCTCTTAAGAATCCAAGCTGGGATGTCAGTACATGCATTTGGCCTAACTACCTTATTCTCTTCTGTTTTCTTATACTTGTTATTGTGTTTCTTTGACAAAATACTTGAGGCCGAACAATTTGTAATGATTTTATTTAGTTTACAGATCTGAAATTGAAGAGCATAGCACCAGTATCTGCTTTAGGGAGGGCCTCTTGTTGGGTAACAGAAGAGCTTGGAGAAAGAGAGAAAGAGAGAGTGGGGGGGGAGAGGAACACAGAGAGACACAGAGAGACAGAAAGAGACACAGACAAAGAGAGGCACACAGAGAGACAGGGACAGACAGAAATATAGAGGCACACACAGAGAGACATAGAGAGACAGAGGGAGGCACAGAGAGAGAGACAGAAAGAGACAGACAGATAGGGGCACACAGAGAGAGAGACAGAAAGAGATAGAGACTTTCTTTACAATAATCCATCATCGTGGTACCCAATCCAGTCCTGCGAAAGCAAGAGCGTACAAGGAAAAAGCAGTGACTCCTTTTCTCCTGTTGCTGTGATGTGGTACTCTGAGAAAAGTCACATAAGTGACAAAGAGTTAGTTATGACTCACAACACAAGAGTAAAGCCCATCACGACAGGGTAGTCAAGGTGGCAAAAGCTTGAAGTGGCTGGTTCCATCACAGAAAGCGGGGGGGGGGGGGGGGGGGGAGGTAATGCATGGCTCCTTTTCTCCATTTTACACAGGCAGTTCCAGGACAGCCAGGGTTATACAGAGAAACCCTGTTTTGAAAAACCAGTATATGCATATGTAGCATGCGTTTGGGTCC
Source organism: Phodopus roborovskii (assembly GCF_943737965.1). Classification (NCBI taxonomy): domain Eukaryota; kingdom Metazoa; phylum Chordata; class Mammalia; order Rodentia; family Cricetidae; genus Phodopus; species Phodopus roborovskii. The sequence continues at coordinate 17,441,201 of NW_026125295.1, read as the reverse complement.
AGAATTCATCGTGGTAAGCCCGTTTCTGTTCATTTAGTTATAAAGTGAATTGTGTGGGAAATCATGACTTGTGAATGATTGGTTAACTTGAGAAGTCATTGCTCTTTGTTCTCAGAACCATTAATTCCAGCACTCAGGAGGCAGAGACAGGTGGATCTCTGTAGATTCAAGGCCAGCCAGGTCTACAGAGAGAGTCCCAGGCCAGCCAAAGCTGCACAGAAGAGAACCTGTCTTGAAGACAAACAAACAAAGATAAAAATAAAAACAAATCATTTTGGACATCCATCAGTTTGGCCAAAAGTAAACAAAACAAAACCCAATGAAGACACAGGATAAAATGATTTGTTCTGTTTTATTTCACTTTATTGCAGTACTGGGGTGGGACTCAGTTTGCCTTTGTTCGGCAAGCACTTCATGAGTGAGCCCTAAAGATGATGTCTGTTTTGTCACAATAATCAAAAGTGTATTTTACAAGTAAATAATGTGTTTCTCTGCTTGAAAATGGCTGTCATCTAATGCCTGGGTCAGAGCTGTTCAATATGGGAGCCACTAGCCACTCCTGAGTCTTCAAAGGTGGCCACTCCAGCTGGGGAGGTGGTGGGAGAGGGAAATGGACATCGCATCAGATTTTGATACTTATTATGAAAAAAATGCCTTTCAAATATTCCACGAACACCTTTTGAGTATCAACTACCTGTTGTAATGGTATTTTATATGCATTGTGTTAAATAATTTTATGTTAGAATGCATTTCATTAAAAAAGTTTACCTTTACAAATGTGACCATGGAAGGTTTAAGACCACATGTGTGACTGCATGTGTCTCTGAGCCCTCACCTAAGGCATTGACATTTCACATGTGAATTAATAGCTCGGTAAGTTTTTGTAGAGACTTAGAACAAGAACAGAAAACAGCTATAATTTGACTTTCATTCACCCAGAAGCCTCTCTGACTATAAGGACTCAGGGCTGACAGAAAAGGGGCAGGGAGTTGGGAAGATAGGAAATACAAATAAATTCAGGGAAGAAATGCCAGTTTTAGTACAAAAAGCTGTTGAGTGAATGCCAGATAAATGTTGAAGCCTAATGTATGCCTAATTAAGCACTAGATTTTTTCCCCCACAATTATATTCCCTTAAAACTAAGGATAACCCACTTGTGTGTCTCAGTGCTTTCCTGTATACTTATCACTGGCATTTTTATGTAATTATTATCAACATGATAATGATTGCTTCGTGTGATGGGAATTCTACACACGCACGCACACACACACACACACACACACACACACACACAGAGAGAGAGAGAGAGAGAGAGAGAGAGAGAGCCCTCTCAAATGACAGGGAACACACATCAGAACAGAGGTGATCCCAGCTCTAGTGATGAACTTTCAACAATATCACCATGGCAACTAGAATGGTCACATCTGTCCCATCTGCCAGGCAATGATCAGTATTGGGAGTTCGCTTCGCATTCCCTGTTGTTGAGGTTGCATTATTGCCTTATTTTCTAAGGGACCCTACCGTTCATCTGTGTTCTTTGCTTAATTCCTGCAGACCCTTTGTCGCTTGCGATTCTTTCTTCTGCTTGTTGTATGAAAAATGGCTGTCGTATTTGCCAAGAGAAGAAGATAAAGGAGATGGTGACATTGAGCCTGAGAGCTCTCTGTACAGTAATCAAGGAAATGGTAGGTACTGGGGACTGGGCAGATGGATCAGTGGGTAAGAGGTTTTGCTGTACAAGTGTGAGGACCTCAGTTCAAATCCCAAGCACCTATGTAAAATATCTGAGTGTGGCCTGTCTGTTCCTTTAAGGTCAGCACTGTGGGGAACAAGCCAGAGGATCACTGGTGCTTGCTGGATTCCAGAATAGCATCAGGTTCCCTGGAAATCTTGTCTTAAAGTAATAAGGAGGAGAATAATAGAAAAGGACATGTGGTGGCCTCCTTTGTCCTCTGAGCATACATGGGAAAGCAGCACATACATGTGTGTGCAAACCACATGCATACTCTCATAAATACCCATGCACACACATTGGGGGGGGTGAGGAAGAAAGAAAAAGAGAGAATGATAATACAATATCATAAGACATTTTACAAGAGAGAGAGAGAGCACACGCTCTTCAAGTTTTTAATGGCTTTGAGTCATTGAGAATGATATTAAAAGTACAGACTATAAGGTGAGTGCTTGGTGTTTTACAGGGGCATCATGCAGCTCAAGGGATGGGTAGGGATCTCAGTGGAGGGCAGAGATCATGCTGGCTGTCAAAAGCCCCAGCATCCCATAGAGACACCAGGGCAGTGAATTCTGAGTATGGTCTTGGACGCCACAGCCTGAGTGTTTCTGCCTATCTTCAGAAAAGCTCGTGGAGCGTGGACAGTGAGGACAGAGGACAGAGGCCCTTCTCTGACCTCCCCGCCTCCAAGCAGGTATACTCTGAGATCTTTAGGCAACCCCAACCCCAAGGAAGCAGCACAACCGAGTGAGGAGTGAGGTCAAGTCTATCACCAACGGAATGCTTTTGTATCCAGAGCAGAACACAATCATATAAAGCACATCTTAATCTTTTCCCTAATGACTTCATGGACGGTGCCAGCCGTGGAGGAGCTTGACTGGGCCACGACATTTACATAGTGAAAGTGGAATACAGTTGTTCACAGAAAATAGAATCTAGATGTGACTTCTACATTCATCGTATATAGAGTTTCCCTATTAGATTAGGAAATGAACATTCAAGGCCAAAGGCCAATAGGCTGTCATTCCCTCCCCCGCCCCCTGCCCTGTGTACTTTCCCTTCCATGTTGACACTCAGAAAAGTCAGCGAGGGCTGAAGGCATAATTCATTAGTAAAACATTCTCCGAGTGTGCACAAAGCCCAGGGGTGTGCACAAAGCCCTGTGCCAAAAGTTAAATAAGTAAAAAAAAAATATTATCACTTTATACTGGCCACGAACAGCCCTTATAAGTGTAAGCATAATTTTAAAGTATAAAAATCAGGCAGCGAGAGGAGGAGAGAAGGAACTCACCTCATGGGGTTTTCGGCAATTTCTCTGTATGGAAATTTGGAGAAAATGACTGGAGCTATGCTTAAAGTGGATGACATTATAGTTTCTGAGAACCAAACACCTCACCTAAAAAATTTTGAATATGGATATTTGTGTATGTGTGTCCGGTGTGCAGGTAGGAGTCAGTCAGTTATCAAACAGATTGCATTGCTTTTCAGAGAGGGGGAGGGGGAGAGAAAGGCAGGGAGAAGGAGAGAGAGAGGAGAGAGTTTACTAAATAAAGTCATTTGTCTATGGGCCCTCGATTTCTAGTCTAACATTCCGGATTACCTAGTGTGGTCTAACCTATGCCTTGGCCCCACTTTCTCTCCCGTTCCTCTTTGTAGGCACCAGGTGGATTGGAATTTGGCTTCTTGTTTCTCTCAGGGCCTCTCTCTGTGTGAGAGAACAGAGAAGAGCAGAAGAGCTCTTGTAGAGGAGCCCTGAGGTACCCCCTGTGAGCATCCCACACTGCAGCTCAGTGGCCAGAAGACCTACCTAACCTGCTAGCCCCTCGCTCTCTCCTGTGACAGGTTCTAACGGGAGGGTGCGCACAGAACAATGCCCGTGTGGCAGAAGGTGCTGCTTCACCGAGAGACGTTGTCCCTGGAGGTCAAGCCGTCGGTTCAGATGTTCCGATACACCTCTCTCTGCCAGCAGGGCCCGTGGCGGATGAGGGCCAACAGCAGTATCACTAGGACACCAGATACCAGGCAAAAGGTAATGGCAAGAATGACCCTCAGGACTGCAAAAAGAAGGAATACACCAGTGTAAAATTAACATGTTAAGGGCATGGGAAGATCACAACATCCCCTCCCCAAACCCTAAAAAGCATACGAAAATCACATATCATTGTTTTTTGCCTTAATTTAAAATGTAAAAAAGATGACTTATTTCATGTACAGCGTTATAGTTTTCATAACGTTTGTCTTCTTTGTCCTTCTGGTCTTTTGCTTTGTAAGATGGGTTCTCACAGGGCTCAGAGGGGTCTTGTGCTTGCTGTGTAGCCAAGGATGAGCTAGCTTGATCTCTTGATCCACCTGCCACCACCTGCCAAGTACGGGGATTACCAGTGTGTGCCATCGCATCTTGACTTCCTGCCTTGATTGTACATTCTAGAGGAATTTCTGAAGCAGTCCTGGATTCAGCAGAGTGCTGGATAGAACACAGAACTCGGAGTCAGGAGGGGACTTAAGTTCTAGTTTCAGCACGACCTTTGACATTTGCCTTCAGCTCTCCACTGCATAGGGACGGTAGCTGATGGATGTATCCAAGGTCTTCTTCTCACAGTGCTAACTTCTCTCCTCCCCCTCGTTTCCTTCTTCCTTCTCTCCTCCCTCCTTCCTGCCTTTCCCCCTCACCCTCATGGGCTGGGCTCAAACTTGTAATCCTATTGCCTGGGCTTCCTCAGTGAGTTTCATGAATTTTTAAAAATACGGTTAAATTATCATTTGAATCTGCTCACAAGTTCAGAGGAAGATTTGAATAACTCACTTCAAGCAATTGACTAAAAGAGATGGGATCATTGCAGCTTTTTAAATTGATTTTTCAAAAGTCACATTTTATGGAGAAACTGAGCATACGTTGAGTTTGGGGAGTGCTTTTTTGTTCTGTTTTGCATAAGCCTAGACTAGTGTGAACCTGTAATTGTTGAGAAAGATCTCTTGATAGATGATGATGAGCGGCCATGAGGAGACACGCAAGGTTGCATTTCAGAGGAGAAGCTAAAGCATTAGACAGTTTCCCTCCTCTCCATACATTGTTCACTATAGCTGACATATCACTCTGCCAGCTTGTTCCATCTCTCAGTGTGGGGTAGCAAGTTATTTTAAGGCGTGTGACTTTTGTTTATGCTGCATTTGTTTAACTCCATGAAGCTGTGATTCCTTGCCTATCTAAAACACCTGAGGGTCTAATAAAGAGCTAAACTGCCAATAGCAAGGCAGAAGTAAGGCTAGGCAGGGCTGGCAGGCAGAGAGGATACATAGAGGGAGAAATGAGGAAAAGGAGGAGCAAGAGAACCAGGAGAGGACATCGGGGGCAGCCACCCGGTACACAGCCAGATAGAGTACCTGTGAAAGTAAGACTACAGAAGTAAGAAAGGAAAAAGTCCAGAGGCAAGAGGTAGTTGAGTTAATTTAAAAAAATGCCAAGAATCTAGCCAAGCTAAGGCCAGGCATTCATAACTAAAAATAAGCCTCCATGAGTGATTTATTTGGCAGCTGGGTGGTGGGCCTCTCCAAAAGATCCAAAAAGCGAAAAGTACGTCAGTGTACATCTTTGGTTGTTGCTTAAGACAGGGTTTCTCTTTGTAGTCACGGATGCCTGGAATTTTTTTTTTTTTTTGAGACAGTTTTTCTGTATTGCTTTGGAGCCTGTCCTGTGGAACTTGATCTGTAGACCAGGCTGGCCTCACTCAAACTCACAGAGCTCCTCCTGCCTCTGCCTCCCCCCACCCAGTGCTGGAATTAAAGGCATGCGCCACCAACGCCTGGCTGGAACTTGTTCTGTGTATCAGGCTAGCCTTGAACTCAGAGTTTTGCCTGCCTCTGCCTCCAGAGTTCTGGATCAAATGCATTCACCATCACACCCAGCCGCACACCTTTTAATTGTACAATCATGGGGTGACTTATTGGCTTAGACAACAGGAAGCAAACATTTCTGGTCCTGATGTCTCATCTATAGAACAGTAGTGCTCCAAGAACACAGATGAAAATCACTGATTTAGCCTAATCTTTTTTTTTTTTTTTTTTTTTTTTTTTTTTTTTTGATTTAGCCTAATCTTGTTGCAGAGTAAGGAAAAGAAGAAGCAGCTCATTTGGTTAAGGCTCAGCAGGTAATTCTGTTGTTCTAGAAATAGCGAATCTTATCAGTTGCATAATTTCAGATCCATCTATTCACCAATGATTTCCATCTCCAGCTGTCACTTATTGCTTAAGCTTGACTTCTATGCAATGTGTACTTGGTATGTAGTAGTCTTCATTATCAATGGATTCACTTTCTGTGATGTTCTGTGATGAATATATTAAATGGAGAATTCCAAAAATAAATAACTCCTAAGTTTTAAATGCTGCACCTCTCCTAGAAGCGTGATGGTATCTCATGGTGTTCCATCCCACGCCACCTGGGATATGATATAAGTCATCCTTTGTCCATTAAGTCTATGCTGTATATTCTGCCTACCACTAATTACACCATAGCACCTTGGTTACCAGGCAGTTTCCATGGATTTCAGTGCCTGTGTTCAAGTGATTCTTATTTTACTCAATAATGGTTAAAGATATGAGAGTATTAATGATGGAAATTGGATTTATGGAGAGAAGTTATAATGTATTTTCTTTGAGTGAAGGGTGAAAATATACAACGGAGAGAGCACACATTTATATGACCTCCATCATAGCACATTTAAATAATTATTCTAGTTCTGTTTTGATTTTGAGACCAGATCTCATGTAGTCCAGGCAGCTAGAAACTGGCTGTGTAGGCAAGGAACACCTTTAGTTTTTCCTGCCTCCACCTTCCAAATACTGAGATCACAGATGTGCATTATCACCCTGGGTTTTATGTGGTCCTGGGGACTCAACCCAGGGCCTCAAGTGTGCTAGGCAGGTACGTGTTCTACTAGTTGAGATACATCTTCAACCCTGTTGCATTTGGTTAACAGTTGTTCTTGCTCATCATTAACAATAGCTAGTTTATAAACTAAACTTTAGCATGGACATGTACGTATGTATGTATGTATGTATGTATGTATGTATGTGAAAGTTTTATGCTCTCTGCTGTTCAGACGTCGACTGTGATCTCAGCACTTAGGCTGTTAGAGAACAAAGGATTCAGATCCCTTAAGTTCAAAAGTGAAGCAAACCCTTCTCCCAACAGATTGGTTTTTCTTGTAGCTACCCTTTCCTTAGACGATGAAATCTCCTTCGGCTTGGGTGGCAGGGGGTGGGGTGTGTGTGAATCTTCTGTGATTCCTTTATTTTCCAAAATATCCTACACCTGACCTGTCAGGAAATCCTGTTGGTTCTACTGGGGGGAAAAAATCCAGAAACCAGAAACCTCTGCTACCACCTTGCTAGCCCCATTTACCAGGACCACCATAAGGGCCTCTTGACCAATCTCCAGCTTCTGTTCTTGCTTCACAATTTCTTTTAAACACAGCGTGCAAATGCTCACAAGTCAAATCTTGTCATTCTGTTCCTATAGGTGAAGTCTGTGGATGCTCAGGTCCCAATGACGACTCTCTTCCAGCCACACTGTCCTTCCAGCTTTTCTTCAAACACCACCCCCACAGCACCCCGCTTGGTGCTATTGCTTCAGCTTTTAGCATTGCAGGAATACTCTTCCTACAGACCCCAGATGGGTTGCTCCTTTACTGTCTGTGCTTGTCTCATCTTTTCAATGGTCTTCCTATTTCAAAGTCCCGTTCATAAACTGTCCTCCACTCCTTTCCGCAGACAAGCACTTACGATCTGAATCTTTCAAAAGATTTATTAAATTTATCATTTTCTCTCGTTGCTTCTAATTCACGATCCATTTCAGGATGCAAGAAGTTTGTGTTTATGGATCATTGATCAGTACCAGGGCCATAGGCGTTAGATATTAATACTAAAATCAGTGACCTGAGGCTTGAGGGTGTGGCTCAGTTGGTAGAATGCTTGCCTAGCATGATCAAAGGCCTAGGTTTGAGTCCCAGTACTGCATAAATTGGGTGGGGGCAGAGATGCACCCACAATCTCATGCCTCAGGAGGCAGGACCAGGAGGGTCAGAATCCTCAAGGACATCCTTCCATCCCAGCCTGAGAGACATGAAGCCATGTCTCAAACACAAAACCTCCCCACAAAACCCATCAAAAATGATGACTCATAAACTGTCAGCTTTTAGTCCAGTATTTTTCTCATGATCAGGATTCTGCTTAGTGACATGAAAAATCCAATTTTAGGAAAGTTAGAGCCTAACAGATAGTTTATTAGAACTGTAGATGGAGCTAAAACAAAGTTGGAGGGAACAAGATAGAATTGAAGGAAAGAAGAGATTAGATGGAAATCAAAAAGACAGATACTAGTGATTTCCATATCTATATATCTATATCTTGTCTCAGAAAAATAACTATTTTTGTGGGGCTGGGAATGGTGGCACATGTCTATAATCCTATCATTTGGGATGCTGAAATAGAAGGATTTTAAACTCCTGACCGGCCTGGGCTATAATGAGTTCCTGAAAAGGTAAATCTATTTTCATGGTTAGTTTTCTGAATTTAGAGTATTTTTTTTAATTAACCCATATTAACTTTGGCTATGTTATCATAGCAGTCCCATGGAATAAGCATCTGCACACTTTCCTTCAGTGGGCAGGTGGGCAGATATCCTGTACTAGATAGAGCTTATGAGACCCCATAAGCTCTGCTTCTGAGAAACCCAACATGTGGTGGGAGAACCAGATAGACAGCTGTATGACAGTGTGACACACACTAAATTAGAGGTGTCACTGATACCATTTGAACAGAGAAATTTGCAACCAACAAAGTACATTGAATTTGCAGAAAGGGAAAAATTGGAAAGCTTATGAGATTTGAGATGCCCTGTAAGAAAATAGGATTTCACATGAGACAGAAACTGGTGCCTAGGGTATGTTTGGGACTCGCTGAGTAGAGCATGGGAGTTGGGTGGGGTAAGACTTGATTGTGCCCCTGGGGGCCAGGTTTGTAGGTTTCTAGTTTAGGCTTGTTCTGAAGCACCTGGAAATGATCAGCAACTGTAATGCTCTGGAGAAATGAGCTATAGTCTGTGTTTAGGTGATGTCATGATGGTGGAGACATGGTAGGTTTGGTGGGAGCCATTGGAATATCTTAGGCCAGATACCCGAGGCTCAGAACCAGAGTTGTGGATGTGAGGACACAGATGAGGGATCGAGAATGCTGGTCAGCCCTGTGGTTGGATTGAGAAGCACTGGTGACAGACTAATCACACTGGTCAAGGGGAATATGCAGCTGAGATGGTCTCATGGCTTTGTGCCATGACTGGGGGAATAAACACACCAGAAAAGGACTGGTATAGACTAGAGGAGGAAATGGCCTTTATTTTCAAGTGAGATTCATTCCATAACCAACCGGGGAGAGGATGGCCATGATGTAGGTTCTGGCTTCCAGTGGAAGCCACCTCCAGAAGCCATGTCATCTTTATCCATCTTAGAAATAAAGCTCTGTTTTGCTGCATGGCCAATCAAGGCTCTACAGGGCATCATCATCTAGGCACAGCTTCTTCTTGCATCAGGAGCAGTGACTATGGACCAGGCACATCACTTAGGGCTCCTGAAGGTACCAGAATCAACACCTAGGACATCCCATTTGTCCTCTGGAGCAGATTTTTCAGCCACACTCAATGTTCCAATAAGTTTTGGACTTGGAGGCATCTAGAAAATTTTCATTTTGTTTTAGTGGCATGGTCGTACATGTGCGCATGCATGCACGTGCGTGCATGTATGCATGTGTGTGTGTGTGTGTGTGTGTGTATCCTTGTATCTCCTCAGCTTTAGATTCCACATCTCTTAACCCTGGAGCTCCGGGAGGTGCTTGGTGGAGTGCTCTCACCTCTGAGGTGCGGTTTCTGAATTTCTTCTCTTGTCAGGTTATTTATCGGCTACAAAGTGCCTTCCAGGAGCTGCTGTGAGGAGCTTTCTGGAAAGATTGGCTTTTAGTTTCATCGAAAGGGGCATGAATGAACACAAAGAGGTTTTTAATTTTCAGTTCTGCTACTCAGTGTGTTTTAACATACATGTGAGATCCAATCTTGTGAGGCGGGGCATGGAAGACTCTTCCAGGTATCTCTCCAGTCTGTCACTTTGCCTTTCTTTGAGAGAAGGCAGGAACCAACGAGCACTGTTGTGGGGGACGTCAATCCGTTGTCCATTAGCTAGTGTTAGTGGCTTCTTTTTCTTGCTTGTACGATACCTCCTGGGCTTTGCTTGAAATCTGTTTTCCTTTAGACATTTCCAATGCAGCCTTATTCCATCCTGATCAAGCCAAACCTGGGAGTCCTTCAACAATAGAGTTCTTTGGGCTAATCTCGGTGCCCATGGCAGCCCCACAACTTTGACCTAACTCATTCCCGATTATACTGGGAACTGGTTTTCTTTTACAGCAACACTGAAAGAAAGACCAACCAAGTTAAGAATTAAGGGTAGATACAGAAGCATGAGTTGCTTGAAGTGAGAGAGAGGTTCCTAAAATATAGTTATCAACCCAAACTCATTTCCTTCCAAGCTGGGGATAACAGTCAAAGAACATTCTGGAAACTGCTTCAGAAAGCACCCTGCTGAGCTCGGTGAGCTCACTAACCAAAATGCCCTTAGTACCTTGGTGATTGTTTGTGCCCATACACTCCGTGGACCAGTCCTGGGGGATCACGGGATCCAGTAGCTCTGCAAACTCCTCCAGAGGGCAGCTGTGGGTGCAACCGGGCAGTGTGAGTGGGTAGGGCTCATGCTGGGTCTCATTCCGATAGTACATCTCCACAAAGTGTTTCCTGGTGGGACAGAGGACAGAGCTGTTAGTTCTGCAATGTGAAGTTGTGTGAATTTCTTTCCACCCTACTGTAACGTTTTCCTGAGTGTCAGTGGAACTGGGAAAGCTGGTCTGTTAGACAAACTGGGCATGGAGAGTGGGGACCAGCATCCTTCATCAGAGATGATTAGCGGAGATGGGTGTGAGGATCTATTTTTTAAGGCTTTTTATTTTTATATGCATGTATGCCTGTGAGTGTATGTCGTGTGTTTTGTGTGAAGATACAAACTAAAGGCACACAAAAGTGAATAAAGTTGTGGCATAAAATGTGAAAATACAAATACAGTAATTTAATAATAGTAAATTACTTTACATAATCTATGGTTTTAAATTTTTATGGCCAATTAGAGAGAAAATCCTTGAAGAGTGTCAGGCACGGCGCCACATGCCTATAATCCCAGCACGCAGACCTGGACAGGAAGTTGCAAGCTGAAGTCCTGCTTGGGCTACATTGTAAGATCCTCCTTCAAAAACAACAAATCTTTTAAGTACACATGTAGCCAGGCCATCTGCAGTTTCAACAGCCTACATACATTGGTGAGGAATTGAACACATTCTCCCTTTGTGTCCCTATCTTCTCTTCTTTCAGGAGAAAATATGTGATAACTTTGAGTCAGGACTAGGTAATAAACAACTAAAACACCTTGGACACTCCTTGCTCTAACTTAAAAGCAAGCAATCAAGTCTAACCTTTGAATCTTCCGTAAGTCCAGATAAAGATATCCCAGTATAACCACCAGGTGGGTAAGTGCCTGTGACCCTGTGATAACGTTTGTCAGTGTTCAAATCTCCTGGTGGAAAAGAACCCTAGACTTGGTTAATACCAGGGACTTGATTAAGGTTGTGAAAGAAAGTGATCCAGTGAGAACATACTACAGCACCCCCAAAATTTTGCATACCCCAATACAGCAAGTTTAAGAGTGCACACCTCCATAAGGCAAGTTTAAGACGGTGTGCCCTAATAAAACAGGCTCAAGGCTGGGGTGCAAACACCAGAGAGGAGTGGGGGCTAAGGGAAATGGACAGATCCTCTTATCTCTGAAGAGACATCATCATACTCCTAGAGCTGCTGCCAGGATTTTAGCTGGATCTGTGTGTGTGTGTGTGTGTGTGTGTGTGTGCCCAGAGTTGGTCTCCAAACTGTTGTGTTATTGAGAGCATTTCTTGTTTCCAGGCCCTGATCTGTTTGTTGGTTTTTGCTATCAGCCCTTCCCTCCATTGACTCGAGGTGTTTGAAAGCCAGAGTTGCTAAGCTGACATTTCTAGTTCCACTTTTCATGCCTGGTGCCCAGTTAGCGGGTCAGGAAAGAAGAGTGTCTACCTTCTCCTGACCGTGCAGAACCACTCTCTTTGTAAGGAGGGAAGGCATTGGCTGAGCATGAAGTCTTAGCGGTGTTATGCTTCCTTACAGTGTCTCCCTGCTATCAGACTGAACAGCCTGCAAGCATATCACGAGAAGAAAGGTACTCGGACTAATCATAGCAAATCTCATATGCAAACAGAGGCTTGGATTTGTGCCAATTTACACCTCTTGTAAAAAATGGGAGTTTATGTCTCATCAGTTAGTCTTGCCTGTTAGCACCAGTTCCAACAGCCACTCTGCTATGACATCAGGGAGATGCTCTGCCTTTCACCTAGTTTGAAATGGTTGCAAAGCCATCTAAGAGTTCACCAAGTTCACCTTGTGTGTTAGCAGAATCTCTGTTATAAACTATGTGAAACAGTCTTGGCTGGTACGGCACCTCAGGAGCCGGTGTCCTTCAAGGCATTCATAGAATGTTCAAAATGGCTGACACAAGTTTGATAGTCCTTTTGCTCAGCCGGGGTAGCAAGGGAGAGTGCAACAGTTGCCCATTAGAGAGTTAAAAATGCCCCATCCCTCAACATTTTTGCCTACTGGAAAAGGAACATCAGAAGGAATGATTACAATGAGAAGTTAAGGAGCATGTCATTAACACTAATAGTAATTTCAAAAGATTTTGTTTTAAAACAAATGCTCAACATTTGCCTATTGCTCCAGGAAGGCCCCTGTACCACTTTAGGAACCAGTTCTCTGCTTCCTGTGTGTAGATTAAGAAGTGAGCACTCTGCAGCTGCCCAGGGCCTTGCCTGCCTGCTGCCAAGCTCCCTGCCATGACAGTGATGGGCTCTTATCTCTCTGGAACTATAAACCCTCAATAAACCCTCCTCTAAGTTGCCTCGGCCATGGTATTTTATCAAAGCAGAGTAACTAATACATTTGTCTGTGGTAACCACCTTTTTCTGATTTGTTCCCAAAGTCCCTTAGGTAAACTAGGACATTTGAAATCTCCAGCCTGACTTTTCTTTGTGCTTTTTTCTTCCAGGGGTCAGGCCAGTCATCAGTGGAGGGTCACAGAAGGCCACAAGGGGTAAATACTGCTCAGCAGCTGTACTTTACGACTATTGGATGTTGGGGATGAGTTACCAGGAGCTGTGTGACAGGTTGTACTGTTTAATTGAAACATGTTTTACATATGCATCAAGTGTCTTTATTTCCCTCTTGGTATCTTGTACCAGACAGTATTTTCCCCCAAGGGAAAAAAATGTAATGTCTGCCTTCTCTCTATATTGCCTTCATTAAGAAAATGTCACTTCCTTCACCTTAGGTGGTTCTCTCTATCTACTCTGTGTACATTATTTTCCAATAAAAGGCTCATGGGATGGAAAGAGCCAAAAGTCCTGTTATCTCTATTCCTTCCCTAAGTGTAAAACCACACAGTGTAGACTGACCCAATGGGCCTTAAACCAACAGCAACAAAATAACAGCAGGCTGGCATAGTAGCACATTCCTGTAACTCTAGCAACTTGAAGATGGAGGTAGCAGGAGGATCAAGGCCAGCTAGCACTATAAATTGAGTTCAAGGCCAGCTAGCACTACAAATTGAGTTCAAGGCTGACCCCAGCTACGCAGTGAAACTCAGTCTAAACAAACAAGCCAGCTGGGCAGTGGTGGCTCATGCCTTTAATCCCAGTACTCGGGAGGCAGAGTTGGATGGATCTCTGAGTTTGAGGCCAGCCTGGTCTACTGAGCGAGTTCCAGGACATCTCCAAAGCTACAGAGAAACCCTGTCTCAACCAAACCAAACCAAACCAAAACCCTATCTCAACCAAACCAAACCAAACCAAAAAAAGCCAAGAAAGAATCTCCCATCTGAGGAGATATAGAGGGGTGATGGGCAGTAGAGTAGTTAGTTTAGAGGGTCCTGGTAGGTTGACCATTCTCCAGTGGACAGTCCCATAACCATGAATATATGGGCATTAAAAATTGGACTTAGTAGAGTAACATATAGAGGACATGAAGTTGGGAAAGTGTGTGTGAGTGAGGAGGATCCAGGAGTAGTTAGGGGAGGATGGAGGTGAATGTTCTTAAAATACATTGAATTCATGTGTAAAATTCTCAAAAGGATTAATAAAATTAGAAAAAATATGAGTTTTAGATAGTCTTGGCTGCATAATGAGTTCCAGGGCATCCAAGGCTACTTAGTAGGACCCTGTCTCAAACCCAAACAAACCCAAACTAATAATACCAAAGCAGACACTTACCCCTCTTCATGGTACAGTTCCATTATGTGGCAAGCCGCATAGGGAGGGAGAATTCCATTATAAACATCTAGCGCCATCTGCAGGCCACTTACAGTAGTGTCGTGCTACAGAGATCAGAAACAAATCATTTTGTTGCTGGCTTCCTGATTCAGAGTCACACATATCAAACTTCAGCTTGTGTGAGCTACGATGATGGTGCCTGATTCTTCCATGATCTCAATGACTTAATATGTAAGAAGTGGGAAAGAATGAGTTTCTCTTGCATTTCTGGGCAGTAAGAGTTACTCGTATATTGTTTTCATTTAAAAGATGAAGACATTGGTACCCAGAGAAATTAGGCCCCTTGCTTAATTTCATATAGACATAAATAGGATAAATGTGAAGTAAATCTTCTGATTTTAAGTCCCATGCCTGTGGGTGCCTCTTTTCCTTCTGCATGCGATACTGGTTTTCAATACATTTAAAAAGTCTGGAACACATGGATGCTGTTACATTTCCCACAGATTTGTAATATCTTTGATTTTTATTTTTAAAGTTATAGAAAATTATCTGATATAAGTATGTTTTGGGAGGTTCGAGATGTAAGGAAGTGGAGAGTGAAAGATTTAAACATTAGATGATTATGCAGTCCTGGCAATCCTGGAACTCTCTCTGTAGACCAGGCTGGACTTGAACTCACAGAGATCCGCCTTCCTCTGCCTCCCGAGTGCTGGGATTAAAGCTGTGCACCACCACTGCCTGAACACAGTAGTTCTTTACCTTAGAGTGGTTTTTAGTCCCACTCTTGGCATAGGGGAACCTTCTAATCTTCCATATGTATAAAATGGGAGAGCATTTGACTGCCTGGGGCTAGACCTCAATTGGGAGAGTACACAAATCCCTGAGTTCCATCCTTAGTATTGAGTGTCTCTCTCTCTCTCTCTCTCTCTCTCTCTCTCTCTCTCTCTCTCTCTCTCTCTCTCCCTTCCTTTCCTCATTTGTTGCATACATCTGGATGCCTAAGCTGAATGGCCGTGCACACATATTTAAAAGGAGTTAGTAATCTAGTTATAGCTAAGCCTTTCTAGAATCCACACAAGTCAGGACTGGAACCTCACTTAGAAGCTTTAAGAAACTGACAGTATTGTCTGATTCCAGGCCCTCTTCTCTCTCACAGAAGCACTTCCCTTATCTTCCTCCATGGGCTTTTCCATTTAGTTTTTTTTTTTTCCATTTAGAGTGCTTGCTGATAATAATGCTCCTCCCTTCAGGCTCTTCTTTCCTTTTCTCCTGCCAAAGCATAGCTTTCCTCATAACAAAGATAACCCTTTCCTGTCCTTTTGCCACCCCAGTTTTATGCTGTACCCCCATCCCCCCTCAACACACACCAGTCTTCTATACTATATTCTGTTCCCAGCTTCCGGTCATCTACGGGAAGATGCATTCCTACAGTGATGTCATTGTTTTACCTCCCCAGGCCTGTCTTCCCTGAGTGAACACCTTTGGGGGGGGGGGGCTTTACTCACATTACCACAACAGGCACGTAGGACAAGATGGCCTTTCAGAGCCTTCTAGCTCAGATAGTCTGCATTGTTTGTAGACTGCCTAACAAAATATGATGATAAGAAGGCTCTGTGTCTATGGTGTCTAGTCCAGGAGATGCTGGCTGCATAGTTGCATGGTTTAATGGCTGCATGAACTGCACAAATGTGCACAGTGCAATTGAGGCACTTAAGCTATCGTTCTTTGCTTCTTTTCTTTTTTCCTTCTCCTCTTCTCCCCCCCCCCCTTCCTTCCCCTTTTTGAGACAGGGTTTCACTGTATAGCCCAGACTAGCTTAGAACTCTCTCTGTCAGTGGTTCTCAACCGTGGTGCTGCAACCCTTTAATACAGTTCCTTGTGCTGTGATAACTTCCGACCATTAAATTGTTTTGCAACCCTTTAATACAGTTCTTCATGCTGTGGTGACTTCCACCTTTAAATTATTTCATTATTACTTCGTAACTATAATTTTGCTACTGTTATGAATCATAATGTAGATATTTGATATGCAGGGTAACTGATATGTGACCCCTGTGAAAGGGTCATCAATTGCTAAAGAGGTCATGACCCACAAGTTGAGAACCACTGCTCTATACAGTCCAGACTTGCGTTGGACTCATAGCAATCTTCCTGTCCCAGTCTTCCAGGTAAATGCTGAGATTACATGAATGAACTATCATATCCAGCCTGAGGTTTTGTTCTATGTAATTATAACAGAGTTAAATGTAAACAAGTTCTATATCAGGTAGACCAGTTATCTGATAATTTGATACCAGAGTCTCTACAAAAATAGTCCTAGCTGTTTACTGTTTTAGCAGGTCTTTTCATAAGCCCTACATACCAATGAGTAACCACTTACTACCCCTTTTCTCTTAGTGACTCAGTGGGCTGCCTGGTTCAGGATGCCGGATGCATCTTTTCCCCATGCCTTAGCGCAGAGGAGGGCTGGTTGCCTCTTTGGAGGCCTAAAAGCACTTGCTTCTAGTGGGTTTCATATTGCATAGTCTGGTATAGTCTGGTGTGTCTGCCTGTCTTGAGGTTGGTATTCATATTACATTGTAAATTCCTCAAGGATGGGATGATGTATTTAATTTTAGAAGCTTTATGCAGATTTCTACCCTTCTCTGGGTGATAGAAACACAAAGATGATGAGATCATACCCTTAAACACTGCTAAATGAACACTGAAGTACTTACTGCAGAATACATGACAAATTTTCTGTACTTCTGTGACTGAGTTGCAGTTTTCATGTTCTTGAGGATTTCATTGACCAGTACACCTTAAGGTAGACAAGACAAACAACAGAGTTAAAGTAAACCAGGCTCATCTAATAGTCTGTGGGCTTCTTGTCTAATCATAACCAAGAGCTCTATCTGTTGTGATTTAACAGACTATTCTAAAATCTAGTTTTGGCTCATAATCTGCTGCATGCCAGGCCATATGAGTTAGGTCTTGTGGAAGCTGAAACTCAGAGGCATACGTGACTTACACAGCTTGGAGAGGAGAGCTGAATGGGCCCCTGAGCTCTCTCCTATCCCAGCTTTCATTAAAGCTCGAGTTGGAGGCTGATAGACTTGGAAGTTCCCATGCTTTTCAGACCATAAAGACACAGTTCATTGTTAGCCAATGATCTTTTCCAAAGTTGAGCCGAGATGATGGCACAGCAGATACTTGAATCTTCATCTCTGGCTTCTACTCTCTGGTATTCAGACCTGTGGGAGGCCGTGGGAGAAAGCAGCTCTCTGTATGTTTATTCAGACCACCAACTGTTTCCTGTGGACATTTCGTCAGTGTGTGTGCATGTGTGTGTGCATGCGTGTGTGCATGCATTGTGTGTGTGTATGTGTGTACATGGAGCCAGCATCATCCTAAACTCATTGCCAGGGCTGCAGCCTACCACAAAGACCCCTGCCCACTGAGGACAAGCTGCTCCTTGCAGGTAGTTCTTAGGAACTTAGCAACTGAGTTTAGATAAACAACAATTGCCATCTCCATTCTGTTGTAGACACTGAAAGCTGGGGGTATATCTAGCAATACCAGAGTTTTGATGACATACTGCCTTAGAGACTCCCCCCAACAACCTTCTCTATTGAAGAGTTTCCATAGAGTTGAGTTCTTGTGCCACTGTTGGTGTAAACATTCTGGCTCAGGAACGAGTGGTGGTGATACATATTATTGGTAATGAGAAAAACTGAAGGCAACAGTCTGACCATAATCTCAGAGTATATAGTATGTAGTATGTTCAGAAACATACACCAAGCAGTTTTGAACCGGGCAGGCACAATGCTAAGTGAACCAGATATAACCTCTGCCCCCCAAAACTAAAGAAATAGTTCCATATAGGATTGCGGGCTGGTAAGTGGAGACAGGTGACTTCTTTTTGTATGTGGATGCTGGGATTTCCTAGTTGTGAGCAGAAGAAACTGGATGCTGCACCTTGAACAGGGCCATGCCTCTGTTCCAGGGAAGGCTTACCCCTAGAATACTTGGGGGTATTTCATCTTGTTCTTCCTGCTACCTCAATCCTAAATTCAGTTGCTAAGTTCCTAAGAACTATCTACAAGGAGCAGCTTGTCCTCAGTGGACAGGGGTGCCAGGTTGCAGACCTGGCAATGAATACAGTACCCCTTTTAGTTCTGGGGACAGTTCTTCTGTTAGTCTTATTACCGTAAGTACCCAGATGATAGGCCCTGGAATCCTAATATGCTGTTGTATATGTGGGGAAATGAAGCTTGGTAAGACTCAGCAACACATTCAATGTTACATAGTTTGTAAGCAGAAAGGCTGGGCTTTGAAGCCCATATAGATCATGCTGGAGCATGATGCTCGCTTCTAAGATTCTTGTGTCATTCTTTACTAAATCCATATAAATCAGACAAAACCTCATTGATTGGGAGACATAATGTCTACTTCTTTGACTCCTAAGCTATATACAACAAAACTTAGCAAACTTATTTTTTTTTTCTGTACAAGGCCAGTAAGTAAATATTTTAGATTTTGTGAGGCACAGGTCTGTTGCCACTATTCTACTTATTAGTGGTATCAAGGAAGTTGCTCTAGGCAGAACAGAATACATGGGTATAGTTGTTTCAATAAAGCCTTATTATAACCCCCTTTGTAGCCATTGCCGGAACATCAGCTACCAATCTCATCTGTGACTGCTGACTTCCAAGTGTCTCTTCCATTCAGAGGAACACCGACTTCCCTTCTTTCCACAGGGCTAGGCAGAAGTGTCATGTCCCACCCATGTCCATCAGAAAGGACAATGATGTTCATCTTGTACAAGGATGCTATAAAGGTCAGGAGGTTGGCACAGCAAGACAGGTTTTCAGGAAGGAATGCATTCAGTGCACTGGGGAAGGCAAATGGCACATGTCCACATGGCATTCACCCCAGCATGATGCCTCATCACCAGGCTAAAATCATACAAAGGCCACGTCTGAACCTGACTCTTGCTATTTCACATTTTAGCCTGCTCCCATCGATCTCCTGGCAAGTCCCAGTAACTACCTCATTCTGGATTCTTCTTCTACTTCCCTGTCCTAATTATAAGGACCCAGCATCCCCTTTCTGGCTTTGCCTCTGTGATGGGAGGGTGTCAAAGACTACAATGCCAATTCTAACTGTGAAGTGGGGTCACTGATAAATATCTTGATATCTTTCGGTACCAGTGGAAGAAATCATATACATTTGCCAATTGCAGTATTTGTCAAATATTGGCAAAACATATCAAACTTCACACTTGTAGTGCATCCTAGCAGCTACCAGACACAACTTGTTCTCCTAAAACCCAGATGTAAGTCCTTAATCATCACATCTGGAAGAAATGAAAAGGATCATTTGGCTTTAGTCCCAAACTCTCATTCCCAGAAGTAAAAATTTACACCCAAAGTGGGCAATGTAAATCTCTTATGGCAATGCAGTGTTCATGGACAGTGGGCTAGGTACCAGTTCCTATTTGTCCTAAGCCTCCTAAATGTATGTTCATTTTAGTATTCATTGTCTCTTGCACAGTGTTCGTCTTCTTCCATCCACTTTGCAGAATAGAAACTGCAAGATGATAAAGTGACCCCTGTAAGTCATTCAGTGGGTGGATAACAGGACTGGAACTCAGACCCAGACTGTCTAAGCGCGCAAAGCCAATGTTTTTTTCTCACTATATATATAAAAATACTCACCTCCCTGGAGTCTAGATTTCTCTTTTTGCTTGTGAATTCCATAAAGTGATAGCAGAGATAATTCTGATAACTCTCTCAACTTAGTCATGGCGTCCTGGGTGGCCCAAGAGGGCAAGGTGAAATTGTGCACACTCTGCAGAAAAGGGGAAGGAGGGAAATGTGTGCACATTGTGATTTATGGCTTTCTTTGCTGATTTCCGTTTCTCCTTCATTCTGTAAGAACTACTAGGGCCAGGCAGCCTTGCCGATCCCGCCTTTTCTCTCTAAGAATTTATGAGAGCTATCCATGATTTTCAGGTGGAAGATCTAAATAAGATAATTTGTCTCTCCCCCCCCCCCCAAGCCTGTAGCTTTAAGGCTTAGCTCTGAGTCAATGTATAATTCAGGTTTTACAGAAAACGATGCCATGGGACAAAGATGTACCTACTCCTTTATGAAAGGTTTAGGAATATTGTCACGAAGGGAGGCTGTACCACTTAGTTTTTGTCAGCTAGACATGAACTAGAGTCACCTGGGGAGAGGGACTCTCCATTGAGTAATTACCCCCATTAGATTGGCCTTAAGCAGGCCTGTGGGACATTTTCTTAATAGGTAACTAATGTCAGAGGGGCCAGCCCACAGTGTGCGGCACCACACCAGCAAGTGGGCTGGGGTTACATAAGAAAGCTGGCTGAGTGTGAGTCAGGGGGGGCAAGGCAGTGAGTGATATTCCCCTGTGGTCTGTTTCTAGGACAAAGGCAATAGGACTTAGGTGAGGTGATGTTCCCTAAAAATCAGAACTTTCTTATGAGGGCACTTATAAAAGTCCCTGCATTTCTGGAACCTTCACAGATTTACTATGTTGATTAGGACTCGCCTAGTTTCAAAAGTGGGAGAGGGCACAGGGAGGGAGAGGCAGGGAGGAGGGAAAGAAGAGGTTATAAGAGGAG
The DNA here is from genome assembly GCF_943737965.1 of Phodopus roborovskii. Lineage (NCBI taxonomy): Eukaryota > Metazoa > Chordata > Mammalia > Rodentia > Cricetidae > Phodopus > Phodopus roborovskii. The sequence continues at coordinate 17,420,406 of NW_026125295.1, read as the reverse complement.
CAGAGTGAAGTAAAGGGATGCAGGAGGAAGATGCAGAGGATGTGAACAATGCCACTAGGTAACATAGCCTTATTAAAGAATAGCTCTGATCAAAACATATGGGTGTTACTCGGTGATAAAGCCTGGGAGTAGCATGGCTGTGTCCTGGTCTTAATCTCCAGAATGACTATACACACAAAACATGCAGAGAAGAAAAAGGGGAGGAGAAAGAAGAAGGAAGAAGAGGAAGAGGAAGAGGAGGAGAAAGAAGAGGAGGAGGAGAAGGAAGAAGGAAGGAAAGGAAAGAAGGAAGGAAGGAAGGAGGAGGAGGACGAGGAGGAGGAGAAGTCACCAGAACTACAATGAGGGGCCTTAAACAAACACTGAAGATAAAGAGAAAGTATAGACGGCTTGGTCAGGTGACCTGTCATGGAGATGGGTAAACTGTGCCATCTCTCTTTGAGACAGAACTAGGAAGGTTACTCCTGCTCCCACACTCATGACCTCCATGTCAGATGTGGACATGAGGCATGGAGAGGTCAGAATTCACCCCAGGATACAGGAATGAAAATTACTCCTTTTGGCCAGAAGATGGAGCCCGTTGAACAAAAAGCTTTATCCCCTACAAGTATGATTCCCATCTCACCACACAGGGGAGTTCTTTCCTCAGAAGCCATGGCTGACAGCTTGGCTTAGAGTTGAGTGACATATTTTAATATCCAGAAACCTGGCAATTTCCTCCTCTTTTTATATATAACAACATTGCTTTTTTTTTCATTAAAACCAAAGACAGGAACCTGGCATTCCAGTGTTACTGCAAAATGAACGAGTGGCCATGTTTTGAAGAAAAGCGATTTTGTCTGCAATTTTCTAAAGGGCAGAAACATAAATAATAAGGAGAAAAGAGAAGTACGGATTTTCAAGCTTGCATAAGGACACCCTGAGTTATGTCTCAATATCAAAGGCCATATAAGCAGCACATTTTTAAAAAGAGAAAGAAGATGAATGAATGTATCTGATTCAATATACATACTAAATCACAAAATTAGATTGCAAATGAATTTTTTATAAGTTCTTTTACCTCACAATACAAAGGGTCGTAAACCTTACTCCAAATTCCAAAAAGGTCCTGGCCAGGGAATCCTGACAGTGATGGCAAGGTTTCTATGAAGCTCTGGAACACAAAGAAAAGGAAAATATTTCAACATGGGGACTTTCCACAATCTCTATTGCAGCAAGAAGCAGCCAGTGATATTAGCAATGATAACGGCGACGAAAAAATTTGATGTGAGCTTCTTTCTTATAGTACATTAAAGCTGAAGATACATGCTAGCTTACTGCCACATGTTCCTGGTTTGTGCTGGGGTCTGAGAAAAGCACTCTACATGGGACATTCTTCAAAAATGGGTGAAGTAGGGGATAGGGGAATGTGAGTGAATGTGTGTGTGTGTGTATACATATAAACATATGTGTGTGTGTGTACAGGTGTGTGTGTGTGTTCTGCATGTGTGTGTGTACAAATGCAATATCTATTTGTGCAAGCATTTGACCAGAAGGTTCTGTGCTGCCATAACAAGATCCATGTCCAGGCTGAGGTTGGCAGCCATTTCAAGGAAGTCTTTTGGAAGACAGTTTAATGGATAAATTCTCTAGAAGACTATACCTTGCCAATATTAACCTCAACAGACTTCTATCAAAAAACCAGAAATAAGTGTTAAAGAATATTCCATTCCTGGGGCTGGGAAGACAGCTTGATTTCTCGTACCCATGTAAAAACTTGTGCTTGGTGGCATGAGCTTATAATCACAGAATCAAAGAGATGGAGACTAAGGGCCATTGGGGACTTCTAGCCAGCCAGTCTAAGCAAAGGGAAGGCCCCAGCTCCCAGTGAGAGACCCTGTCTCAAAAAACAAAACAAAACAAAACAAAAAACAAGGTAGATGGTCTATACTTGAAGGTGACTCTGGGCTCTACATACAAGTGTGTGCACATAGGCATAGAGGAACACAAATACACCTACCCTCTATATATGAAAGATGATTCCCATTTTTCCTGGCTCAAATATAAAAACCCCAGAATGCATGATTTCTTTAGGGAACTTCATGGGGTCCCCCTTTTCTTCACAGTCATCAGTTGGCCACCAGTCCACGAGGACAAAGGAGTAGAAATGGTAACAGAAAGCTTTGTATGTGGCTTGTGAATATTGACACAAAAGCACAAAATGTTAGCAAATAATTCAGTTTCACATGAAAGGAGAAAGGTTTGATTTGAGAAATGTAAAGATAGATCAATTCTAGTACATCTATGAGTACAGTTAATCACTGATTCAAGGAGGGAGATGATTCCATTGGAAAAAAATCTTTCTAAAGATTAAGAGAACAATTGATTTTTGAAACCACACATTAAGTCAGGGACAATGGATACAGTTTGTTTTGTTTTAGTTTTGAGACAGGGTTGCTATGTGTAGCACTGGATTGCCTAGAAGTCTCTGTGTGTCTCAGCCTGGCCTAGAACATGGGCTTCTCTTCCTGTCTCTGCCTCCTGAATGCTGGGATTATAGATGGGTTACCACCATGCCTGGGGATTGGATATAACCTCAACTTAATGAAAAAGAAACTATTATATTTTGGCTCAAAAGTTAGCGCCTTTAACAGAAGAAAATATGTAAACTAAAAATATGACAATGGTGTCTGCTATGATGCTGACAGTAAGTAAATTAAAATAAATTATGGTATATCAACTAAAACACTGCACATTCACAAAGAAATTGAGGAGATACTTCATATAAATATAAAATATTTTCCAGATATTTTATTAATTAATGATTTTTTTTTCTTTTCATTTTTTTTTTCAAGGCAAGTTTTCTCTGTGTAGCTTAGGAGCCTGTTCTGGAACTAGCTCTTATAGACCAGGTTGGTCTCAAACTCACAGAGAGATGTGTCTGCCTCTGCCTCTCAAGTGCTGGATTTAAAGGCATACACCACCCCTGCCTGGCTAGTAATACAAATTTTTAAAAGGTGGGCAGCCTTGTGATTGGTATAATGCTTCAGTGAAACAAAGGGGAAATTTACCTATTTGAATATGCACAAGAAAACTGGAAGACTACATAGAAAATAACATCATTGGTCACTTGAGGGAGGGGGGTTATTGAAAGAGCACCACATTCTATTGTGTTTACGTTTTATGTTTCTAATCCTTAGACCAGAGGTGTATAACTAACTCAAATGGTTACCTTTTGAACATCCAAATGATCATGTCTACCTTTTGTGCCATTCTGAAAAGCAAATATTTCACAAAAGGGATGACATACTCTATGTATAGGAAAATGGGGGCCTCAGTTCCTTGGCCTCCAAGCAGGCCATCCTCACTAACCTGTCAAGGACTTGGGTAAAACACTCGGAAGGGACCGGCTTCTGTACTGGCTGGTGGCTGCCACACGGAAAGAAACTGGGTAGGATGACTTCCTTAGTTAAATACCCTAGCCCACTGGTAAAACCACTGACAGACACATTCACCCCACACTTCTTTCAAGGAGGCTGAGTTCATCCTTTGTCTTGACCTTCACACCCCAGCATTCGGGAGATGACACTACTAACTTTATATGGATGGAGCCTCCTCTGGAATTCCTCAGATTGCAAAGTCTCGCTCTGGAGTTCTTTAAAACGAGGGCAGTCCCTGAAAGGCAGGTAGAGCAACTGCGAACAAAAGAAAAACCCATAAGACCTTGATTAGTGAGTGGAGCATTGGCCAACCTTTTAAGCCTCATTAGGTCTAAAGCAACCAGCCTTAAAATCCCCCAGGGTTCTTTGAGCGGAATAGAAATTCTAAAATTAGAGGCAACGAAGCAAATGGTCCTCAGGCCTTAAAACAATAGGGCATGTACCCCGATGCAGGAACTGTGATTTATTTATTTCCCTTCCATTAGTTTGCTACTGGTAAATATGCACAGTGCTCATTTTCTGTGTGGATGACTATTATCTTGCTTTCTCCCCAACACCATTAATTCTGGCACTAAGTGCACATCTGTGTGCACCTGCTCTATCCCAGGAGTTAGGTGAGATAAATTAGAGGTCTGGGGATAGAATATTAAAGGGATCAACTATTCATTGGCTTCATTCTAGCAAATCTGCAGACTGTCAAAAATAAGGGTATGTATTAAATGTATGGGAAATACAATTAAAAGTCTATTAGGAAGACAAAATAATTATCATAAAACTAGTGTAAGTTTCACAATTGTCTCAGCTTTAAGTATAATGCGCAGGCTGCTGAGTCACAAGTTTGTCTGGGGCTCTTTTCATTTGGGCTGGTTTTGCAGCTCTTGACAGCACTATTTGGAGGCTGCTCTTTGATCACTGATGTTCAGAAGGTCAGTGTGTATAAAGCTGAGGTCAACTCCATCTTCAATCATTTCCTTTTACTAATGTCTTTGCTTCTGCCCACGATAAAGTTTATTAACCGGCTTTGGAGGCACTCACTGGAATTGGTCTACTTTCAACCTGGCTCTAACACAGACCCCTTCCTTCATCTTTGCTGTCCTCTCCCAGTCTGAACTGGCATAGTCTGCGTTTCAGGAACTACCCATGCCTCCTATCTGATGAGTTGCGTTCCATCCCTCTGACTTCTCAGTCCATTCTCCTCGCAGCAGCTACACCATCTCTAATGGCACCCCAAAGATCAAATCATTTTTGTTGGTCTTAACTTCCACAGACTTTTCATTTTACCTGGAATCAAATCCAAACTTGCCATGGCTTATAAGAGTCTATGTGAGGTGGCTAGTAAATAATAGTAAGTGTTTTACCCTACGCCCCCACGACTGTTCATGGTCACATTCTCCTGTCCAGATATACTGGGGACCTTCTTGCATGAGTGACCCACCTTAGAGTTTCTAAGCCACTCTATCCCAGCCACCACAGAAACTTACTTCCTTCTTCCAAGGAACTTATATCAACACAAAAGCATTTTATTGGTGTTCTTTATTATCTATAAGACTGTAATCTCAAGTGAACTGGCCTTTTTATTGTCACGCTCTCTGAAGCATTGTCAACAACTAGAACAGGGTGGTGTGCTAGTCACTACTCAGAAAGCTTTATAAATTGCTTCTGGTCTGTCCTTTCTGATGCTGTATGTCACCTTGTTTTTATCTTTGCTTCCTTCCTTCTTATGACCATGTAATCTCAGAGCTTCATTTCTGCATCCCTGAATTACATCAACAGTTATTCTCTGAGACTCCAACATCCTTTCCTTCTAAGCACTGTCAGGACAAGGGCTCAATACACCACTTATTACATGAATATACTATTGAGGAATGCATGCTTTCATCTCCTTTCATCTCCTCCCTTACCTCAGCAGTCTAGCTCAGAGAGAGAGAGAGAGAGAGAGAGAGAGAGAAAGAGAGAGAGAGAGAGAGAGAGAGAGAGAGAGAGAGACTGCACGTGTGTATGTGTGGATGGAAGGAGGGAAACAACCAAAAGTTGAAACGGTAGTAAAGTAAAATGGACCCAAAGAAAATCTCAGCTCCTAGCCTTGATTGTCTGGGCATTTCCATGTCCCGTGTATCCAGCATACTGAATCTATAAGTCCCTAGCAACCTGATTTCCTCCTCCATGATTACCCAGGATACTGACCCGATCTTCAGAGAGAGACACTGTGTGCACTGGGATGGGCTGCCAGGGCAGGCTGGGATTCCAGATGCTGATGCCCTCTGGGGGAAACAGGGCTGCAAGGTTTGTCATAGCACTCATCAAAGTCCGGTCAATATCTGTGCTTCGAATATAAACCTAGACAGAGATAAATCAAAGCAGATGGAAAATTAGAAAAACACTCAATGTTTTCTTTCTGTGGAGCTGACAGGATGTCAGGAAAAGAGCTGAAGAGAAGCACGTGATATCAGCAGGCACTGTGGGAACATCATAGTCATATCTCTTAAGGGGTGGATAATACCAAAATATACAATGGGACGAAAAGCAAGCAGTAGACCAACAGATGAATTGACCAGTGATTTGAAGCCAAAGTATTTGCACAGGTACCTATAAAACCCTGGAATAAGATTCATAAATTTTAGGGCAAAATAATTCCATAAACAGCAATACATCTGTAAACAAGATCTCTGCTGTGTATAAGTTCTTCAGAAAATAGGTAAAGGTATAAGTTCCTTATGAGCATGAAGAATGATTTTGATTTTTTTCAAGGGTCAAGGTTCAAAGTTCTGGTTCCCCAACTTGCCTGATCATGTTTATAGGACTCATTCAAGAATCTTCCATATCTTCTCTTTATATAACTTCCAAGTTCATAGTGCTGTTCCATGCCCCTCTATGGGGAAAGAAAATAAAAGCGAAGGTTAGGGAAACTATACATTATGTGTCTCTCTTCATTGTGTGTAACATGAACAAGATATGCATCACAGCTCCACAATAAAACCTCCTTTTTAACTAAGACAAGAGAGAACAGTTGCCTTAGTCAAGACACCCTGAGAATATGCCTTTCTCTTTGTTAGAACACAATGTAGAGGCTTGTGTACTCTTAACCACTGAACCAGCTCTCCAGCCTCAGGAATCTGTTTTTAACTGTCTCTCTCAGAGAGTTCAATGGATCCTTGAGATCAGCTTTAGCTCAGTGGCCCTGGAGCACTGGTGTGCATTAAAATAAAAGTACCCAGAGGCACCTGTTGAAATTAAGCATCTCCCCCCAAAGATTCTAGCTCTCTGTATGTGGAATGTGGCCCTGGAATCTGTTATAACAAGGACTCCAAAAGATTCAGGCTGAGGTAACAGTGTGGCAGGCTTAGAGGAACATTGCACTGAGGTTTGTCATTGATCCAGAGCCTCACCAGAGATCTTCAAGTCAGAGAGGATGCAGTCAGTTACTGAAGCCACTGCTTGCACACACTGCCTCATTCGCTTATCACTTAGAAGCATCTCTATCATCACCTCTCATCAAATATGAGGATGAATGTTGTGAAGGAAAAACATACCATGGCCTGAGTAGCTGAAGAAGTGGGTATTTTGGGTCAAACTGTCTTGAAATCTACAGCTGATTTTTGGAATCTGACTGTGACTTAAGAGACTTCTAGGTTTGAATCTGGACCTCATGGTCCTCAAAAATCTTTCAGTCTCACTAGAAAATCAGAGCAAGGAAACAGGAGCCCTATACTAAGAAAGCAATGCATGAACTGTTGTGACATTCTCTCGTTTAGACAGAAAGGTGGTTAGGCCATGGTGGGAAGGGCTCTGACCTGAAGCAATAGATACTGGCTTCCCATAGCTTTTCTGAGTTACAATTTCTGCAAAAACTGATGGTTGATTAGGGCCACGATTCTCAGCTTTAGCTGAAGACTAAAAATAAGGCAATCAGTTGAGGAGCATCCAAACCTCTTAATGCCCTAGCCATGCCCTATGCCAATTAAATAAGACATTGCTATTATTTGTTAACATGTTTCTAGACAATCTCCATGGAAACCTCTCACACTTAAATACAGTTAGCAGGATAAATGCATCAAAGTGGGAAATTCTGTACATATTTCTCCTTTACTAAAAAAATTAACCAAAACTGCGGTCTACACCTGAAATCCTTGCACTTGGGGGGTGGAAGAAGGAGTTCAAGGTCATTCCTGGCTATGTAGGGAGTTCAAGGCCAGCCTGTACTATATAAAACTCTGCCTCAAAAATATATTAAAAAAAAAAAAAGAACAAGAAAATAGATCAAACTAACCTGGGTGAGTTGGCCAAATCCTTGTGGCCATGAGGATTCCTTAATGGGGTCGTTAGGAAAGGTATCGATGGGACTTCGGTCTCCGTGCCGAAACACCTAAAAAAAGGTGTGGGACAACAACATTACAAAGTTCTCTTGAGTATTTTGCCTCTACCTGTCATAATAGAATGTCTTAAACCATGGCTGCCACCTTGTTGGTCCACTGGAATCACCTGGAGAGCTCTAGAAAATTCTAATGACAAAGTGTCCCATCCCTTAGTTTTGTTACTTGGGCTTATAACCAAAAGTATCATTCTTCTAAAATTCTGTACAAATAAAACTCAGGTGAAGAACCACCAACATTGTCTTGTGCTTGAGGTAATCATAACAGTCAAAATGACTGGCCATTGGAAAGCAAAGGATATATGCATGGAGACAGAGTCATGTGTCCTAGGTGATAGACAGATGCATATGCACACAAACTCACTTGTTGCAGACAGGCCAATTAGAAATATTCTTCTCTTAATTACTGTGACAGCAACAATGCTCTTAAAATTTCACATGCAATATAAAACTGGTTTTGAAATGACACGCTCATTTTTGGACACTTTGGTTTAGTAATTAGTTAGTTTTATGAGGTTGGGGGCACATGAGGAGATTAGAAAAGCCAGATTTCAGCACTTTAATAACACACTTTTGGATCTGTATACATACCATGCTATTCTGACTGTACATTTGATTTTTTAAAAAGGCATTTGGACTTCTGAAATCTTGGTACTTTGACTCTAAAATAGTAGCATGTCAGGCCAAACTCAATGTTATTTTATAATTAAAGCATAAGGAAAGAAAAGCAATCAAGAAGGACAAGGTGAGGTTTTACGTGGATGTAGAAAGTATTTAATAGCACACAGGATGGTTGCATAACACTTCATTTAATCTGAGATCATCTTTGTCACTTGGATTACCTACTGAGAGACCCTCCACTGTAAGTAAGCAAGGATACTGTGTTTTCTGAACACCTACCAAACAGTTTAGTAAACATGGAGGAAGGAACACCCCCAAACTCGAGTCACTTTTAGGAAGGAATTCCAGAGTAGCAAGGAAGGCCTCCAAGACCCATGCTATGACTCTGGTGTCTGAACAAAGTGCTTCTTTGCTGCCCTAAACCAGTAGGAAATTGAAAGCTCAGCAAGACAGCCTACATAGCACCGAGGGGAACAGCGAGTGGTAAGAGGCCCTTGGGGGCAGGTAAAGAAATAGAGCTCTGCTGTGTCCCTTTCTGGCAGGAAGAACAGCTGCTGGTGCCAGTCTGCAGGAGCAACGAGGTCATGAGTGGGAGCCACCCATGCTAGCCATTAGTGACTCTGTTTCCATTATCAGGTGCATGCTAGTTAGACTGCTTGGATCCCCAATCACCGTGCAGCAAACCTTCCCAGATCTGAGGAATGAGAACTCTGACATGGCTTTCACAGATTACTAGCCTCACATTGATTTTTTTTCAATTTAGCACTGTACATTCTCAGAGGTGGATACTTCTCCACTATAGGAGCTGTCTTGTGTACTGTTTAGCAGGCCCTTGGCCTCTTGCTCAATAACTGCCCATAGTATTTCCTTGTTATACAATTGCAAAGACCTTACCACTGAGTTAGACAAAGAGAAATCACATAATGAGCATTCTATTGAAACAATGAACAACCAACCCTTCCTACCAGAGCACAATGCTTCCTCCCAGCATCCAACTACAACAATATTTTCTTCATGCTCTTTCCATACTTACTCTACCTTGAGAGGTTGCTAAGTACTTCTCATGTTTAATCCTCTCACCCAGTTCTGCAACTTAGTCACTATCATTATACATTTCACAGCTCATCTTAGTTAAGTGATGAGTCCAAATCCTCAAGCAGGTAAGAGGTAGAACTAACCAGGCATTGGCCATGTGTCTTTCATTACACTGTCTTTGTGTGTGTGTGTTTGTGTGTGTTGCACAAGAAGAATCCAAAACCTTGTTATAAAAGAAGTTTCTAAGGCACCATAATCTATGTGCAGTATTTAAATAATAAAGCTGAGGCACAATAAACAAACAAATAAAAAGTGTGACTTCCTTAGCAGAGCAATGCCCTACAATTGGCAATCACCTGTAATCACAGCACCCAGCTACATAGTGAGTTCCAGGACAGCCAGGGCTATGTAGAGAGGCCTTGTCTCAAACAAACAAACAAACAAACCTAAAACAAACCAACAATTCCCTCAAAGACCCAAAGCAACATCAAAACAGCCAAATGTAGTGTTGAATACTATATAATGAGTTAGAGGCCAGCCTGGAATATGAGACCTTATTCAAATAAACAAAACAACACACACACACACACACACACACAAATAAAATGAAACAATAAATACATTTAATAAGGAGCAGACTCTGAAGTTAACCCTGACTATACTCAGGAATAATTGTATTCTCACATGATACAGCAGATTTTAAATGTTGCTAAGTTAGTGGCTGAAACATAGCATGAACTTTTGTGAGAAGTGTCCCACAAAAACATAAATATCTTTGTTGCAGTGAGGAACTTCAAACTGCATGGTGCGCGCGTGTGTGTGTTCATGTCTACATGCATGTGTCAATGCCCGTGTGCCTGGTAACATTCACTGATCTCAGAGTTTCTCAACTTAGCAAGGACTATGTCTAGGCATTCTTAAGTCTACAGTGCAACAGTCTCCCAACCCTACTACATTATTGCTTCTGGCCCCAGTCAAAAGCTTTAGAAAACTAAAAATGCATTATTAAAGGTGAGGAGTTTCCACAGAGCTAGAGATGGTTGCAGCAGGAAGAGATCTGAGACCTTGAGGACTCTCAATCACTTACTCTATGCTTAAAAGACCCCTTTCCCCTGCTATCTCTTGTGATCATTTGTTTTAGAAAGGGTCTCCCTTGTCATACCCTGATCTAATCCAGGATGGTTTGAATTTGCAATGATCCTCCTGCTTCAGCCTCCCAAACACTGGGATTGCAGCGGGCATGAACCATACCTGAATTTCCTGGCCTCTTTTACTATGTTAATCCTAACAACTCATGAGCATGGGAACTCTTCCTATCTTCTGATATCCTCTCCAGTTTCTTTCTTCAAGGACTTGAAATTTTTATCATGCAAATCTTTCACTTGTTTGATTAGAGTTACTCGATACTTTATATTATGTGTGGCTATTATGAAGGGAGTCACTTCCCTGATTTCTTTCTCAGCTTGTATGTCATTTATATATAGAAGGGCTACTGATTGTTTTGAGTTAATCTTGTATGCAACCACTTCATTGGAAGTGTTTATTATTATTTTGGTTGTTTATGTATACTATCATATCATCTACAAATAATGACACTTTTTAATAAGGAATGGGTGAACCCACTGCCAGCTCCTAAGGTCAGTCTGTATGCAGTTAGAATTTAACTTACAACCTTATCAGTCTTAGAAATATCATGTTTTACTGCTCTTTGCAAAGATTCAAAGTCCTTATAAGAGCTCTTCCCTGCAAACCCTACCTGATCAGGTTCCTCCTTCACCTCAATGTCCTTAGCTTACATTCTTGCTAAATGTGCTTAGCCAGGGGAGCCTCCTGCTGGTCTGGTCCCACTGCCTCTCTTTGTCCAGGACTTTGTCTGCTTTGAATGTCTAACGTCTGCTGCTTCTCTGGACACACACACACACCCACTCTCGTTATTTAGGGTTGCCAGAGGAAGAGGGGAGGAGGGGAGGAGCCTTTCTCATTAAGTAACCCTTGCACAATCTCAACCTTTTCTTACTGTTTTGTTTCTGTTTCTAATTTCTGGTTGTGTCCATTAGTGATTATATATATATATATATATATATATATATATATATATATATATATATATCCTGGTTCCTTCTCTTACATACTAGCTTGTTTTCTCATCACTGTAACAAATGCCTGACTGTAACACTCAAGAGAAAGAAGGAAGGTTTGACTTTGGCTTTTGATTTGAATATGATCTGTCATGGCAAGGAGGGCATGGTATTGGGAATGTGAAGCAGATGGTAGCTTGACATATGTTGTCAAGATTGTAGAGAGGGAGGGGAATGCTGGTGGTCAGTCAGATTCCCCCACCCCCCTTTTTTTTTTAAACCCTCCCTTTTTATCCAGTCTAGGACCATGGGCCCTAGGATGGACCTACTGGCATTCAGTTAAATCTCTCGAGAAATACTCTCAGACATGCCCAAGGAGTGTCCCTAGGTGATGCCAGAGCTAGTTAAGTTGATAATGGGGATCATTATTGCAACTTCCTAGGAAGTACTTGGAAGCAGAATCCCTGTGAAAATGGCCACTGTCTAGAATACAATAACACGCAAAAGGCCTGTACGGATGAGCAAATGGACCCTGGATTGAGTCTCTTTCCCCCAGGCTGGTGAAAACATCTTTCCAGCCATCTGGTTTCACAAGAGCTTTTGATTTGCATTGTCATGTGGCAATGAGCTATGCTGTGCAATCCTATTTTCTTTCTTCCTCCCCTGCCCTCAACTTCCCCTTATTTTTGGTGCCAATTTCTGCCTTTGAATTGGAATAGTGAGTCCTACCTTGAACTATGCTGGAGTTTAACAAACCGCCACGTTGTCCTTTCCGGTTTAGAATTCAAGACAATATAAAAACTTTGGATTTGGATGTCTTTGGATCCCAACTCCAGTGCTCACACTCACAGACAAGTGTTTTAACCACTGAGTCATTTCCCCAGTCCTACTTTCTCCTTTTAAGGAACTTAGAAATAAATCCATTGGCAGATATTTAGAACATAAGACAGGTTGGACAGAAATGATTCCTGTAGACTGACGCCATAACAGGTGAGAGAGAGAGAGGGCTAGCTGTGGAAGAATTGGTATATTGGCATGCAGCTACATCTGCACTGGTCATGAGGAAGATGTGAGAGGTCTGAGCAAGATCTTTCTCCAGGGCCCAGGAAGAGCACGAAGTCGACAGGAAAGAGAAGTGGCGGAAAACGGGTATTGCATAGAATGCAAGCTGTAAACAGAAAGTTCTGGTACTCTGATTATCTAGCGCATGTTTCAGATCCCAGCTTCTCAACCACTACCCCAGTTGCCCTGAGAAACTGCCTGAACTCAAAACATTTTGCATGTCTCAATTTATCTTTCCAGGCAGCTAGAAAATCATTTTTGAGTAGTCAAGAGCAACACAAGAGTTACATGTGTAGTAGTATGCGTGAGCACAGGATGCATTCAGGCCACAATCTTTCTTATTTTGTTTGTTACTAGTGTTATTCATGCCCACAACTGTCCTGTAGGCTTCCTTTCCTTCTGAAAGAAGTTTGTAGCATCCAGGGCATTACCTGTTGAGCAAAGGAAAACCACTCCTGTCTTTCAATAAACACCTCTATTAATATCTAATCATCTCCCACAGTGTGCATTTACCCAAGAGCCATATTGCTTTTGTTTTGGGGTTTGAGCCACTCTACAATCTTGACATTGTCTAGATTGGCAATCTAAAATGTGTTGAGCCAAATATGGTCTCCTTAATGAGTTTGCTGCTCTGAAAAATTTCAAAATGTGTAGACAGACAAGTGGGAAGAAGTTCCTGAGCTTTCAAGCTTAGACTGACTTCATGCCTGGCCAGTACCAGCTCTCAGGATCACTGGCTTCCAGCACACACGCCTGCAGAACCTGCTGGTTGCCAGAGATATCTGCTGCTCCTGGGTGTTCATGACTAGGCAGCCACACTGTGGGGGAGAAAAAGCAGAAGGCTGTTTGTGAGTAAAAGAACCTTCTTGTCTTCTCCAGTAGGGTCATTTTATGTAGTGGCTCACTTTACAATCCAAGCCACAGGTTCTAGATAAGCTTCCAGAAAAGGATTTATTGAATCCCAAGCCATTAAAGACAAGGTCTAGATCTAAACAAAATAATATAAAACACATCCACAACAGCAGGAACATTGACTCTCATATAACACTAAGATCATATTATATGTCTTTTAGGTAATTTTGGAGATTCAATATGAAAAGTCAAGTGCCTGGCATCTGATCAATGATTAAACCTATTACTTACACTTGAAATTCTATTTCAGTTGAAGTAAAGAACATGGCAAGGAGGTCTTGCAAAATCTATGCCTGCAGCTAAAGGCATTGTCTAAACATGAACAGTAAAGATAAAGGCAAGTCAAAGATCTCTTCCAACAAAGGCCACGAAGAAGCAGAATGGACCAGTATACTGAGTAGAACAGTATTCCGAATCACTCACCAGTACCTGCTTCTCTTGTGTTTATTGGGCCAAAGCCTGAAGCTAGGAAGAAAACGGACTGAACTTAAAAGGTGTGTAAATACTTACTCCATCCATTTGAGAATAAAAAGAATGAACTGGTCACGTGAATGGTTGGCATATGGAGACTAGCACTTGTCACAATGGTCCCTGTACTCACCAAAGAGGTATAAGCGCTTTTCATGCATTTCCTTCAGCCTCGTAACAACTCCAGGAGGCGTTCGTTATTAGCCCCATTTCCAGCGATGACTCACAGACTGGTTATGTGGCTCATGTGGAGCTACACAGCTAGCACCAGGTTGAGCTGGCGTTACAAACCCAAGTGGTCTGAGTCTCGAGCCCACACTTCTCGCTACAATGCTCTATTGTATGGTGCTGTCCAGAACTGTGTAAATTATTTCCTAACACTCTCTACATATTCCACCTCCAGGGCATCCACATCTCTCCAGTAACCCAATTTAGAAACCATAGGGTCCGCTATTCACCATTTCTTGTAACATTTATATCCAACCCACTGGACTCTGTTTCACAATTTATGACATCACCTCTGCCTTCCAATTCTACTGTATTCTGATCTCATCAGATCTCCACAGTGCTTTTTTTTTTTTTTTTTTAAATCTGAACTGTGGTGTGATAGGCCCTGTCTGCTTTCACCCCTAGCCTCTCTCCACAGAGCACACCAGATGCACAGAACTGAATGTCTCCAAGGGGGAAAAATAAGTTGGGGTTAATAGGGGGGGAAGACATATATGCAAATGAGTTGTGGTTGGTCTAGGATGGTAGGAGAGCTGTTAACCATCTAACATCTGCCTCCTCTCTTTGTTCCTATTTAATTAACAAGTTAATAATGAAGGGTCCTCTCAAATCTTGAGGGTATTGTGGTAAGCAGCATAAGCTGGTCACAACAGACAACTATGGTATAGTTCTAAAAAGAGGAGATAGCTTGAAGAGTTTAACTCATAGAGACAGAAAGTAGAACAGTGACTTCCAGATGTCTAACTTTCTGACACTACAATGAGATACTGTCATCTGTAAACTAAATTGCAAAATAAATTTAGGCGAATTTACAATTTTGTATTGGGACAAATTCATAGATATTCTTGGTCAGAGGCTGCCCATGAGCTGAAGGTTGGACAGGCCTGGACGGGGAGGGCAAACTGAGGAGCTACTATGTAATGGGTATGCAGTTTCAGTTTTGAAAAAAAGTTCCAGAGATTCACGGTGATGGTGGAAGCCTGTGACTATACTTACACCATTGAAGCCTACTCTTAAGATGGTTAAGACAGCAAACTTTAAAACTAACTAGAAATCATCTACAATTAAACTAAAAAATTGGAAACCTTCCATGTTAGATGGTGACTCTGTTATGGAATCTTCCTTCACACTGTATGAAGATGTGTCATTGTGATTTGTTTAATAAGAAGCCGAATGGCCACTAGATAGGCAAGAAGAGGTTAAGGTGGGACTTCTGGGGACGGAGAGCTCCAGGAAGAAGAAAGGAGTAGCCAGTGGATGCAGACAGACATTCAGGAGGAGAAGTAAAAGTCACATGACAAACACAAGAGGAATAGAAATGGGTCAATTTAAGTTATAAGAGCTAACAGGACAAGCCTAAACTGTCATCCAGACTTTCATAATAAATAATAAGTCTCCATGCCATTTTTCGTGAGTTGGTGCCCAAAGAAAAATCTGCCCACATGACTTCCAGCAGCACTTAATGTTGGCCCCATTCACACTTCCATACCTAGATCATGTCACTTGATCCTGAAGATGACCTGTGAAGGTGGAAACCTAGCCACAGTTGTGATCCTTGACTTTAAGTTCAGGGAACTTGAAACTCAGTTGTTTTCATTAAGTGGCCTGTCTCTGCTCCCAGACCTGATTAACAATGGTGGAATTGAGTTAATTAAAAAAAAAATTCTAGGCTTTTCTAGGTATCATTTTCAACTTCTATTCTAACAAAAGGCATTAGAAAATTAATTATGGGATTGACTGCTAACCCCCAAGGAGCAGGAGTGGAGAAGAAAGGGTGGTCCTGGGAATAAGCCAAGGCTAGAATGGTGAGAAGGTCCAACCTTGATTGTGCATGAGGCTTGGAGGCTCTTTGAGCCAAGAATATACTGTGACCCAGGTAAGACTGAGGAAATAAGGTCAGCCTTGAAGAATAAAAGGAGGTGACCTATGGTGAGTCAGCATCCCTTTCTTTATAAACAGCTGGAAGAGCAACACAGAGTCTTCGTCTGTCTGAGATCACCTGACTTGTGGTTTTTCTCTGGCTGAAAGGAGAGATGCTTTTACAATGGCATCTTCTCTTTCTGGTGGAACAACATGATGCCTGAGATTATTATAAAAAGAAAGGCAAGTGAGCATGTGTGGGAAATGAGTAGGTACATGGGAGAAGCAAGATTGACCCTGGGTGATAATTACCAAGGCTGGCTAGTGTATCCACAAGACTCAGCATACTTGCTCTCCTCTCTACAATGTTAAAAATACCAATTCTCTACAGACAGTCTGGGGAGGTGGATGCCAGAGTTATCCTAAGAAGCAGTTTACTAAGTAGGTTCCTTCCTTGAAATCAATAGTGTTTGTTAAAGATGCACTTCATTCAACAGTTTAAACAGACCCTTCCAACACATCTAAACCTGTATTAGACTTAGCTTCTTTTTCATCCAGCTGTTAATAAGTGGGCAAACCACAATTCCATGGGAAATACTTTTGTAAGTTTGTTTTACAAGATCGTGTAAATTAGCCGGGCAGTGGTGGTTCACATCTTTAGTCCCAGCACTTGGGAGGCAGAGACAGGTGACTCTCTAAGTTCAAGGCCAGCCTGGTCTACAAAACAAGTTCCAGAATAGCCAGGGCGACATAGAAACATAAGATCATGTAGGGTTGGTGAACGGTTAAATAGGTAAAAATGATTGCTGTTCAAACCTGATGCCTTGACTTCAATCCCTGGAACTCAGTGTTGGAAGGAGAGATCAACTCCCCAAAACTGTCCTCTGACTTAATACATATGGTCCATGGTGTGTCTGTGTGTCTCTGTGTGTCTGGTGTAACAGTGGGCTGAGGATATTCTCCTTCTTGGCTGCTTGCCTGGTACGTATGAGGCTTTGGATTCATGCATGAGACCTTGGGCTCAGCCCCCAGCACCGTGAAAATAAACAAATAAATAAATAAAAACAAAACATGGTAACTGATTGTTCACCAGCAAGAACAAGAACCAAGGACAGTCTTCTCTTTTTGTCACAAATAGCTTTTCAGAATTGAGGATTTATTTTTCTTGAACATGGAGGAAAAATAAGGAGGCCATCAACAGCCTCTGAATCAGGGTAATTAATGTTACACACTGTGCTATCATCTCAGATCAGCTCCAGGTTCTGGGCTATACACATTCAACAGAGATAGCTGGACTCTAGTGATCAGAGGCATGGTGAAGGGCATCACACATATGGATTGTTTTTCTACCAGTATGACCGTCACCAAGTTTCCCAACCTCACTCACTTGTATCTTCATCTTGAAAGTAAGAACAAGTTCATGGGGGTTTTTTGGTTTGCTTTTGTTGGTTATTTTTATTTATTTATTTAGAGACAGGATCTCATGGAGGGCAGGCTGGTCTCGCACTAGTTTTTAAGGTGACCTTGAAATTCTGATCCTGCTGCCTCCACCTCCTGAGTAATGGGGTTACTAGGTTTTGGGTATGTACTACTTGGAACTCACAGAGATCCTTCCAAGCGCTGGGATTAAATGCATGTGTCGACACACCAGACTCATCATTCTCCTATTTGTTCTCTTAATAAACTTAACGAGGATTTCTCTGAATGTTTGATCTAACCAAATGGCTTCTACAATCCATAAAAGGAAGAAAATGGCATTTTCTGGCTCATATCATCGGAGAGTAGTAGTTTGGTTAGAGGCCAAGGAAGATATATTAAGTTGCCATTATTTAACATTTATCGAAGGAAACCACTATAGGAAAAATAGTTAATGTTTGCTTTATGCAGTACTAGTTAAGTTTTGCATTGTAGGAGGGCAACCTTTGTAGCTTGGTTTTCCATTAAGGAAGAATGAACTGGCAGTCACTGAACGTATTTTAATTGAGAGTGGAGGGGCAGAAAGGATGGAGAGGAAGCCCACAACCACCTGACAGGCCAGCTACCTGGGCCATGGGTGGAACTCGGACAGCTGCCACTGCAGGCAGCTAGCTGGGGCCTCAGAGAAGATGGCCAATCAGCCAGGTGCTTCCAAGCACAGTGTGATAGGACCAACAGAATCCTGCACAATTCCACTCATCTAATGACCACACTGGCAAGGAGCTCATGCATATAAGGGAAAGAATCGCTCACATGGGTGTCACGCAGAAGGTCCAGGGTGTTAGGTTGCTCTATCACCACAGAAGCCCGGCAGCTGACGAATGGTTTTCAGGAAGACAATGGTGTTTCCTTGGTTTTTGCCTCTCAGGTTCCTGACTCAAAACCAGTGGTGATCTACCCGACTAAGAATCGTGATTTATGTACCATTAAAGATTTTTTTCTGTAGAAAGAGTGGAACACCTCACACTGCAGGAGAGGGAACATGTGTAAGTGTTAAGTAAGAGGTGTCCTTTCTCTAAATCATGAAAATAGCTTTAGGGTATTCTTGCAGAAGGAAAACATGCTTATGTTATGAATTATCCAACTTTCATTATATAGAATAAAAATGTAGATAGTGATGGGGGTGTGAAATAAAAGAGAGGGAGAGAGAGGGGGGGGGCCCTTTAACTTTGAACATATGTTTCCAACACTCAGCTGTATATATTTTCCCCCCTGATACCAGGAAGCACACTTTCATGGCTTATCACAGTGACCATATGTAGAGAACATCATGTTAGTGATCAACTAAATCAGTTTATCTGAAATTCTGTGTTCAGTTTCTCTTTTGTGCTACCCAATATCCACAACAAATATATGCTCCGATGTCGTGATAAACATAAGGAATGACTTAGCTTCAGAAAGGGACTGTTCCTTGATTTGAAAACAAATGATCATTAAATGGGAAGAAGCCAGGTTAGCTCCTGCCTGGCATATGAACAGGGATAGCTATGGCTTCCCCTTGTCAGTCCAAAGGGATCGGACCAGAGGGCAGCTGTAAAGTAAAGAAACAGTGCCAGACGGCGAATGTGAATGAGAATGCTGTCTTTACTAAAGCAAGCTTGCATGAGTATTCACTTTCGAGTCTGAGCAAACGTCTGTCTGGTCTCGGGCCGATAACAGAAAGGAAACGTGAAAGGTGACATTTGGTTTTGCTGACTCTCTGGTAACAGGAAGAAAACAACGAGAAAAGAGTACTTACCAATGTCACAAACTTCAGTTCCTTGGCTTGGCCTGGGTCCAAGCGGAGAAAAAGCAAGAGCAGGCAGCCAAGGCCAAAGCTTACTGTCCTGGTCAGGTGCAAAGGGACAGCTCTCATGGCGGGAGAGAGCTGCATCTGGCAGCTGTAGGAGGTGCTACCCTCCAGAAGCCTCCTGGAGGGAAGTGCCTATTTAATCAAGAGGTTGACAGGAAGGCGGAGCCACATTCTTCCCTAGTAGGATTTCGAGATGGGTGGGGCAGGGCTTGGCATGCAAATAATACCAGGTCTTGTGTGTGTGTGTGTGTGTGTGTGTGTGTGTGTGTGTGTGTGTGTGTGTGTGTGTTCCAGATCCCAGCCTCTTCTACTTCAATTAGGACCCCGAGGCCCAGAGCAGGCACAGTTGGGACAGCTCAAGGCCTCCACTCTGGCCTAGCCTTCTGCTTGGCTCTCCCACAGCTGGTGGTGATGCTGTCCTGGCTTGGTGGACGCTGCTTGGGAAGAAATTCTCCCTGCCTCTGGAAGGCTTAGGCTTCTGTTCTTAGTGTTTCAGGGAGCCTCAGTTGTGGGCATGTATTGACATGGCGAGGCTCACTCTCCTGCCAAATATGGTGTCTAGTCTTAAACTCTCGTGCAGTCAATAAGGTGTTTTACAGTGGCAGGAAAGTGAGGATGGAGATATGTTAAAGATTTCTCTTCATGCCTTAAGACATTTGGGGTCATTTGTGGCAATGCAAAGTTGGGTTTGGAGGCCCCTTTTAGAAAGACTACACACAAATAATAACAAACAGTTGCCAACTGAGCCCACCAATAACTTGAACAAACTCTTTGGGTCAGAGATCAAAAACAAATAGCAACAAAGGAGCCAGCAACATGACAATTGATTGGGAAGAGGGGGTTAGCAGGCGTTGGAGGAGAGTGTGACAGGCATAGAGGTGAATACATTTCCTACATGTCACAGTGAAATCCATTATGATGGATAACTAACATATGCCACTAACACACACTAAAACAATGAAACAAACAAACAAAACCCAGGAAGCCCACACTGCTTTGCTTTATTGACAGTCATCATCTTTGGTTATGAACCTTGCAGGAGACACACCCTTGACTCTCTAGCCATGACCTCACCGGGACTCTAAGGAAGGAAATGCTATGCAGTAGGGAAATTTGGCTTTTTGTTTTTTTTTTCCCCTAGCCTGTCAGTCTCATCACTGGCTGAAACAACACCTGCTGAAGAGGTAAGAACCTGCAGGTGAGGTGGAGTGATTGGCCTGCTGTGATGTTACCGCCCCTAGGATAGAGGAAGAACAATGGTTTGCCGCAACATCCTCAGCATTTCATTAAATTTACCAGGACACCGGGTTGCATTGCCATGTGGTCTCAGGAAGCCCTGGAAGGTGGTGTGTGGGTGAGCTGTGGTTCTTCTGGCATGGGGAAGTGAGGAGTGTGTGTGTGTGTGTGTGTGTGTGTGTGTGTGTGTGTGTGTGTGTGTGTTGG
Source organism: Phodopus roborovskii (assembly GCF_943737965.1). NCBI lineage: Eukaryota > Metazoa > Chordata > Mammalia > Rodentia > Cricetidae > Phodopus > Phodopus roborovskii. The sequence goes on along the minus strand of NW_026125295.1, from coordinate 17,399,643 downwards.
GATTTAAAGGGATATGTGCTCTTCTCTTTGCTGCTTGCATTCTCTACCCAATAGTTCCACTGTGATTTTCACCCAGTGAGAACCTGAGAAGATGGGTGTAAGGCAAAGGGGATGGAGATGGAGACTGCTAGGCATCGTGGTTTGCAATGTCCTCCATAAATTCACGTGTTTTGACACACAGTTTTCAGAACGTTGTGAATCCCTGGGGAGGGGGAGCCTAGCGTCAAGAAGGGGTTACTAGGGCCAAGGCTTGAGGGTTTATAGCCGGGCACCACTTGCAGCTCACTCTCTGCTTCCTGTTCTATCAAGATGTAAAGAGCCTTAGCTGTACGTTCCTGCCATGATGGAGTTGCCTGCCACAGTGATGGACTGCATCTCCTTACAAGCCCAATCAAGCCTCTCCTCTCTTGGGTTACTTCCTGTCAGGTAACTGGTCACAAGAAGAAGAAAAGAAACCAGTACATCCAGAACAGGGCAGACATGAATTGCAGTAGCAATCCCTGTGGTGTCCACCTGGTAACACAAAGGAATCTCCACCAGCTACAGTTCACATAGACTTAGTCAGCTCCCACCTCCAAACTCGTGCTGGATCCCCGATTCTGCCGAGTATCCCGAGTTCTCAGGTTCTGCCTCATTTTTCCTTCTGTCTCCTTTATTGTTCCATGGGCCATGCTTGGAACTACTGTAGTTATGGCCTTTGCCTTTCCTGAAAAAGCTGTGGTTCGATAAGCTACCTCCTTCCTGGACTGTGAAAGCATTTCTGATCCTTGCTGTCTCTGGTATCCCCATTGGGTTTTTCTATCCCTCCCAAATGGTAACATTTCAGGAAACATTAAATATTAGCTCTTTTGTCAAAAACTGCAAAACTTCCATTTACCGCAAGGGATACAAGTGTGTTTATCTTCCCCACCTTGTAAAAACTTGGTGCAAATGTTTAGCCCCGAAGCCCAGGCAGGTAAGGCTTTTGTTTACGTAAGGCCCTGTTGCTTTCCCAAACTTAAGTGCCCCCTCCTGCTTTCCTTCCTTTCCTTCACACAGGTTCTTTTAACAATGAGGCAATGGGGGAAGACAGTGAGGCTGAGCCAGTCAATGGGGAAAGGGCAGTCATCATCTGAGGCACAATAAAAACCAAGCTAAGCTAACATCCTGTCCCCCATGGGTTTGCTCTTCCACTTTCATGATTAGCGCATGCTTCTCCTCACGGGAACACTGTTGCCTGCTCCAGACACTTTAATTGGAGCAGCGTTTTCTTTCTTTGTGGCCCCGAACTTAGTCCTAACAACATCAAGGCTTTCTTAGAGACAGAACTGGGGGAAGGCTGCTTGGGTAGAAACATCTCCAGCGCAGTTTCTGTTGACTTAGGTAGATGGCTTGTGTTTCCCTTCCATCTTAGTTGTTATTACATCTTAGACTTTGCTCACCAAGTATAAGGAGAGAAGGATTACAATTAAGCACTCGGAGGGCTGGAGTGGTGGCTCAGTGTTGAGTGATTGCTGCTCTTTCAGAGGATCTCAGTTCTGTTCCCAGCATCCATGTCAGGGGTCCCATAATCTCTTGAAACTGCAGCTTCAGAGGTTCTGATACCCATTTCCGGCTTCCACAGTTATTCACACACACACACACACACACACACAGTAATAATAAAAATAATAATAACATAATAATAATAGGGCCAGAGAGATGGCTCAGTGGTAAAATATATATTTTGCTCTTGCAAAACACCCAAGTTCAGTTTCCAGCACTCAACACCTTCTCTAGGGGGATCCTACATTACTGGTTTTCAAAGGTGCCTTCTCCTACATGCATAAATCTGTACAGGTACACATATTCATATTTAAAAACTAAAAAAAACCCATTTAAATGATTATACATGTAGTCTTATAAATCCTGAATACTATGAACTTGAGCCAGAAAGAACCTCAAGTAAAACAAAAAACCAAAGCAAACACAGGTTAGACTCTTGTGTGACGACCCTGGAAAGAACTTGGGCTGATCAGGGTACAGTAATATGAATGACATTTTCCTGAAAGAAGCTGCACCTTCACAGGCTGAGTTAGGACTTCACTGACGTGTAGAAGTTGGACCGTTGGAGGTTCAGAGCAGGATTATCTTGGTTCATCTTTAGCCGCTTTAACAATTACCTAGGTTCCCACCTCTGTATGTAAAGTTACATTCCTGTGACTGTCAGGTAAGTCCTTGGAATGTATAAATGGACCCTCATATCCACCGTCAGAGAGCATCAGATGCCTAAAGTAGAAGCCACCCTGCCCTAACCGCCCACCTCTTCGTCCCACCAGTGTATCTAAAAAGTGTCCTGATGGATGGCTTTCTTCACTGTGTGTCTCTAAAGTTTCATGAATCTGTTACTCTGTTGGACTGAAATTTGGGGTATCCTAAAGCTGTTCCAGGCCATGGTCACTCATATTTGACTCCGGAATAAACCATCTTTTATCCTTTTTGAGGTGAGAGCTGTTTTTAGTTTTGCTTTGTTTTGTCTTATACGTGAGGCTTGTAAAAACATTATATGCTTTTATACGAGCTAAGGCTAGCGATAGTTTCCCATGATTAGAATGCAGACCAGTCTGGACCATGTGCTCCATCCTTTTGCTTATCCCTGTCACATGTGAGTGCCGCCCTCTGGCTAATGCAGCGATAAGAAGTCCCATCATTGGAACAGGTTGGGGCTTTTGGAAAGTATGTGCTCAGATAGAGATTTGCATACAGGATCTCATTAAGGTGGGGGCACTTATCAACTTGAAGAGGGGGAAGAAAAATAAGCAGGTCTGGGCAGAGGGAGAAGTTGGACTGCAATGCCATGTTAATGAAAGTCAAGCTGAACCTGCTGGTTGACTTGATGACCTTTGGAGTTGTCATGAATTGGGGTAAAGGAGCAAAGATTCTTTTTACCTCTGAACTAGCCAGGTTTCAGTGGGGTCCTGACAGGAAGGGTAGCCGAGGTAAGGTGAAGGTAGCTCCTCTGAGAGGCTGACCTCAGATAGGGTGGGAGTTGAGTGAGGTGAAATGTTTTCTTAAGACATGAAGAGGATGGGCTGAGAGAATGATGCAGTGAGTAAAAGTGATTAAGGCCAAGCCTCACAACCTGGGTTCAATTCCCAGAACCCACATGATAGAAGAAGAGAAACAACCTTTGCAAGCTGTCCTCTGGCCTCCACACATGAACTGTGGCATGGGTGTGGGTACACACAAAAATCAAATGAGCAAATAAAACTAACAAATATGGAAAAGATCTGAGAGGAATGAACTTAGTATGTGCTAGGCATTTGGGTGATGTAACACGAATCTATGGCAATGAATGAGAACTCATAGGAAACACTTCTGTGGTCCTAGGTAGATCACGGGCCAGAAAAGCTCCAAATGAACTGCTGATGAGGAGATGGGTTGGGGCTGGGACTTAGCTCTGTTCACCAGGTGGGAATGCTGCCTAACCCATCTGGATGCCGATAGTCCTCACAATTACGTTATTGGACTCCTAGCACCTGACGGACTTTCAGCCAACTATAGTATTGATTAGTCAACTGGGATTATAAAGGTAAATTATTACATCTGCACCGTGGTCTAAAGTGAGCTCCCCTCAGTCAACATTTAGAAAAAGGTGGGTTTAAAATAAGTGCTCTGCCTTTAATCTAGCTGCATGCATGAGTCCATGCGAGTGTATGAGAGGCAGTATATGTGTGTTTGAGCGTGAGTATGAATGTGGGTGTGTTTGAGTGATGATATATGTCTTTCCTCTTGCCTATGACATAGCATATATTTGTATAGTTTAGTGTTCTAAAATGTGCCCACACGTGACGTCATTAAAGTAAACTGCGTATACCTCAGGGAGCTCATTACACAGGCAAAAACTTTCAAAGAAAAGAAACTAGTAAAACTTGTATTATGTATATTTAACTTTAAAGAGGGGGTACCAGTGGAAATTTGTTTTATAGTAGATTGTTTAAATTTGGTATTTTTTTTTTTTTTTTTGGCCACAAGAGGAAGTAATACACGTTATAGTATGGATGAACCTTGAAATATCTAAAAGTAGCCACAAAACCCACATACTGCTTCATTCTACTTACATTAAATGTGTCAAATGGGAAACTCTTAAGAGACAGCAGGTAGATTAGTTTTTGCCTGGGGAAGGGAGGTATGTGTCAGATCCTGGGGTGGCAGCCAAAAGGTATGTGGTCTCTTGGGCCTTGTGACAATTTTCTGATGCTTGCCCAACTGAGAAGCTACTAAAACCACTGAACTGTTGATTTTAAATGAATAAATTGTATAACATTGTCATATGTGACAATAAAATGCCTATGAAAATAATTTATGTATTTATGAAAATAATTTACTGTATAGCCAGTATTCTACTACTTAATATAAAGATAACAGAAGGAGCGTTCATCAACAAATAAACATATCTAATAGAGATTTAACGTTGTTAGAAATCGTGATTAAGTTGGAAAAAGAATGATCTGTGTAGGTACATGGAAACCTAGGCTGTTAAGGTTGTCTATTGCTTTGAAGCAAATAAACACAAATTTGGTGACTAAAATGAACTGTAATTGTCACCTGACATTGTTCCTGGGCCAAGAGTCCAAGGGTGACTTAAAAAGGGCTTTACTCAAGGCCTCTTACAGGGCTTCAATTCAGGGTCAGCCAGGCCTGTAGTCATCTCCCAGGTCATGTGGCTGTATGTAGGTGGGATTCAGTTCCTTCCTTGCTTTCTGGGTCCCTTAGTGGTGGTCTTTTCAGTAATTCTTAAACTTGATAATATGCAAAAATCACCTGGAAAGGTTACTAAAACGGGTTCCTGGTTGTCCCAGGAATTCCAAGATGATAAGAGACGGTAAGTTCAGATGACTAGCTAGCTGCAAGGACATGGTGGTACCTAAGACAAAATGAAAAAGTGTCAGCACCGTCTAGCCTGTCTTCACTTAAAATGGACGCCCACTTCTCGTGGCTTGTTTAAAACTGACTTTAAGAAGTTCAGTCAGTGGACAACTTGCAGGAACCGGTTCTCTCCTCCCACTAGGGAGTACCAGGGATTGAACTCAGGTTTTCAGGCTTGGTGGCAGGGGTCTTTGCCCACTGAGCCATCTCACCTACTGTAAACTTCCTACCCCCATTAATTCATTTTTTTTTATATTCAAGGTCAGTTCATTTGTTTGTTCCTCATAAAGACTTATTTTTTACTGGACTCAGGCTTAGCAGTAGAAGCTCTCAGTGAGGACAGCCTACGTCACTTGGTGATCTGTTCCTAGTGTTGTTTATCTTTGGCTTCCTTCATTCTTTTAGCCAAGAGTTTAGCATATTCTGAAGCCTCCTTGTTTTTCTTAGTGCATTGTTTCCTCAGAGAAATGTGTAGGTGTATGTGTTGCTGGCCATGTGGAGTAACAAGATGCTGACTCATGGGTGCTTTGATCCCAGGGTTCTTGCCTTCTTGGTTTAAGGGCTTTCTGACACCGTATTAGTGGACATCATCTTCTCTGAAGAGATTGAAAAGCTTTCAGATTCTGCTGGTTCTTTTGAGCCCCCAAACTGTTGAGGCGCAGTGGTGTCTGTCTGTCCGGGAGTATCCTTCTGTTCTTAAAAGGTTGAGAAAACTCAGATTGGCATCCACAATGCACTCAGACACAGACTTACACTCAACAGCAGGTGCACTCTGCCATGTCTCGAGATGCTTTGTTTCAAGGGAAAACCTTGTTTGTCATCCCCACCACTGATTCTGACCACATAACCCTTCCACTCTTCACCCAGAGCACCAGAAGCTACTCTGGGTGGCCTTGTGCTTCTCATAGAAAGTACTACATTAAAAGTACATTTACAGGCATCACCCACTTCAATGAGCTTCTCATAGCTGGTGGCTGGGGAGGAGATACTCAGCTTCATCTTGACATGGCTGGCTGCCATAAGAAAGAGGACCCATTCATTTTTTTTTAACGTTTCATTAAAACAATCATGTTGACATCAGAGTTTTTCGACATCCCCTGAATTTGGTGCCCAGAATGAATGGCTCATTTACCTCCCTGATTCCCAGCCATGACTCAAGGGTTTGGGAGACTAGGGATAGCTAGCTACTTCTGTTTCCTCTTGACATGCAACATTTTAACTTTTCCTGATTTCTCTTAACAAGAAAATGCTGGCTTGGGTGAGATAAAGCAGACCTTAGATAATTGCTCTGAGGCTCCTAGATGGAAGGGAACCATCTGCTTTGATCTCTGATGCTGAACAAAGCTGTGAGTCTAAGTTGGCCCCTGGACTTAGCCTACAGATAGCTGTCCTCATAATTTTCTGTTTTGTAACAAAAGTGTTCAAGTACATTCTAAATCTTACCTTTATACCCACAGATAAATGTAGCTACCACCTCCCATCAAAGAAGCCTCTCTCTATAGCAAATGGAGACCATTATAGAAAACCACTATCAGACGTAGTGAGATATTCACTTTGTCCGAACCTGTGGCACTGACCACACCCATTAGGGGTGGGGATGGGGTGGACCTTAACTGGGGGAACTAGGTCTGGAGAAGGGGCCCCTGAGCTCCCTCTCACTTGTAGTACGGGAACAGAAGGGCATCTGGAGGCATCTTTGGGGCTAGGAACCCTCTGGTGTTCATCTGTCTCTGTTGTAAGTTATTTCTCCCTGATTAAACATCTATTCAGCCTATTTGCTTTTCCTGATCCTTATTAAAGCACAATAACTGGACCCAGTGCAGAGATCAATGGATCATGGGAAACCGCCTGCATTTACAGGTCAGAGAACATTGGCAAAGAGTAGAAAAACAGCCAGAATACCAGGATCTTCTGGGGAAAGTCTTCTAAAAGTGGCTGTATAAACTAGCCTGGTGCAATGATAATATTAGTGGACAAGCTAATGGGGAAGGAAGGAATTCTCACTATGTCCCACCCCTAGACAAAGAATTCCAGGTAACTAATGGTTACTGGGAGGAGAATAAGCCTCTCCCAGGGATGAGCGCCCCCCCCCCCCCCCAGTTGGAGATCCAGTAGAAAGTGATCAGCCCAGAAACCACATGCACACAAACAACAAAAACTGACTAAGAAGATTGCAGCATTTATAAATTTGTGGATATTTGTATGTATATAAAACAACAATAATATAAGAAAAAGGAACTATCAGTTTCAGAGTGGGGGACATAAAATGAATTAGAAGGGAGACTTGGGAGAAGTGAGGGGAGGAGACGGAAGGGGGCAGTGATGTAGTTAAAAGTGTGTGGGAAAGAGTCTAGCCAACCTGAGGGAACAGAGATCATGGTGGCATCATCCATGGGTTTTGGAGACCTGGATGAGGTTCTGAAGCTCTGAAATTATTATGCAGGACAAACCGATCACTCACTTCTGGGTGATTTTGTGGAAGGTTGTAGAAACCTTTAGGCAATAGAGCTGGTGGAGGAAGAAGTGGGTCCCTGGAGGTGGCCCCCAATGATTTTATAGTTGGTGCCCATCTCCTGAGTTTTCCCTGTTTTGAGAATGAAGAGGCAATGTGACTGCTGCTGCATGCTCTGGCAGCCATGCCTTCCCTGTCATGATGGGCTGTCCTCTAGAACTGTGAGCCAATGTAAAACTGGCCTTACACTGCTGCTGGCCAGGTGTTTGGTCAAAGCCATGAGAAAATCGACTGATGGCTTCCTAGAAAAGACGGGATGAAGTGGGGAGGAGGATGTGGGTGAATGGAAGGATCTGGAGAAAAGAAATGGGAGTGGGTATAAATAATCAAAACACAATGTAGCTGTGTGTAAAATTCTCAAAGAATAAAAAATTAAAAATAAAAAATTAAAAAAGAAAGATTTTTTCAGCCATAAAGAGCACTTGTTGGTCTTACAGAGGACCCAGGTTCAGCTCTCAGGACCCACATAGTGGCTCACACCACCCGAAACTCTAGTTCCAGGGAATCCAGTGCCTTCTTCTGGCCCTGACAGACACTAAGCAGGAATGTGAAGCACACACAGACAGGCAAGAAAAATGCTCATACACATGAAATAAAGTGAGTTTTTAAAAATAATATATATATATATATTATATATATATATATAAAAGAAAAAAGAAAAGCAACTTAATACAGCAAACAGGAAAATTCTTGACTTTGTGTAACTTCACAAAAGGAAGGCAAAGGTCAGTGACAACCTGGGAGAAATTTCACCGGAGTCCTTATCACCCCTTCATTCTTCTTCGGTCTCACTTCTCCAGGTCTACACGCTTCTCAGGTAAACAACTAGGACTTGTCTGATCATGACAGAAGAAGAAAGCGCTCTTCCTCAACTAAAACCATGAGGGGAGATCCTTCATTTCTCTCCCTCTGTCTCCTGCCATGGAATGTTCCTTCCCTCATTCTCATTCATTCAAATGTTCACCGAGTGCTCACACGTGTCATGCACTGACCTAGGTGTTTGGAATGCCCAAGCAAGCCAAACAAACCCTGCATGAGCAACGGAGAACAAACCTGTCAGATAGAAGTACCGTGAGAACAATAACAAAAGGTGACCATGACAAGTCACAAGGTGAGTGACGCCATGATGTTGGACTACTTTAACTGAGTGGCCAGAGAGAGTTTCTGTGAGTTGGCATTTGAGGTCTGAGTGAACGAAGGTCATGAACCATCTGAAACAGAACATGCTAGATGAGTGTAAACCCTGAGTGAAGTTGTATCATCTGAGAGAAGAAAAACCATTGTGACTGGAGACTTGTGACCTTGGGAAGAAGCAGGAGGTATTGAGACTCAAAGTAGAAAGTATCAAACCACACAGGATCTTGCTTGCCATGGTGAGGAGTTTGCACTTAACCTGGATGCATTGGGAAGACAAATGGGGAATTTTAATCAAGGGAGTTATATGTGTTTAAGAGTCATTGTTGCTATTTACAGAGAAGATTAGGGAGGAGCAGAAAAGAGATCACAAATGGCTAGAAGGTTTTTACAGTGACCGGGGAGGCAGATGGTGGCAGTTGGGACTGAAGTAGACCCAAAGGAGATAAAAAGAAGTGCAAAGAACTGAAAAATATGTTTGGGGGGAGGAGCTGAGCAGTATTGAATATGAGATTTGAGAGAGAGGGTGACGCTCTAGGATCACTCCAAGGCCTTGGGCTTGAGAAACTTAAGAATAGCTGTGCTATTACTGAAGTCACATATCTGGGCCATGAATTTGAAGAATCCTCTCCATTTTCACATAGCAAGGAGTCCAAGACTAGACCATTAATATTCTAGGGTTAATTAAGTTTAATTTAGAGGCTCTAGCATGTCATAAAAAAAACTAACCTTTTTTTTTTTTTCCACTTTTAGAACAGTTCTGTTCATGGTCTCAAGATGGCCACCATCATTCTAGATTCGGCTCTACTCTCAGAGCACAGAAGCATCACTGCAGCACCCCAGTGAGCTGGAGCAAAAGCATCTGCAAAAAAAATTAATTTCTTTCTATGAAACTGATAAACCAATGAGGAAAACGTTTCTACTTTAAGAGTGGTGTCTTAGGTACCGTTCTATTGCTATGAAGAAACAACATGTCCAAGGCAACTCTTATCAAAGAAAGCACTTAATAGGGGGCTTGCTTATAGTTTCAGGGACTTAGTGGGCCAACGATCATCATTTTGGGGAGCATGGCAGCAGACAGGCAGGCATGGGATTGGAGAAGTGGCTGAGAGCTTTACATCCTGATCCACAGGCAGCAAGCCAAGGGGAAGAGAGAGATAGTGGGCCTGGCATTGGCTTTTGAAACCTCAAAGCCCACTCACAGTAAGGCTACACCTCCTCCAACCAGGCACTACCTCCTCATCCTTCTAATCCTTCTCAAACAGTTCACCAGCTGGGGGCTAAGCATGCAAATAAATATATGAGCCTATGGGGGGCACCACAAAGGGAAACCACTCTCAACAAAACACTCAATGCCCACCATTGGTATCCCAATGCGTGGGCAGTTTTTTCCGACCCTCTGGTGATATAAACTCGCAGTTAGGGTGTCTCCAACTGATGGAGGAAATTCCTCAATTGGCATTCCGTCTTCCAAGATGACTCTAGCTGTAGCCCTTTGACGGCACAATTATTGACAGAAGAACAATCAAACAGTGTTTGTTTGATTTGCTCCGGTATTCCAAACACCTAGGTCGGTGCATGGCGTGTGAGCACACGGTGAACATTTGAATGAATCAGAATGAGGGAAGGAATATGGGGCAGCAGGGACCACAGGGAGAGAAATGAAGGCTCTTCCCTGGGGGAAGTGAGCTCCAGCGGGCATCTCTCTCTGCTTTTTGACCACAGGGCACGGAGTCACCTCATGCTCTTGCCACGCCTCCAAGGGCTTTGGTGGAATAAATCCCTTTAAACTGTGAACACCGATAAACATTTCTTCCCTTAAGTCGCTTTCGTCACGGGGTCGGGAATGGTCACCAGGGCAGACGGGATCAGGAAAGAATGTGGCATAGAAGAGACGAGAAACACCTGACAGACGGGTCCTTCTCTGTTTCCACCCCTCCTCTACTAGCATCAAGTACAATGAAGCCGTGAAGAACAAAGCTTGGGTTGGAATGCTTCTGGATATCTGGTCCTATGGAGATTCCTGGAGAGTGGGGAGATGGACAAAGGCCTGCTAGCTCTGTTCATTCTCATCCCTTGTCCTGTGCATCTCTTCGTCTGGTCCTTTGTGATGTTTACAATAAACCAATAATGTCAGCAAGGTTCCCTGAGTTCTGCCTTCTGGAGCCACGTGATTGAAACCAAGAACAGGCGTGTTGAGATTCCAGTTTATAACCCAATCCCAGGGCTTGTAGTCAACTTCTGAAATGGGAGGAAGTCTTGGAGACTGAAACTCCAACCTAGAGGGTCTGACACTACCTACAGAGGGGGAATGTCAGAATTGAACTGGAGGATACCCAGCCGGTGCCCACTAAGAACAGATTGCATCTCTTAGCCAACTATGGCAGTCACAGTCTGCTTCGTGGTTGCTGCAAACCGGGAACAGCGGTTAGCTTTTTCCACTCCAGGTCTGCCAGCCCCCATGGCTGAGAGCCCGGTTCCTCAAGACTGTCCTGTACTGCAGATGCTGACCTGGGACTCCAGATTAGGATCCGTGCTTCTGACCAACCAGCTCTTACAGGGCTTCCCGCAGCCCTTTCCTTGGATCCAATTGATTTTGCTAGTATGGCTTAGAGAATGCGGGGAAATAGTTCTGTTTACCCATTTATTTTAAAAAGACATTAAGAAAAACAGTGAAAACAGCCGGCTGTGGGAGAGGCTAGGTGTGGTTGAACCGGCTTCTACGTCCCTTCTGGGTGCGCTAACCACTAGCTGCAGCTCAGCGGTTCTCCAAATTATGACTTTTTTTTTGTTGTTGTTGTTTCTGTTTCTGTTTTGTTTTGTTTAATGAAGCCTTCATTATATGGGTATGGTTGATTTCAGCACTAGCCATCTGAGATCAACCTGCTCTCCAGCCTGTCTCTGTTTTCCTGCAGGAATGGGATTTGACCATTACAACCTTCTGATAACGTTGCTTTTGTGGCATGTTCAACCCGCTCTGAAGCTATCTAGAAGCTTGCCAAGAGTTGCTTTCTTAGACATTGTGTATATTCTAGCAAAGTCCATGGATTTTTAAGGGCTTTCCATCAGGAAATACTTCCTTCAGGAAACCACAAAGGTTCTGTGTTAGCCATTGGGATCAGAGACCAAATATTAGGAAGATTTACCTAGTGCTGGGGAGCTTTGGCTCAAGATCTGAGGTCAGAGCTGGAAATAGTCCTTACTCTATCACAGAGCAGGGCTGTTGTGCCCATGTGTAAGTAGCTCCAGTAAGTAACTCCACAGACACAGATAGAAACAACTGGATGCAGAACAGCCGGAATGTTTCCCTCTGTTTTTCTGCTTTATTCACTGAGCACAGCTTTCCCAGAGTACCCCACTCTCTCTCATATTTAACTAGCATCACTAGACAAATCACTAGGAGGCTGGAGGGTCAGTAGTAGCCTCTAATAGATAGGCATTCACTTACCACGATTGATCTTTAGGAGCTGAGGAGGCGCCTGCAGAGGCTGTGATTGTCCAGTGCCAGCACAAAATGTAACAAATGTACTGTCTTTCTCTTCCTCTTCCTGTCCTCCTTTTTTCTCCTTCTTTCTTTGCCCCCCCCCCCTTCTTTCTGACTTTTCCAGACAGGGATTTACTCTGTATCTCCTACTCTTCTTTTTTGTTTGTTTGTTGTTGCTGATTTATTTATTTGAGACTTGGCCTCTTCTGGAGCTCTCTCTGTAGACCAGGATGGCCTCTGCTTCCCGAGTGCTGGGATTAAAGGCATGGGCCACCACCGCCCGGCTCTCCCACTATTTTTGAACTCATCATGAGCCTCTTGCTTCAACCTCCCGAGTGCTGAGATTGAATGCTTGAGCCACCACATCCAGCTAAACTTTATGTTTTTATCAAGAAAAAAAAATGAAATAATTCAGGGACATAATATGTATGTCAGACACAGGTGACAAAGCTTTAGAGAGACCAAGTCGATCTTACTTACTTAGTATACACTGGACTCAATCTTACTATCCTGGCTCTCAACCTTAGCCTGACATTGAAATTAAATGTGAGAATTTTGAAAATGTATCTCTATGTCTAAGTAGGCACTAGTCAATTTGTAGAGGTTCCGAGTTTATTGGTGCAGGGGTGTAGACTGGGTATCCAGATTTGTGGGTGTTCCCCTGATTCGAATGTGCCTCAAGTTTTGAGAACCTTGGACTTCCTATGTGGCTCACTCAGTTTTAAACACTGTCCAGGTGATGTCTGGATTTGTTTGATAGCTACATCCATCCCATGAGACAGGCACACCTCCACACAGAGGCATTTGCATTTAGGATGTTTTGATTTATGATGATGTGCATCCATTAGAACTGGCCATAGAGTTCTGGATTTTGATCTTTCCCAAGGCTGGTGCCGTATGGCACTGATGCTGTCTCTCCAAGCTAGATGAGGCAGTGAGAAGTAACTTGGCCAGGTAGCAGCAACTTGGCCACCAGGTTTGGCAGAAGTATCTCTGTTCCTAAGCCTCATTTTATAGAAGAGGAAGATTAAGTTTCTTCTTCAAATCACACAGATGATAAGCAAGGGGCAAGATTTGAGTCCCAAAACTGACTGCAGATTGATGTTAAAGAGGCTTCAGGAGGAAACAAGCAACAGCAATGTTTTCAGTGTTGGAGGAGTGGCTGTTGGGAACCAGAAGGGCCAGTGGTACACAAATCTGGAGTCAGGAGAAAAGTTGGCGCTAAGGACATACATCTATTATCCTGGACATACGGATCATATATAAAGCCACAGGACAGTCTGAAGTCATCTATACAGAGTGTGGCAATGGAGAAAATGGTAAGGACAGTGATTAGCACATGCCTGAGGTTGAGTACAGAGACTGAAATTATTAGCTGTGGATGAATGAGGAAGAAATTAGGGTAATGAACTGTCCAAGAACAGGATTTTGGCAATGGCTATTTGATATCATTCATTTTTAAAAATCATGGAATTGTGTACTTTAAATGGGTTAATTTGTCTTATGCCAAATATATCTCACTGATGTTTTGGAATTCTACAAAGACAAAGAGCAGGGCCCTGGGGAACTCCAGTATTAGATTCAGGCAGAGGAGGAGGGGACTGGAATGAGGTAAGAGGCAACACCATGGAACAGAACAACAGGAAGAGAGATGTCAAGGAAGACGTCAGTTTTAAGAATCACAGTGTTTACAGAAAGTAGCCTCTGGATTTGATCAGATGGAGTCATGTTAACTATGACAAGATCCCCTTGAGCTAGAGTTACAGATGGTTGTGAGTCACCTGGCAGGTACTAGCAACCAAACTCAGCTTCTTTAGAAGAGCAACAAGGGTTTTTAATCACTGAGCTATCTCACCAGCCCTCCCAATTTGCTTTTTAAAAGGTCACATTGACAATGTTCTCAGGTCCTTTGCGGTATTTGGTTCCTTGCTCCCTTGGTTTTCCTCTATCATGCAAGGCAAGCACTTAGCCACTGTGAGCAGTGCAGCTTATCTAGATAAAATTCCCACCTTTATGTATTGTTCCTGTCATAATGGCAACCTTTTCCCAATTGTTACCTAGTTAATAATATGTCCTTGTCCTAGTCAGTGTGCTACTGCTGTGAAGAGACAACATGACCAACACCATGACCACAGCAACTCTTATAAAGGAAAACACTTGATTGCTGCTTGCTTACTGGTTCAGAAGATTAGTTCATTATCGTCAAGGCAGGAAGTATGCTAGCATGCAGGTGGACATATTGCTGGAGAAGGAGCAAAGAGTTTCACATCTGGATCAACAGGCAGCAGGAAGAAAGAGTAAGCCATTGGGCCTGGCTTGAGTTTCTGAAACCTCAAAGCCCACTCCTTGGTGACACACTTCCTCCAATAAAGCCACATCTACTCCAACAAGGCCATGCATTCTAATCCTTTCAAATAATGCCACTCTTTATGAGGGGGGGTGGTGGCATTTTCATTTACACTATCACAATAATATTTACCCCATGGTATATACTCACATTACAATACATATTTTAACTTCCCTCTCATACTGAACTCATCCATCATCAAAGCAACTCACATCCCATAATAAAGAACAGATGAATCTATGGCTTTGACATTTTGACTCAAAGCTTCATTATGTTTTTGGATGGTTAATCTTGGTTGTGTGTTTACTGGGATTTAGAGTCACCATGGTAACAAACCTATGGCCATGTTAGTGAAGGGTTTTTTAGATTAGGCTAATTGAAGTGGAAAGCCCCATCCTAAATGTTAGACAGTACCATTTCAAGGATAGGGTCTTAGATTGAATAAAGCATACAAAATGAGGGAGACTTGAGCATGCATCTCTCTTATAAATATTGTGTGATAACCAATCACATCACTGGATCTCTGAGGGTTCATGTGTCATTTTTCTGACTTGGGTTTAATGTGACCAGCTACCTCAAACACCTGTTACCCTGCCTTCCCCACTAGGATGGATGTACCCCCAAACTGTAAGCCAAAATAACTCCCCCTCAAGCACTTTATCACAGAAACAAGAAAAGTAACTAATGCATATTGCTGGAGTTCCAGATATTCCTAGCTGTTTCCTTAGCACAGAGAAAAATGTAGACTATGGAGCAATGCCTTCCCCATAAAACCAACCAACCTAACATACCAAGCTACAGCTTACACACCTGAGGACACAGATAGATGGTAGCCAGACCGTAGCTGTTTGTCATCTCCTGAAACTTGATGAAACATTTAGACTCATGCCTCTGCTCCCAGAGACTCTGATCCTTAAGACTTGGAGGGGTGAAAATGGGGGTTGTAAATAAGTACCCCAAGGGATGTTGTTGAAGATGATGTGGGAATCCCCTCTAAAAATATATGCCATCAGGGCTGGAAAGATTGCTCAGCTATTAGGAATGTGAGCTGCTCCTCCAGAGGACCAGAACTCAGTTCCTGGTCCCCACAACTGCCTGCAAGTCCGGTCCCAGGGGGTCCAGCATCATCTTCTGGACTGTATAATGACAGTATTCACATGTGTACATACTCCATCCATCCTCACATACACATGCTATTAAAAAATCTTAAAGCAACACCAATAACAACAACAAAACCACAGAGAATCCTTCTGGTTAAGAAATAAATGAAGAAATCTTGGTGTGACAGTTCATCAGTACTGATTCATCTTGAGAAGTACCAGGCGATCAATGAAGCACACCTTCGGGTGTATGAATGAGGGCGGTTCTAGAGAGAATTAACTAAGCGAGGAAGCTACATTCTGAATGAGGGAAGTGTTTTGTTGTCACCGGGTGAATCCAAAGGAAATGAAGACATGAAAGGAGGGAAGGGAGATGCCAGAGAGCTGAGCCATCCTGGCTTCCTGCTTCCCGGCCCCACAGTGAGCTGCTCCACTGTCTTCTGTGCCACCACAGGCCGAATTCGCTGACCAGCATAAACCTTACTTCCCTTAAGCTGTTTTGCACAGCGAATGGTTCACATACATGAAAGAAAGCAATGCACTGGGACAGTTGTACAAGTGCACTTGCTCTGTTGGCCTGTGTTGAGTCTTTCAAGGGAGCAGGAGCTATAATGTAATGCAGATTCTTTTCTTCTCCTGGGTTCCACAGCCTTGCGAGCCTCCTGTGAGGAGACAAAGGGAACTTTGCTCGGGCGGGTGTCAGTCTCTCTCCCTCTGTAAGGGCCCAGCATCCTCGCTCCTTCTCAGCTCTTTGAAACACCGGTTACCTTACCCTCATCTCAACACCGAAGTGTGTCTCCAGAGCAGAAGGAGACATAGCCTCTTCTTGGGGAATGAAGCACACCAGTAAGCCCATATCAGCTATTAAAAACCTCCTTGGGTTGTATGAGCTATTTTAACATAGCCGAGTACCGCGTTCCTCTCCTCCCCCTGCCCCACACTCAGTTTATTAAGCTATTTTTTGTTTTCTATCCTCCTCCTTTGTTCTCATTCCTTATGTTCATTTCCCGGGGCTGATAGAACAAAGTGCTCCAAACTGGGCAGCTTAGAAGATAAGATATAATAATTCTGGGACTGGAGAAATGGCTCAGTTGCTCTTATAGAAGCCCTGAGTTCAGTTCCCAGCACCCACATGGTCACTTGAGAATGTACAGTTTCCATACTGTAGTGTCTTTCCTTCCTTCCTTCCTTCCTTCCTTCCTTCCTTCCTTCCTTCCTCCCTCCCTTCTTTCCTTTTTCCCCTTCTTTCTCCCTCTTCTCATTCATACTAATTTGATGTGCAAAAAAGATCTAAAGTTTTGTTTTATAGTCTTCAATTTTTGGCAAATATTAAATCTTTATTTCAAAATTTCCTGGTCATTTAAAACTTTCTTGATGAATTGTCTGTTAATACCATTTACCTATTTTACAGTGTTTGAACCGCTTTTATATTTATTGTCTCTCTCCCTAAATGTTAAATCTTTTCTTTATAGAAAATAGTTTTTCTATTTTATTTGTCTCAATTTGCTGTTATTATGTCTGACATGCTAACATACCAATAAATTCTTACACAATCACTATGTCAGTTTTTAGTTCAAACTTGTTAACTTTGGAAAATGGATAGTTAATTATTTGCAAGTGCTTTGGCATGGGTCAGTGGGAGGAGATTCAACTCAGTCACGCCAACACAGGGTCCAGAAGGAACACCCAGTATTTGCCAAAAACCCTTATAAATAGTGTCACCATTTCTCACAACAACCTTGAAAGGTTTTTTTTTTTTTTTTTTTTTTTTTTTTATAAAATGATTGATATCTGGAGTTTCCTAAGCATTGTGGTAGGTTCTGGTAAGAGAGAGAGAAAGACAAAACACATTTAGTGTTGGGAAACATCGCAGAGCGAGGCAAGTGAAATCAAATAAACTAGCAATTGCCTAACAGGTGCTAGAGTCAACCAGCTCAGAAAAGCAGCAGGTGCTACAGTCAACCAGCTCAGAAAAGCAGTGTGCAGAAAGTAATGGCTGTGTGTGGAGCTCTGAATTTAAAGCCAGTCTGCCCTTCCTTCCTGCACACCTGTCAGTCTTTAGCAAGCCTACCCCAGTCCTGGAGGTGACCCTCCCCCCATGGCTCATGCCTTGTGCAGGCACAGTAACTGCCCTCTTATTTTCACACAAACTATTCCTTGCTATCAGTGCTCTCACATGCTCTCAGCATGGACCCCACCCACAGTAAGCCACTGTGTACCTCAGGAACACAGAATGTGGCTTGGAGCAGGGGTTGCTTCTTGTTTCCAAACGGACCCTTAACAGGTCTGCCTGTGTTGGCCGATAGTGTCATTAAAATGATACTGTCCCTTTTAGAACATGTCTGCTTTTTGCCTTTGTGCTTTGGATTATGAATCTGTTGCTTTTTGAGGCCTTAGCAAGAGGCTGGGAAACTTAACTATGCGTTAAAACGCCTAGTTTTAACGTGTATGGTTATCAAGTGTTTTCAAGTCAATTAATGTCAGATTTGGAAGGGGAATTAAAGATCCTTTTGGGTGTGTCCCACTCATGGCCCGTGGGGGCCAAGGATGGCTATAAGTAAGGTTCAACACAAAAACTGTAAATTTACTTAACATATTATTCAGTTTTCAGGTGTGTGTGTGTGTGTGTGTGTGTGTGTATGTGTGTGTATGTGGTTGCATTGTAACCTCAATTGTGTGGTTCCTGAGTGTAAGCTTTATAGATGACAATGTCTTGTTGCAGTGTTGGATTGGATACACCTGTCTAAGCACATCACCATTTCATGCTCCAGAGGGGGCTGGGGCACAAGTTAGGTTAAGTCTGGATCCCATCATATGCTGCCTATATATCCTCAGTAAGTACTGCAAGCCTGTTTCCTCAGCAACAAAGTGAGGTGGATAAAAAAAAAAAAAAAAAAAACTTATTCAGAGAAGTTTGCAGAGCCTGACCAATAAGTAATATACTCACTGACTGACCGTTGATCTTCAAACATGCAGCTAATAAAAATGTGTGGGGAATCTGCTACATGGCAGACCACTTTTAATTGGCAAGAATACAGCAGTGAACTATAAGTATAACGGTTTTGACCGGCAGAGAAAGAATCCATTTCCCTTGCACACGCCTAGGCACCGAAGGAACAGACACTACTAGGGCATACATCTGTGATACAGTTTCACAAAGATGTAAATTAACCTTTAGGAAAGAGATGAAGTCAAGGTAAAGAGATGGGATACCTCTTTGAATAAGGAAAGCAAAGTAGAGGACTCTACCTCTAGTGCACCACCACCACCTGCCATGGGGGGGTTAATTTTTGCACAGTCTGTTTTTTATCATGTGAAATTGAGATTTCTGATATCTGCACATAGCTTAGATTATTTGTTGCCAAGTTTCAAAGTGTGGTTTCCCAAGTTTAACAACCCACAAAAAAAGCAGGCGCCCGCCAGGCCCAGCTACAGCCACAATTACACTAAAAAAGATGAGGTTCATCTTGAAACCCAAGATGTAGACATCAACTCTTTCCTTCCTTTTCTAGGTTATTTTCCTCCCGTGCTAACACACTATGGTCTTTTCTCAAAAAGCCACCTATTTCACTGGCCATGGTAGTGCGTGCCTGGAATCCCAGCACTCTGAAAACAGAAACGAAAGCAAGGAAGTATTAAGGCCAGCCTGGGCTACACAATGATGTCTCAAAAATAACTGACAAAAATAGCAGGCCTGGGGGTGTTGAGATGACTCATTTGATAAAGGCTCAGAGAGGTTAGGTAACTTGCCTGAGACCACACAGACAATATCCAGCAGACCCAGGCCCTTGCCACACCAAAGCCTGTTGTGAGATCTCAACATTGTTTCCCTTCCATAGGATGTGTGGATGTCTTTAGCAGCTGGATATTTTCCTCTGAACTTATGGAGGTTGCTTGTCCTCACAGTGTACTGTGAACTTAAGCGAGGCCTAGTGATGTTTCGCAGGCAGGAGTTTTACAAGCTGACTCTAAGCAAAGTACAAGGTATGGGAGAGAAATGCTTAACCACAGATTTGCATACCACCAGGATGTCTTTGAAGAAACAGCCAGGTCTGGTGGCACAGAAAGGCCAATAATCCCAGCTACTCAGGAGAGTGAGGCCGGAGGATGACAAATTCAAGGCCATTCAGGCCTACAGAATGAGGTCAAGGTCAGCCTGGGCAGCTCAGCGAGATCCTGTCTCCACACCATAACATCTCCTTTAAGGTCTGGGGATACAGCTCAGTGGTAGAGTGCTTGCATAGCATGTACAAGGCCCTAGGTTCGGTCCCCAGCACTGAAAAGAAAGAGTAGAGATCAACCCTGTTTGACAATCTCCCCAGGGGTCATGTTCTTGTCTCCCACCCCAGCTCTGCCCCCCTTGAACTCGAATGGGGAGCCATATGAAGACCACCTTGAGCACCGTATGCTAAAGAGAAGCTGCCATAGCTTGGGTTGACAACTGGATTTAAGGATGGACATTAAATACAAATGGGTTTTCACTCTCTCCCATACCATCCAATTGCACATCTGCTGCTTATAGTCATATCAGTAAAAATGGAAGATGCCATTTCTCCAGCAATAGGGTAAACTACAAACCGTGGTGTTACCCTGGGTTTCCCTTCCCTTGCCTCCACTTGTCTTCTTTCCTCCTCCCTTCCTCCTCTCCTCTCCCCTTCCTCCATTCTCCTCTTCCTCCTCCTCCTCCTTTCCCTCTTCTCTCTCCTCCTTCCCCTCAACTGACTCCATCTCCCCCTCCTGTTATTTTAGTTTGGGAATGCTTCCTTCTCCTGACTTAACTTCCCAAGTAGCTGGGATTACAGTCTACACCCACACATCTACTCTAGATTTCATTTCCTGACTCTATGCATACCGAATTGTCACAAAATCCTACCAAGTCTTGTTTCTTAAATCTGGATGCTTACTGGACGATGTCAAATGCATTGTTAACCAATGTCAAGTACATCTCCAGGGCTCAGCCTTTAAACTAGCCAGTTACGACCAAGTAAAGGAACTTTATGCATTCATTTCCTTATACTCAAAGGATACTGTGTTAGTTTCCTGTGGCTGCTATAACAGATGCCTAACATCTGGGTGACTTAAACAATTGAGATTTGTTATCATATAGTTCAGGGTCCTTAGTAACTAAGATGAAGATGGTGGCAAGTTTGTCTGTCTTCTGTGGTTTTAGAGGGGAATGCAAGCTCTGTGCTTCCCATTCTTAGAGGCTGCTTGCTTTGTGGTTTGCTTCTGTTTGCAGAGCCTGAAATGGCTGGTTGAAGATTTTTAACGCGGTGTCCCTTTGACACGGTCTTCTTTATTCTTTACTTATTTTTGGTAGTCTACGATTACATTACAAATGTTCAGAAAATCCAAGGCCGTCTCTCTAGCTTAGGGTCAGATGAAACCTTTAATCTGCAACCTTAATTGTCCTTTGGCACATTTACATGGACTCAGAGCATAGGCATTTTCTGCCTTGTTCTGCCTACCACAGTCACTTATGTCACAGGGCTATTGAAGGGGCTCAGCTAGATGATTCTTCAGAGTATATTGCACCTGCTCAGCATGATGGAGTCTCTCCATAAACATTATTAGCATCTCAATATTAGCATTATTGAAGTGATTACTTGCTTGTGTTTTTAGTGTCCCCCTTACTCCCAGACTTCCCTTCACACTGGACAACGTCATGCTCCAAAAACCTAATTTCAACACGCTCTCCCCATTTTCATTTATTAGTCTAGGCCCGGCTTCTGCTCTTTCGCTACTTTTTTCACTTAAGATGTTTTAAAGTTACATTAATTCACTTACGTTGTGTGTGCATATGATTATATGAGATAGGCCAAATGTCAAAGCACACATGTGGAAACCATAGGATAATTTGCTGGTGTTGGCTGTCTTCCTCTCCCATTTGAGGTCCTGGGGATCCAATCTAGGTTACCAAGCTTGGTGGCAAGCTGCCTGTGAACCTGTGACAGTGGCCACACCCCCTCGGGCGTGGCTTCAGACAGAGGAAAGTGTGAGGAGTGCTGTCTCCTGGTCTTTTTCTCTTGGGTCAATAGATCTGAACAGAAGGGTAGCGAAATGTTCCCGAGGTTCTTTGTTACTATCTGTGAAGTGTTCCCCAATAGACACACATTTATCATTTATTTTGGGTTAGTGAAATCATTACACCCTTGCCTTCAGCAAGTGCCTTTATCCACTAAGCCATCTCACTGGCTCTACCTTGTGGTTTCCATATATTAGCTTACTGTTATGTAATTGTTATTATCTGTCTTCTGCCAGAATGTGATTCCATCAGTGAGTGGTCCAGGTCCAGCAACACTGGCACCGCTTCAGAGGCCATTAGAAAAATGGAACCTGGGGCTTGGGGGAGATCCTAGGCTGTAAAGTGTTTGCTGTGGGAGCAAGAAGACCACATTTGATTCCCAACACTCATGTAAAACACCAGGTATTGCTGAGCGCAGCATTCCATACACTGGAGGGACAGGGCTAGGTGAAAAATCTGTGAATGCAAGGCCAACCAGGTCTATGTAATGAGTTCCAGGTCAGCCAAGACTACACTATGAGACTATCTCAAAACTTAAAAATAAACAAATAAATATAAAATAAATAAAGAAGAAGAAGAAAGTGTGATTGCTTGCATTTCTAATTTCTAACCCCTGTCCTGGGGCAGAGACAGCAGGGTGGTTTGGGCACACACACACAGGCAGATAACCTGTTCACATTAGGGGGAAGCAGAGAAAGCCGCAGGACTTGGTTGCTGAAGAGAGATCTGTAGACTCAAAACTCCGAATCAGCTGGAGAAGTGTTTATGGTAAATGACCGGAAAAGTCTCAATTACAAAAGTAGCCTGTGCCGACACGCCGAGACAGGCGATGGTAGTGAGGATCTTGAGTGAAAACAAAACAAAACAACCCCGCCAAAACAAAACAACAGAACCCAAAAAACAGCTAGAGCTAGAGTTACACGGGCTGTGGTGGCAAAGGTAGAAGTCTTGGAGGAGCGCATCACCCCACATTCACTGGAGTAAGAATACAATGGCGAAGGACCATTTGTGGTGGGAAGTGGGAAATCTATACTAGCCACTCCCAGGTAGATCCCGAGTTTGCGACCACGCCCCTAGTTCCTACCAACCGCTGCTCAGTTCAGTTTGGGCTCAACTACTCTAATGACTTGTGGCAGCTCTCAAGCCCTACAAGCAGAGTGTAAATAGCTGTTTGTAGCGGTGGACACAGAAAGTATTCAGAATTGGTACAGCAGTTGCTGTAAAACAGCTTTTCTGTGAGAGCGCCCTTCGTGGTAGATCTGCACTGCTTCCAGAATGCACCAGACAAATTATGATCTCTTGCAGGTATAGGCTACGTTTGATTGATCCCCAGAAACCACCAGTGCAGAGTAAGTCCCTGT
The DNA here is from genome assembly GCF_943737965.1 of Phodopus roborovskii. Lineage (NCBI taxonomy): Eukaryota > Metazoa > Chordata > Mammalia > Rodentia > Cricetidae > Phodopus > Phodopus roborovskii. Next base: position 17,376,793 of record NW_026125295.1, on the reverse strand, counting down.
AAAGGTTTGCAGCCTTTGATCTTATTAGTAGCAAAGGAAGCCTAACAAACTAATTATTGAGCTGAGGGACAATTGACTTGCTGGGGCAGGTGGCTTAGCTGGGCAAACAGAACATAATTGGTGGGTAGCTGCTGTCCACATAGGACTCTGTGTCTTGGGGAACAGACCTAGCCACACTCTTTCCAGAAAACCTGGTTGCCAGATGCTTTGTGTCAGCCAACAGTATGGTAACACATTGGCTTTTTAAAAAATCCTTCTTATTAAGAAATTTGAATTATTATCACTAGAAAGGCTTCATTGGTAGTAAAGACCTAACTACAAAAAAAGTTCTAGAACTATGTTCTTCTTAGGCAAAGCTTTCAGTTTAGTTATTTTGACGACACACTATTAACAAAATCCGCTGTACGGAGATACATTTCCTTCCTCACCCCCTCCTTCCTATCTTCCTCCAGTATTTATGGACCACTTGATTTGGACAGGTCTTATTTTAGGTATAAGAGATGCAGAGAGGAGGGGCCATGGCCCTCTACCTCCAGCTTCTTTCCAGAGCTTGCCTCTTGCAAAAGGGGAAAGACTAGAGAAGAGAAAACAGGTAAGAATGAGCTGATAGCAAGAGTTGGCAGGTGGTGGCTAGCTCCGTGCCAGCTGAGTTGGGAAGCCTTTTAAAAGTTTCCACCAGATGATAAAGCTTATTGTTTAATTGCCATAGATGCCGGTGTTGTTAACTGCTCTTGCCATATTCACACCAGATCAAATGAAAACAAGATCAGCCCTGCCCTTGGGAATTTCTTTGGGCAGGGGCAGGGGGTGGAGTCTAAGTCTGAGTCTTTGGGAGGTGGGACCAGTCAGCAGTTTGTACTTTCAGAGCAATTCTCTGACTCCAAAGCAAGCCAAAAGCATCCATGACTCAAGCCCCTGATTTCCCCAGGGTGGTCTTTGGACCATGACCACCACAAGCAACAGACCTCAGAAGCTTGTTACGAATATAGTCCCCAGTCCCGCTCCTCCCCTACTCTATCAGAATTCTCACCTTTCCAGACATTTCCAGGCTACCACAATTTACACAGCTCAGCTTGGAACACATTGTACCAGGGCTAGCAATAATGTCGACAGAGACCTGAAATGTGGCTACAGGCTGAATGAATACACTTCCCTGTGCCCTTACTCGATGCTGCCAGAAACAAATACTTTGCAAAGTTGAACAGCACCAGGCTGTTCTTGCAGATCCGGCTTTGCTCTTATCTTTGAAGACTGGAGTGGTACTATTTGAAACCCAAGTAGTTTGCTGGTAGCCACCAGTTGGTTAGCAAACCATCCAATTGTCAGGAGATCCTCTGTTTTAAAGGTTTTAGCTTTTCTGTTTGATGGAAGGTTGATAAAATTTCCGACACAAGTAAATCAAACTCATTTATAAAATATTAAGTAATGGGACTGACTTGGGATTTCTCAGCCCAGAACAAAACCTTGGCACCAAGAAGCCCAGGACAGCTGAAGGGATTGGAGACATAATTGTTGTCTCTATGCCACCTGGTTATCAGGATGTGGCAGTGCTTGGGCTCTCTTTAGTGTCTATGACTGGCCCCTGAGCAATCAGAGTGCTGTTGTCCAGCTCATCAGGAACCTCTAGGGTTGTAAATGATGTGGTTGGCATCTCTACTGATTTGCTAGCATTCCTACAACTTACAGTGCGAACCCAGTCCTTGCTGCTCATAGATTCCAATTTTATGAGCATACTGTTTTGAATGAGAAGGTCTCTCATAGACTTGCTTGTAGGTTTGAATACTTGGTCCATAGTTGGTGTTGCTATCTGGGTAGGTTTAGGAAGAGTGGCCTTGATGGAGGATGTATGTCACTGGGGTGGGGGGGGGTGGGACTTGGAAGTTTAAAAGCCAGGCACCTCCCAGTTCACTCTCTGCTTCCTGCTTGTGGTTTAAGATATGAGCTCTCAGCTTCAAACTCTTGATGGCATGCCTTGGCTCTGCCATCATGGACTCTTATCCCACTGTGTTTCATCCTAGCAATAGATGTATAATTAATACAATTAGTACATTCAGCCCAAGCATGATGACATACTGCTTTAACCCCAGTGTTTGGAAGGCAGAGGCAAACAGACTCTGTGAGTTCAAAGCCAGCCTGGTCTATATAGTGAGTGGCTCAGGTCAGTCCAAGCTATGTGGTGAGACTCTGTCTCAGACAACAACAAAAACCAAGTATGTTCACTTAATAACATTTACTTGTAATCCTCCAATAAATACTATTGAGACTCCACGGTCATTTGTGGACATGTGCTGAGACAAATTTGAGTCATTCAACACATACAGTCACAAGTTCCAAGAGGTTAAAGCAAAGATTTATTAAGCAATAATAAACAATTCCAGTATACACAATGTCTTTCAGGTAAACAGAAAATTATTTAATAATGTAATGGAAATTTCATGTCACTCTAATAAAATATGAATAAGAATCACAGGACATTCTCATTCATTCCTGCAGAAGACAAAAACATAACAAAGCAAATCTAGTAATGGGTATAAAATAGAAAAGTAATAAAATTGATTCCCCAAGAAATACAAGGATGACAACATTAGAAAAAATTTTGGTGTGGTTCCCCAAGTTAATAAACCATTGTGATAATCTCATTAGATTAAAAAAAAACCTTTGATGGACCTCAAAAATATTCCTAATGTTTTTAAAAAGAGAAAAAGAAAACTGTTAAGATATCAAGTATAGAAAGAAATCTTCATGTTTGCAGGCCTGGTGGGCATACCTGCTACCCCAAGCCTTGCACTTGCTGAATCAGGGGGATTTCGAGTTCCAGGATGGCTTGGGTTATATGGTGAGGTTCTTTATTTAAAATATGGCTTGTTTTCCAACAAGGGACAGGAAGCGTGTGGATTTGAACTGCAGGGGAGGTGGGGAGGATCCTGGAGCAGTTGGGGAGGAAAAACTGTAATCAGAATATATTATATGAAAAACATCTATTTTCAATAAAATAAAAATAGAAAAAAATACAGAGAGAGAGACTGGCGATGTTGCTCAGTTGTTAGAGTGCTTGCCTAGCACATACCAGGTCCTGAATCTGGTCCCCAGCACTTCACGAGCTGGATGTGGTGGTGCGCACCTGTGGTCTTTCATGGAGTTGAAGACAGACAGTTATAGTTATGGTCTTCCTTAGTTATGATACATATAAAACTTCAGAATCACAAAGATAGGATAGATGATAGAATATTTTCTTTAAATTTTGCCAAATATTAATGGACTAAATATTGTTAACTATAGTTTTTGCTAGATAACTGTTTTGTTATATGTAATTTTACTGTTAAACTTAAAAACCTGTCTTTTTATTTAGACAGAAAAGAGGAGCTGATGGGGGTTGTCCTTCTGTATATGTTTCTCTTATTGGTTTGGTTAGTGAATAAAACACTTCGGCCAATGAGGCAGGAAGATAGGCAGGCCTAGGAGACAAGGAGAATTCTGGGAAAGGTAGGCAGAGACAGCCGTCCAAAGGAGTTAGAGGTCCAGACTCTTCTCCAGTAAGATAAGACCACATGGAACTACCTAAATTAATAGAAGTTGGTTAATAATTAAGACAGAGCTAGCCAATAAGAAGCCCTAGTCATGGGCCAACAGTTTTATAACTAATATTGAGTCCGAGTGTTTCTTTGGGGCTGAGGAGGGTGGCAGGACCCTGATGGGCCAGAAACTTACATCAACACACATCTGTACAACCAAGGCTGGTCTCAAATTTGCTATGTCAGAGGGTTGCTGTGGGATTCTGACCAAACAGACCCAACACCGAGACTTCAAGAAAACCATTTGGATGTGCATAAACAGACTGGAATGAACTCTTGTTTATAAGGACCAAGCAAATCATAGTTAAAAAGGATTTTTATATGAGATTTTATGCTTTGTCTCCAATATATAATAGCATCATTTCCTTGCTTATTTTAAATCCTTAAAGTGGGATTCTTAAAATGGTTCAGGTGAGGTGGATAGGGCTGTCTCTCAGGAGATGCAGCAAGGTCTCTTGTAAGCACTTTGGCAGAGACTAAACCACCTGTTGGTCTCTGTGCCCTTCTTCCAAGGTCTCTGGGAAGGGTTAGTAGTTTAAAAGTGTGTTGCAAGGGAAATATGGCCAAGTTTGTGTATACTCAAGGACATTGATTTGCCCACATGGCTATTTTCTGATTTTCTTTTCCCTAGTTCTCAGGGGCTCCGACCACAGAATGACTTTGAATTCTTCCCCGTCTCTGCCTCAGTTACAAGGGATGGGGTGGGGGGTCAAGGAGGAAGGGAGGAGAGAAAGATGTTAACCTAACCTTTTGACCAGAGGCTGAGGTAAATTTAGGGAACCAACTACTGTGGATAATGATAATTGACTATATTTGGAATATAAGAGACATGTTTTGTGAGTATTTTAACTTCCTTCTTTTCTCTCGGAGGCCTTGCTGAGTTAGTAGCGGACTCCATTCCCACTTTCTCCTTTGATGCAACTGGGTGGGAATGGAGGTTGAAACTGGATTCCCAAGGCAGCCTCCACTGAGTGTTTGCTGTGTGTGGTTCATTAATTGTGTGTCGTTGAGAAGAGCCGGTTCACACACATCTTTATCCTGAGCCAGGGATGAAACCGTAGGTGGAGGATATAGCTAGAGTCTGGCCAAGGGCCTTGGGAAAATTCACCCATCCCTTCGGCAGAAGAGGGGATGGGAGATGTCAGAAATGAGCAACAGGAACAAGACATGGTTCCTGCCTCTAAGCACAAAGACATGGGCGAGACAGGCATAAATAGCACTTCCCACTCCATAACCACAGCTATATTTGAGCTGTCACTGATGGGTCTGGGGGAAATGGCAGAAAGAAATGCCTGGCTTTCCCAGAAGGCTCAGTGGGGGAGATACTTCAGTTCAATCTTGAAGCATCGAAAGGAATTCTAATTCCAGAGCTGAGAGGCAGCAGAATTACAGGAGGACGGAAGGGAATTAGTGGAAACATGAAGTGTTTCTGTATATATGCATGTGGTGTGACATGTGCGTGGTTTGGTATGTATGGCACATGGCGTGTGTTGGGGGGAGTATGGTGTGTGGTGTGATGTGTACATACTGTGTCCTGGGTGCGGTGTGAGAAAGTTGGAGGCATTCAAGGGATTTGGACAGGAACAAGGAACAGAGAATGCTGAAAATAGGCACGGGAGTGATGAGTTAGGGGTTGAACTTTACCCCACGGCAAGGGATTTGCATTTTACCCCATGGCTAGTGGTTTGAATTTTGCCTCATGGTTAGGGGTTTGAAATTTACTCCATAGTTAGGGGTTTGAACTTTGCCTTGTAGGCTCTTAAAAGGCAGTGGCAGGCCTGGGCTCTGGAATCATTCTGACAGGAGATGGAAGGATGTATGGGGTAGAGAGGCCTTCTGGAAATACCATTGCTGGTCACAACCCAGCTCAACCTGCCACTTCAGAAAAGTATCTCCATGCCAGGGCACCTCAACAAGTAGGCCCCAAATTCAATCCTGTCAGTCTTGACTGGCCACATGCGTCCCCTTGCTAAACTGTGGACTGTAATTCAGTAGGTCTGGGTGAATAGAGTCTTCTGTAGTTCTACCTTTGAGTCCATAGATCCCCTTTTGGAACCAGCCAGCACCTTGTTTGTATGCTGGAGTGGTCTGGTTCTGTTTTGTTTCGCATTGATATCTGCGTCACTCCAGAAACTCTGATGTGATAGCTAATAGGTGCAGGTGCAAGGCGTGGCTTGTGTACCAGGAAGTTTTTCAAGTAATTAATTAATTAATTAAACACACACACACACACACACACACACACACACACACACACACTTGCCTGTGGAGGTCAGAGGCATCCTCAGGTGTCATTCCTCAGGATCCATCCACATAGCTTTTGTTTTTAAATTTTTGTTTATTTTTATTTTATGTGTGTGCCTGTTTTGCTTGCATGTTTGTCTGTGCATTGTGTGTATGTAGTACCCGTGGAAGCCAGAAGAGGGCATCAGATACCCGCAACTGGAGTTAAAGACAGTTGTGAACCAAAGTGTGGGTGCTGGAAATTGAAACCAGGTTATCTGGAAGAGCAGCAAGTCCTCTTAATTGCCAAGCCATCTCTCTAGCTAGTCTACCTTGTTTTTCAGATAGGGTCTCTCCCTGGGACCTGAGGCTGGCCAGTTAGTCTAGACTGGCTGTCCTGTGAGCCCCAGGGACCTTCTGGCTCCATCTCTCCACCCAGCTAGTGCTCGGTTTTATAAGTGTATACCACCATGCTTGGCTTATTTGCTTGCTTCTTCTCTCCCTCCCTCCGTTTTTTCTTTCTTCCCTCCCTCCTTCTTTCTTTCCCTCCCTTTCTTTCTGTAGGATATTTTAAAAGTGTCCCAGATAAAGGAACAGATTTTTGTTTTAAAATTTGTTTCACAATTTTCAATCCTAGCCACTTTAAATACTGCAAAAATTAGGAGAAAAATAAAATCAAGGGGGAGAAAAGGACAAATAGAAGGCCCGCTTTAAAGGGGACTATTAGATCCTCTGACAGGAGGCTGCGCCGAGTTGCTGTACAGGTTTTTCGTGCTTGCAGTTAATTTCTGCTCCTTTCCGGCTGGCGCCTGGGAACAGTGTTTCTGCAGCCCTGAGTGGACCGCTTTCAGTGTAGATCTAGAAGGCATGCAGAGGAGCCGTGTGCCATGTAAGGTGGACAGAGGATGGGGTCTCCAGGGTTGAGAAAGGAAAGAAGCCATTGCTTTATGCAGGAATGGCTGCTGGAGGTCAGAGTGGCACTGGGAACATGAAATTACTCGCCACTTTGCCTCCGAGCCCTGTGAGCCCAGGGCATCCTGGCTGCCTAACGGTAGTAGCGCCATCTGTCAGCCCCATCATTTTGGAAGAGCAAGGAACAAAACTGTTTGTCTAGGTTCTTGGATCTTGCCCAGTAAACTTTCTTTCCCCGCCTTTAAGGCTTATTGTAGCATAGATACTGGCCTTAAATTACCCCCTTGAGAATGGCGCCAGCTACCTTCTCCCACGCTGTATTTTGCAATGAGCCTTGTTATTTCATACGCGTTATTTTCTTCTGCATGCCTAAAACTGCTAGCTAGCACCCAGTGCAATGCTGTGCAGAGGCTGTGAAAGGGAGGGAGTGCCCTCCAGTTGTCTGTAACTGCATAAGAAACATCTCCAAAGGGTTAGAGGGCTGGGGAGCTGGTTCAGCTGTGAAAGGCTAGGCTCTCAACCAAAACTATAAGAGTAAAGGTTGGGGCAGCTGAGTGTTTATCAGGTTCAAGAAGTTTTCTTCTGTTGAAAAGCCCTCTCGCTGTCTCTCTTTTGGTGTGTGTGCATGCACACATGTATGTGTTTATATGTATGATGTTAGTACAGGCATGTGTGTACCACAGTGCATGTGGGTAGATCAGAGAAGCATCATTTATACGGGTCCCCACCTTCCATCTTGGGTGAGGCAGGAGCTTTCTATGAACACAGGGGCATGTGTTCAAGGCTAGCTGGCCTTGAGCTTCTGAAAATTCTGTTGCCTTCACTTCCTAACTCACCACAGGAACATTGAGGTTGCAGACAAACGGCTTTGCATGGGTTCTGGGATTTGAACTTGGATCCTCATGCTTCCGCAAGCACTTCACTCACTGAACCACTTCTCCAGCCGTTTTTCCTTTTTGAAATCATGCATATTACAAAGGTTCATCCAAATTCCCTTTTAGTTTATTGAGATGAAACATGGGTAGATTGAAGCCAAGAAACACAAGAACAGATATCTAAGATTAGATTATCCTCACATTTCTTGGGGAAAAAAAAATCTGTTGTTCCTGTTATAGTTTACGCTCACCAGTATTGGCTTTACTAATGTTTGGCTTAGCGCTTCGCTTCTTTGGTAATAGGTGAGAGTGTCCCGTGATTTTTCTTACTCATCCTTTATCAGATTGACACTGGACTTGTGAGTGCCTGTTTATCCGAGTTTGAATGAGGCTGGGATTGTCTGGCTCCTGACTATTTAGCACAGCTTGCTATTTAGTTAAAATCCTGATCTTTTCCTTCTCTGTAGATTAGATACAGTTTTTTAAGATTTATTTTATACTTTATATACATGAGTGTTTTGCCTGTATGATGCATGTCTGTGTACCACATGCATGTCTGGTGCCCAGGCCAGAAGAGGTGATTGAATCCCCTAGAACAGATGGCTATGAACAATCACATGGGTGCTGAGAATTGAACTTGGGTCCCCTGCAAGAGCAACTAGTGCTCTTCACATCTGAGCTATCTCTCAGCCCATCTATAGATTTTTAACTAATGACTCAAGTTCCAAAATAATTGTGGTGTTTACTGAGTGCTTAGTGGCAAATGCTCTCACCATGGTCAATGCCAATCTACTAACATTCCTAACAACCTGCTTCATGCTTTCCTTTTAAGAAATACCCGTTTTATTTTATGTGTACATGTATGTGCCTGAGTCTGTCCTTGTACATGTGCATGCAAGAGCCCACAGAGATCAGAAGAGATGGCAAATCACCAGAACTGAATGACAGGTGGTTGTGAGCCACCGTTTGGGTGCTGGGAACCAAACCCAGATCCTTTGCAAGAAAGGAGCCCTTAACGCTGAGCCATCTCTCTTGTGTCTAAATTTCTTGCTGTTAATGGTTGATGCTAAGTATGAGATGACTCCAGGGACTTGTGGTGATATGTTGTTTATGATTTATTAAATCCACTGGAGATCAAAATAGCAAAGCAGCCATACTAGATTGGCATAGAAGCCAGGCACACACTTTTAATCCCAGCACTCAGGATTAAGATGTAGATGGATTTCTGTTAGTTCAAGGCCACACTGACTACAGCAAATTGATCCAGTCCTAAAAAAAGAAACCGCTCAAACAAAAGTGATCTCAGCACCTGGGATCGATCGCCTTTAATCCCAGCACTAGGTAAGACAGACACTGGGATTCAAGCTTCAAGTTGAAGACCAGAGAAGCAAAGCAGCTGAGTTTTTCTTGATGCTAATGCCTTGCTGCTCTTTCCCACCCTCTCCCCTGCATGTGTCGTATGTGTTTGTCTATACCTGTGTGTATTTTATATTATCTTAATGCCAACTCATCTTTATTTTTCCATCTAACTGTTGTTTTCAGTGACAGCTGTGGCAGCTATGGTCCCAGCAGGAAGTAGATGACATATTCAAAGATAGGACTATGAAAGAGAGCATTTACATAGGTGTTCCTGGGCTTAAGGTGATCAGAAGAAACAGGTAACACAGATGTGTCGGCCATGGAAGCTACTGATGCACCTACATTGTAAAGGGGAAACGGATTTCTTCTAGACTCCTGTAGGGGTAGGGGATGTCACTCTTCCTACCCTCTGAAGTCTTGTCAATGCTGCAAGTCAGTTCTTCCCTTCAAGCTTGTGTGTCTTGGGGATGGAACACACTATCAGTCTCAGAGGCTGCTGATTTACCTGCTGAAGCATCTCAGTGACCTCAGTAATTGCCTTCCTGAAAAACAAACAACACGGAACACTTTCTGCAGTGACAATCTGCAGCACATCCGTTAGACGTTTGAAAACACCATTATTATTCTTCTAAAAATCTTTTCTTTTTCCTAAATGTAATTGTAGGTCAACATTCATGCTTTGAGAGAATCATTTCCCCCTCTACTCATCACCAAGATTTTTTTTTTTTTTTTTTTACCAGGCAGGGGTGGAGGGGGCAGTGGTTATAGACAGGGTTTCTCTCTGTAACAGTCTTGGCTGGCCTCAAACTCATTCTGTAGACCAAGCTGGCCTCGAACTCACAGAGATCCACTGTCTCTGCCTCCTGAGTGCTAGGATTAAAGATGTATATCACCACACCCAGCTACTCATTACCAAGATGTAAAGTGTGATTCTCCTAACCATATCTAAGAGGTGGGATAGAGGTATCATTGAAGCTTAGTTTATGTAGGTTAAAGTATATGTGATATTTTAATTATTTTCAAAGTTTACAGTTATTTCATGTATCTCTGTGTGTATGGGCGGCATCTACCTTGCTACCTGGTCCTAGTAGTCTCTCCCTCTTCCTTCCTCATTCTCTTCATTCCCTTTCTCTTCTTGTTCTTTTTTTGCCTAGATTTCTCCTCCTATTTATTATCACTGCCCTCCAGCCCTGCCTATCCCTCTCTCTGCCTAACTATTGGCCATCAGCTTTTTATTAGACCAATCAGGTGCCTTAGGCAGGCAAGGTCAAGCAAATGCAACACATCTTTAGATAGTTAAACAAATGCAGCATAAACAAATGCAACACACCTTCCCATATTTAAAGTAATTTTCTGCAGCAGAAACAAATGTAACACATCCTTTGCATGGTTAAAATAACATTCCACATCTCCCTGTAATGGCAACTGAAGTTCAAGGCTGGGAGGAGTGGGAAGTTTTTGGTGACCTGTATGTTTTAAGGGAACAGGAATGTCATCTGGCCAGCAAGCAGTGGTTCACACAAACCTCCCTCACACAGAAGGCAGCTGCTTCTCTGTAGATTTTAATGTTACCATTGACCTTTAAGGAACAATTTAACACTTTGAAAAACAGGCTTTAAGCCAGGTGGTGGTGGTGGTGCATGCTTTAAGAGTTCAAGGCCAGCCTGGTCTACAGAACAAATTCCAGGTCAGCCAAGGCTACACAGAGAACCTCTGTCTCAAAACTAACTAACTAACTAACTAACTAACTAACTAACTAACTAACTAACTAACTAAATAACTAAATAACTAAATAGACTTAGTTAAAGAAAAGAAAACCAGACTTTTAAAACGAATGTAGCTGAAATGTTCACATTCCTGTAATCCCAACATGTGGGAGGCAGAGGCAGGATGATGGCGTTGCAGGCTCTAGGCCTGGATGGGATTCATAATAGCCTGAGTTACAGAGTAAGACCCTGTGCCCACCCGACAAAACACATCAAGGCAAACCAAAACAGAACCTCCACCCCAAACTAAAAACAATGAAACAAACAAGCTATGAAAATTTCCCCATTTCTTATCTAATCTGCGATAACATTTGGAAAGCACCTTGGAGCTTTCTCAGATCCTTTCAGTACCGTAAGGTATAAGGGTATGTTAAACACCGACACATCTTACAATAAAAGACTTCTTTAATTCAATCTGAACACATCGTTTCTGGAATGTGTTTTAAACCCAAGACTCCCATCTACTGGGGGGGCGGGTAATAATTATTTACATACCATATCATTTTTTTAAGTTTTAAATCAAAATTTAGGGCTCGCTCTGTAGCACAGGCTGGCCTCCAACACTCGGCATTCCTAGCGCTGAGATCTCAGGTGTGGGCGGCCACTCCTGCCCATTATACAGTTTATTAATTTATCAGAAGCGTTTAGGAAGTGCCAGGTGTGTGCTGTGACAGGGAAAGAGGTGACAACCCCAGGGGCTCCCTTTCTTCCCTTGCCTTCTTACCACCCAGCTCTTTCTATTTCCACTGTACATTTCTTCACTGCTGAGGCCTGCCACATCCGGGTTTTGTCTGAACCGCCAAGGCTCTGTGGCCACTATCCTGCAAGCGGCAAAGGTGTCTGAGTTGCCTGGACTGTTCGAAGGGGAAGTCACAGGAAATTTGTGAAGAAATCCTCCTCCTTCATGCTACCTCTCTTAGAACACTTGGAGTCAAATGCAGACTCTTTTCTGAATCTCCACGTGCCTCGGGGGGATGACTTGCGTAGCAGTCACATATGTGTGTCACAAGCTTTTCTTTGTTTGTATTCCGATTTTAAGAGCTTGATAAAAAAAAAATGATAGAGGCAAGAATAGATTAGGTTGATGTTAATTCTTTTTGTGGCTAACCTCACAGGAGTGTTTGAGAATGACATCTAGATTTATTTCTAGGGGACCTGCTCCTTCCATGTCCCTCTCACCTGAGAACGAGGAGGCAAAAGCCCCGGGAAAGCCCCAGACAGACAGCTGTAACTTCCTGGGGATGGATGAAATTGCATTATTAGTAGCACATGAGTCACCACATGTCAGCATCTTAGCTCATCACCATCTGCCACTGGGCAACAATACCTATTTTCCTTTAAGCAACATCTGGGCTGGCTGCTTAAAAGTATCAATGGATGACAAGGATGCTGAGGAATGGACCAGAATTCCCCACCCTTCAGTCAGGAATTCAGCTTCCCTTTGTTTTAGGTCCAGAACTGGTGAGGCTTAGTCTAAAGGCCCTGGAAAGACCATGCTGGCCAAAGAGGTGGGTGGAGAGTTCTGGGGTGAGTTTAATGTCAGGACAGAGGATACATTCTCCTAGGAAAAGGACTCTACAGTCCATTTTTGCTTCTTGATTTGGAGGTCTTCCAGCTTGGAAATGGATTGAGCCCTCTGATAACCACTTTCCATACACATACCTATTGATCTAAAATCAACCCTATGATGCAGGTTCTATGGTTGTGTTACAGCGTGTTATAGCTATTGAAACTGAAGAAAGATAGTCACCTGCCAAAGGTCACACATGGAGGGATTCTCACCCAGATCTGATCGTCCTCGGACCCCTGTTCTGAACCACCCCCAGGCTGCCAACTTCATGGGCACAGAAAGACTTTTGTATCAGTCAACCATCATCTCTGCTAGAGTTGTGTTTGATAGCCTGGGTATGATGATTCATTCTCTGAGTGAAGAAAAGGAAACTGAGGTACAGAGATACAAAACCCTTTGGTGATGGAGATGAAATAAGGCTCTGGTCCATGGCTTCTCCACTTCCATGTTCTTCAAAAGACTCACACTGCTCATTAAATGCTACCATTCTCCAGCCTCAGCTTCTTCTCCAGCCTGGAGGTGTATGTAGTCAGGGCTTGAAATGAGTTTGAAATAATGTCAGAAGTCTATTCGTTAGGGAGAGTACATCATAAAACCCTTAGGATGCTGCTATAGTCTCTAAAGACAACAGTCCCCCTGTGACCTTCCCATGAACAAAATCTATCATATTAGTTTGAAATACAATTGTTCACTTAACTATTTTTAATGCCCCTCCCTATGAATAACAAACCTAATATAAGGAAGATTTGTCAAAACTATGAGTTGCCTAAATAGCTTCAGCCAGTTTTCATAGGGTGAAATAAATCCATGCATTCATAGACAACACATTTTCCAGGAATGTATCAGGAACACACAATGGGAAAAGGTAGTTTCTCTAATAGATGGTTCTAAAAACAATAACAACAATAACTGGATATTCATGAGGGGTTGGAGAGTGGTGGTGGATCTCATTCATCAGTTAAAAAAAAGTCAACTCTGATTGGATCAAACACCTCAATGTAAGAATTAGACTATGCAAGCACTAGAGGAAACTAGAACTGCCTACATGTGATAGCTGCCTGGCAATAACAGTTTTTTTCTTTTGATAAGATCCCTAAAGCATGAGCAACTAAAGCAAAAATAAATAAGAGTTACAGTAAACTGAAGAACATTGCTGGGTGAAGAGAAAAAGCCCACAGAACGGGAGAAAATATTTCAAATCATACACGCAATACAAGGTCTCTGGAAGACAGCTAGCACTAGCCACAAATAGACACAAGCCACACCCTCAAACAGGTCATCACCTCATGCTAGTTAGAACTGCTCCTTTCAAAAGGACAAAAGATGGAAAATGCTTGTAAAAGATGTAGAGGACAGTTAGGTATGGTGGCACATGCCTTTAATCCCAGCATTCCAGGAGGCAGAAGCAGGCGGATCTCTGTGTTTGAGGCCAGCCTAGTCTCTGTGATTCAACAGTCTCACTACTGGCTATAAAAGAAATGAAATCCTCACGTTTAAAGGGACCTCTGCACTCCCATGTTACTGGAAATTCACAATAACCAAGATGTGAAACAACCCAAATATCTATCAATAGACTGTTTAAAGGAAATAAGATCTTTACCTGTGTACACATCACAATATACTATTCATCCCTAAACAGGAAGTCCTGTCATTTTGGTAACTTGGGTAATCTTGAAGAGTGTTAAGCTACAAAAAGTAAACTTGAGTGGAAAAATGGTTACTGCATGATCCTGTTTGTGCGAGACTGTAGCAGTGATGTCAGAGGTCTGGTGCATGGACTGCCTATTTGGAGCCTACTGCCTATGTTGGGATACTTTGCTCAACCTTGATACTGGCGAGGGGTAGGAGGGGGAGTTGCTTGGTTCCTGCTTCAACTTGGTATGCCAGATTTGGTGACTCCTCAAGGAAGGTCTTACTCCCTCTGGAGGAGTGGATGGGGGATGAAAGGAGTGGGGGGACAAAAGAAAGGGAGGGAGGAGGAACTGGGGTTGGTATGCAAAAATGAAAAAATAAATTTTTCTTAAATTAAAAAAAGAAATGAAATTGTTTCTTGCAGCCTAAGAGTGCCATCTATGGGTCGTTGGTGAGGGCCATCCTTTAGGAAAGGACTTCTGGTTTCTCTCTGAGTGACTAAAAAGTGAGACACTTGGGACCTAGTTACTTTAGCAACTGTTGAGCCTACTCTGCCTGTAGAACCAGAGGCTGGGAATAATATGAACACGAGCTTTTGATAGTTCACTTGTAGAATCAGAACTGACCATTGTCAGGGCTCACCATGTGCTAAATGAATAAAATAGCGAGTGGTTTTCTAGGTTAAAAGAACATTTTTTTCCAGAAAGAGTCAGATTGCAAAGTTCATGGGCTCTGGTTAAATGTTATTATGATTTAAAAGTTAAGACTAGTTCATCCATAGACACGAATAGTACACATTAGACATTTTGGGAAGAACTTATCAAGTAAACTATTTAGAGGATTCTAAAAATTTCAGGGCCGGAGAGATGGCTCAGTGGTTGAGTGCTTGCTGTGCAATCATGGGAACAGTGTTTCTATATCAGCACCATGTGAGGAACAAACACTTGTGAGTCTAGGTAACCTTCTTCCAGCCTTCACACCTTCACAGGTGCTCACACTGGCACAGGTATCTACACCTGCACAGGGATGTGCACCTGTGCCCATGTGTGTGTGTACGCCGGCATAGACACTCATACCAACACATATACACTCAGGCATACACATATAAGTAAATAAATATTTCTAAAAGCATTCTAATTATAACTTCTAACACTGGAAAAAATAGTTGTGTAAAGTCACTGCCATGTAACACATCTGTATTTCTTAGGGTGCAGCTGTGACAGTTTTCCAGAGCTTGGAGGCTTTGGGTTTAGACTTTCGTGCACAACCATCCCTCATATAGTTGACCTTCTTCTACCCAAGTAACCATCTACAGACCAAGAACATTTTAACCAGGAGACAAGAATGATGGGCATTAAAGGTCTGCCCTCTCTTGTGTCCTACCTTTTCCCATTTAATCCTTATAGATACTGCTCTAACGTTTGCACTTAAATTAATCTCTAGGTCAGCCCTAAGTAAATGCCGGCGTGTGTCCTCATAGTTCTAGAGGCTGGCAGTTTGACATCAAGGCACTAGATTTCTCCTGGCACTAGAATGACTGCTTTCTCCGTGTATCTTCATCTACTGTATCTTCATCCTATGAGATTGGGCCCTATCACCATAATGTCATCTAATCTTAATTACCTCCTTAGATGCCACATTCTGAGGTACTGAGGGTAGGGATTTCAACATAAACATCTGGGATAGAGGATACAATTTAGCCTTTACTATTTTTTTCATCTACCCCTTGCCCATGATGAAGGCAAAACTTGTGGTCTTTCAGAAACTCCTCCAAATCTCTCAACTTCTGGATTTGGGTCTGTTCCTGTCACCTGCCCATATGGCAGGCTAGTATCCTGTCTCCCTTTCTATATGCTAGGGCACACTTGCCCTTTGCGGTGGTTTGACTGAGAAGGGCCCCCATAGGTTCACATATTTGAATGCCTGGCCCCCAGTTGATAGAACTGTTCGGAAAGAACTAGGAGGTGTGGCCTGGGAGGAGGTACATCATTAAAGGTGGGGCTTGAGGCTTGAAGAGCCCATGCTACTCCCAATTAGATCTCTCTCTCTCTCTCTCTCTCTCTCTCTCTCTCTCTCTCTCTCTCCCTGCCTCTTGTTTGTAAATTGGGATGTAAGCTCTTAGCCATTGCTCCAGCACCATGCCTGCCTACCCACTGCCATGTTCTCTGCCGTGATGCTTCTGGAATCTGCTACCCTCTGGAACCATGATAAATTACCTTGGTCATGATGTCTCTTCACAGCAATAGTAAAGTCACTAAGACAGCTGAGTGACTTCTTGACAGTTACCAACCCTCTCCCAGCTCTCACCTGTCCTTTTGTGTTTTTGAGGATGCCAAACAATTTCTATATCGTTTTATTTCCATATCAAAGTTTATTTTAACATATAGTGTTAACTCAGTAATAGGTGATGGTTTTGATTGCTCACCTCCTCTGGGAAAAAAATGACACTGGCTATCACAAACTCAAGTGGCAAGTCATTTTTGCCCTTGTTTCCTGTCCTTGGATTACCATTAGCAGCTAGTGCTTCTAGCCTTCTTATTTTCTACTTTCAACCTATGTACAATCCAGCCACAAGTCTTCCTCTCCTTCAATTAGCTTTCCCCGTCATCTTTGATCTATTCCTCAGGAATAGGTTGGAAGGCCTACTTTCAACAGACCAACAGTTGTGACTCACCACGCACTAACACAACTCCCAAGTGACAATGTGCATTAGTAGGGGTACCCCGAGTTGGTATATCCAATGTCATTATTGATGTTCTTGGTGCAGGAAATGTTTTATTACTATCAGTATTACCATGAATCATGAAGCTTCCTGTTTGAGATGGCTGACATAGCAGATGTATTTACCTGTGCTCCTTACCAATATTTTAGAAATTGTAAGTATAAAATTGAGCATAATAATAGCATATTTCCATTTTCATATAAGCATTTCAATAGTCATAATGAGTCTGAGAGATAAATAGTTATGTCTACATTTTAAGTCAGGAGTCTAAGTCTCAGAGAGCACACCCAGCTTGCCCAGTCTCTTGGTAGAAGAGCTGGTACATCAACCTGCTGTCAGAATTGCCTCACCCTCTCATCCAGCACTGGGCTTTATTGAGATTATTTTGTTGTGCAAGCCCAGTCATCCAATCAGGCAGGCCTGGTTTCGAATTACCTTGCATTGTTTCTATGGGGAAGTTGTTTCACATCACACTTAAAATCCAGGTCTGCTTTCATTTGCATTCACCCCCATCTGTCATGTAGGATGCATCTGCATGTACCAACCCATTCTGGAACACACGCCAGATGCCTGAACTTGCCAGTGTGTCTGGATAGTACAGGGCTTCATCGAGCTTGTTGTTCCTTGTTACATTCAGCACTGTGAATGTATCTAGGTTTTGGTTTGGAGTTCAATAATTCACTTTTAATACCTACTTTTCATATATTTGCAGTTTTGCAGAGTGGATTAAATCCAGGGCCTTGCATGTGCTTGGCAAGCAATCTACTGCTGGACGACATACCCAGCCATTACCTATTTTTTAAAAGAATTTTTCATCTTCTTGGAGTCTGGTTGAAAGCGTTGCCAAGTGCCCTGTTTCTAAAGTCAACAAGCCCAAACAGGCAAGGCCAGTGTTGATGGAGACTGCTTTTGTTCTTAAGTTGAAAAAAAAAATGATAGCATGGTTTTAGATATAGCTAACCATAGCTTTAGATCACCCAATTAAAATTCAAGATTCAAGAGCTATTCTGTAAAAGGAAAGGATATCCAATCCATGGGTTTGATGACATCATTTAACAAGTATGGAAGGACTAGGAACTGTTCAGGAGAAAGCTGAACTTGGATGTTTATACTGATCAAAGATCAACCACTTATCACTAGAGGGGATTTTATATATAAATTTTAATAGGTCCAAGGAAATGAAAGACCAGTGCTGATTCTTGAGCATCTGAAAGCTGTCAAGTAGGGTACCCTGCACCCGATGTCTAAAAGATGAGACTATATTAACACTTAAAGTATTTTTTCCTTATTTGCCATATTTTTGTTGGATATTTCTTTATTATAGTTTATCTTAGTACATGGATATAGTCCTTGCTATTATGTCATTTCATTCTCTCAATGTTTTGTTCTCTGGATATGTATAGACAAACATATTTAACATATGCACACATTATGTAGTAACACCACACAAGCACACACACACACACACACACACAAATGAACACACACACACGCACACACAAACACACACACACACACACACACACACGGTATGTTCAATTATATATCCCTGTAACACATAATTAGTTTCCTTGACAACCGATAGACAAGCACTCAATGGTGCCATATTTTCAAAGACAGTTCCTCAGTGAATAGGTTAGTGTAAAAAATGAGGCCAACGTGAGTACTGAATTCCTGTTACAAACATCCATGGATTCTATCCGTTATCTAAATAGGCATTTTACCAGCTCCATATGGTATATTTGGATCTGTGTTGTTGGTCGACTGAGAAATATCAGCATGGCCTGTTTAAGCATGGAGCGAGTGTCTGAATCTGGGAGGCCACCTGGAGAAACAAAGACTAGCAGGGTTTGGTATAGGACAAACCCTCTGGGTTTCCTCAAGCTGTTCACCTTTGGGTTCTTTATAAAGCTTCTCAAGGTACAGCACAAATTAGGTCAAAATGCCTTTAACTACTATCTCTCTGTGTTATTCCTCCCAGGCTGCAGTAGGGGGCAGGTGTTGATGCTTCTCCAGGGGAACCATTTACCCACCTTCTCTCTGGAGGCATCTTCCCGGGACAGGAAACCTGTGTTTTAATATTCAGTTGTGTTCTTTCGCCCCCTGAGCCTCTTTTAGCATCACGCATTGACACTTCTCATTATCCATTGTGGATCAGGACACATTATCCATGTGAAATAGGACATGGGGCTTATTGAAATAGGACATGGGGCCAGGAAAAGTGGCTGAAGAGAGCAGCCTAGCCTAGGTCAAGGTGAAAGCAGACCCCATGGCTCGGACCACAAGTGAATGTATTGTTTGTAAAAAGTTTTAAAATAGTGGATGAAAAGCCACAGGACTTTTGCTATCATCCCACCCCAGTAATTGTAAACAGCTATCGCTAACCCTCCCCCTTTTCCTAACTGACCACTCCCATCCTTTCTCATACTGAGAACGCCACTGGGGACCACTGGGCTCTGTGCGCAGTGAGGACAGCAACAGCTTGGGTGTCAGTTCCTCTTGGATGAGAGCACTGCATTAGCATACAACAGCCTGCTGTCCACACGGCATCCCCTAACTCCTATATGTCTTTTTACTTTCAATCAATTAAAATGAAATAATGTTAAAATTAGCATTTTAAGAGGTCCCCCCCCCCACGGTGTAAGTAGTGACCATCAAGTTGAACAGTGCAGACATAGAATATTTCTGCCATTCCAGGAAATCTATTAGTGTTGCTTTAGATTCTATTAACATTAGTTTCATAAAAGGAACACATTGGTATCTTTGCTCAGCCATGACATATGCATGAGAAACACTATATATGTGTGATATAAAATGACATTTCTGAGAATTAATGGTGGCAAACCAAATCTTAAGTAGATAATATCTACTCACAGAAGTCTGAGAATTCCATTCAACATATGTGTTACTGAATGTACATTTTGCCAGATAAGAGCTGAGTGTTGGCGGCTGCAAGGTAATTTATCAGATAACCTGCCGCGGTTTCTAGGTGTTCATTGTTTAGTTGAGGGGACATACAAAGAAGCAAATACCACATTACAGTGTGACAGTGTATGGTGCCAACACAAAGGGAGGAGTAATCAGCTGCTTCTAGCCGGAAGGCGGAAGTTGGCATTTGAAGCTTGTGCGGGGAAAGGCAGTGTGGTTGCACGATTGGAGAAATGAAGGTGGGTTGATTTAATAAGGCTCAGTGCATCCCAGGCCATTGTAAAAGGAGTGCACGAGGTGGTTACCGACAGGAAGGAAAAGAGGCCAGCGGCAGCCCCACTTCCTCCAGCGCTGGTACTCCCTAACCTTGGAGACGAGCTGGGCTGGCAGGGTCAGGGGTGCCAAGCTGAGTTAATGTCATGGAATCCACGTTTCTTCAGGAGTCATGTTTTGGTGAAGATACAAGTTTGGTAACAAGAAAGGGTAACAGGGGTTTTGAATGAAAACTTGAAAAAAAAAAAATAAGGATGTCTTTCATGACTTGGAGATCATGGCATCGGATTGTGGGGAGTGGAGGAGAGGTAATAAGTGACAAAATATAGAAGGAACACGAAGCCTTTTGGATTTAGTGGTGAGGTTCATTTAGACAAATGCTTGTGTTGCGTGTGTTTCCGTAGAGTTAAAACAATGGATTAACTGGAGTCCTAGAAAGGGTTATATTAAACCGTCACCTTCTGTCAACATATGTGAACATCTACACAAAGTTTACTAGGTACTTGGTGACCATAGTTATTGTAGTGGTTTTCAAAACTTGTCGAACATAATCATCACTTTTAGGGGCTGGAGCAGTGGATTAGCCCTTAAGAGGGTGTACTGCTCTTGCAGAGGACCCAAGTTCAGTTCCCAACACACACGTGTTGGCTCATATCCCACTGCAACTTCAGCTCCAAGGGATCTGATGTCCTTCTGGTCTCTTCAGGTACTGTGCTCACATATAACCCACAGACTGATAGACATATATGCTCATAATTAAAAATAAAATAAAATAAACCCAGAAAACAGAAAAATAAAATAAACAGAAAACCCAGAAACAGGTTCCTACTGCATACAAGTATCTCAGGCATTTCTTACACAACTGGCTCCAATGAACATGGTTCCAGAAATATAAAAACCAAACCAAAACAAAACAAAAACCAACCAAACAAACAAAAGAACAGCAAAAGCAAAATAGGGAAAGAAATCACTAGAATACTTATTAGTAAATTCTTTTTCAAGAAAGAAGATGAATATGTATAGTAATATTACTTTTGATTTCCAAAGAAATCTGCATTCAGAGCAAATAGCAAATGGATCCCAGAAATTGGTCATTATATGTGGAAGGTGGCTGACCCCATTAAGAATGCTAAGGGAGAAATGGCTTGGATTCTAAGATTTATTTAATTTGCAATGCGCATGTAGTGGTGATAATCTGTTTAGTTCTACAAACTGGGGACAAGGGTAGGGCTTGTCTAGCCATAGCTTTGAGTGAAATGTTGAACAGTGACCGAGCAGAAATAAGTCTTAGATGTAACCAGTGAGCATCCTCTCAAAGACCCTTTTCACGTTCCTTGAGGAAAGCTTCCCGTTAGAGCTGAAGAGGCAGATCAGGGTCTTAGCTTACCCCTGTGGCTCTGCCCCCAAATGCCCGAAACGACGAGCCCTGCTTTAGGGGGTCTTTATGAGAGGGACTCCTCATGGCTAGAGACAGGCGTGGAAGAGTAGACTGGGGTTGATATTCTGAATCCCGAGGAAGGCATCAAGTAAGGGTTTCAATGCTTTTTGGAAAAGAGACAGTATGCAGAGCATAATGAGCGAGGTGTTTTGGTCCTCTATGTTTCCTTATGTTTGATCTTGTTTGTCACTACAGCTCCATTTAATTTACTGACTGAGTCCTTTCATAAGTAATGTTTGGACCTTATTGAAAACTAGCAAAGGGCTTGAGGGAAGACAAAAGATCATTCAGAGAGTTCTAAAGAGGAATGGACTACACAGAGCCCTGCAGACGCCTTTTGGGAAGGAGGACTGATGGCAAGGGCCAGGGTATTGAGCCTCAGGAGAGGAATAAAAAGTCAGAATGCCCTGGCAAATGCTGAAAATCTCACCAAATACAATCATTATTGCCCTGGTGGGGAATTCTGTCTTCTTCATTTACCAGGGAATGAGGGGTCTGAGTTCTCTCTTCCTGGCAAGATAGTAGCTCTTTGCCATGATTCATATGTAACACGGTTACTTCAAGAATTTTGTGGGAAGAAGAGAATATAAAATATAATCTTTATACATTGCTTACATACTGGGGTGGTTTGGGGTATAGTAATATAAAAAGTATTGTTAAGATTAATTTATCCTGTTTGTTCTGCTGCAATAGAACATAGCTACTAGACAGTTTAGGCTGACATATTTTTAGCTTGTCTATTTTGCCAGCACTTCCATTTGATTGGATGGCACTGGCCTAGACCAGTAGCCAAGGCAAGGGAGACTCAGTGACCACCAGGCCAGCAGCCAGGGGTCAGCCTGCCCAGCATGCATTAGACTCTCCTCATTATAAGCTTGTGACTGAAATGAACGGAGCATTCAGAATCCTCTAGTGCAGCTTTTGCTGCTTATTTTTTCTGGTTTGAATGGTTACATAAGAATCATGGCATCTGCATGCTTGACGGCATTGCCTTTAAAGTGATGGGAGGGGGCAGGATGGGTGGTTGGAAAAGAGGAAATATGTTGGGAAAGGCTGAACCGAGTTGTTCAATGTTTAAAAAATTATTTTATTCCTCCTTTGTTTATGAAGCAAATTGGTGGTATCAGGCAGCTCTGTCTGAATTTGCTGGAAGCAGATGTCCATCGAAATATGAAATGTGGAGCTTGAAATGGCATAGACAGTGGCATTAGAAAATATGGAAGAGACCAATGGAAATTTTGTCAAACAAATTAAATCTCTGTGAGTCCCCTGGCCATGGAAGCTATGTATAGAACAGATGGAAGTTGAGCATCTTTTTTAGCTGAAAATATTGCAGGGTTTCAAAGTTTAGGTCTAGGGTTTAAAGTTTAGTGATGTGCAGCACCTCTACTTCCCCCCTCCCCCATTCTCCAAAGTAAAGAACTACTCTAGGAAGTTAGGCAAACAGAAACACGGGGCTTTCTGGAGGCACGGGGCCTGGTCAACAGCAAACTAATCTAATTTTTTAAACAAAGTTGTGCACCAACCATATCAAATTGAATAATCAGGTCTTAGATGCACTACCCACTATCTGTCAATTCTGGTCTCCTCCCTAATCAGGCTGTCACATCTGGAGGCACAGATGTTTATCAGTGGATTTTAAGACCTGACATTTGCTGGGTAGTGGTGGCACATGCCTTTAATCCCAGCCCTTGGGATGCAGAGGCAGGCAGATCTCTGAGTTTGAGGCCAGCCTGGTCTACAGAGAGAGTTCCAGGGCAGCCAGAACTACACAGAACTACAAGCAAGCAAGCACCTTTTTTTTTTTTTTTTTTTTTTTTTTTTATTGTTATGAAGAGACACCATGGCCATGGCAAATCCTATAAAGAAAGCGTTTAATTGAGGATGGCTCCCTTACAGTTTCAGAGGTTCAGTCCATTATTATCATGAAGGCAAGCATGGCCACATGCAGGTAGATGAGGTATTGGAGCTGAAAGTGCTACATCTTTCAGGCAAAAGTTAGTCAACTAAATGCCGCACTTAGGGAAGCTTCAGAAAAAGAGACCTCAAAGCCTGCCACACGGTGACACACTTCCTCCAACAAAGCCATACCACTCCCTTTGGGTGCCATTTTCTTTAAAAACTACCACAGCAAGCAACCAACTCCCCCACCCCAACACACACACATCCCAAACACACACACACACACACACACACACACAGACACAGACACAGACACACACACACACACACACGATATGACCTAAAGATTGAAAGCCAGTGGAAAGAGATTCCTGTCATGCCCCTTAACAGCAGGGAATCAAGGGACATTTCATTTGGTCCTCAGCCCTCTTCCAACCCCCTCCTCTTGGGGTTGTTGGTGTTGCAAAAGCACATGGGCCAGTGATAATTTGGGAGAGGAAGACTATCTTGATTTTGGGATGCCTTGATATTCGAGGCCTACAGGACTCAGTGAGTAGGAGAGGTTGTAGGTCCTGACCAGGATGTTGGAGCTGGTGGGAAAGTACGGTTCCTGGCTTGCCTAGAGAGGGGTCTGATGCAACGGTATTTGCCTTGGAGTTCTATCAAGCAAAGCTTGAGATCTGCCAGGAGCTTGTCATCCTTTGGTCATCGATTCTAGGAAGCTTGTGATATAATGCCACTTGCTGGACGGAGGTGCCGGGACAAATGGCAACATGATGAATCTCAGGCTCAGCACAGCAGATTGTGTTGCCAAGGGCCCAATACTAGACAATGATTTCCTTATTTACTCTAATCTTAGTCATGCCACTATGACCATGTGGTTGTACATTGTAAACCCTGTGGGGGTTTAAAAATTAAATTTATTTATTTGTGTATGGGGTGGGGGGGGCACATGTACCATAGCATGAATTTGAAGGCCAGAGGACAATTTGAAGAGTTGGATCTCTCTCTCTCTCTCTCTCTTTTTTTTTTTTTTTTTTTTTTTTTTTTTTACCATGGGAGTCCTAGGGACTCAGGTTCATCAGGCTTAGCAGATGCTTTAACCCAATGAAACATCTCCCCAGCCCAGAACTGTAGAAGGGAGACTGTTAAACTGGACACCCATGTGAACTGATGGTACACTGAATTCTCAAGGTCTGCAGGCTAACCCCCGAGAAGAGCTGAGATTTCAGCTGAGTCTGGAGGTCAGAAAAGGTGGAGATCTCAAGCACAAAACAGGCAGGTCTGCTTTAACTTTCTTCTTCCTCAGCCGTTTTCTTCAAATTCATTATTAAATTGGTTGGATAAAACTCACCACATTAAGGACAATACTTTGTTTTACTCAGTTTATTGATGGCAAGAACTCATTCCTAACATATAACACACACACACACACACACACACACACACAGAGGCACCACTGTGACCACCACCACATACATATATATCCAGAATAAAGTTGACAAAATTCCTGGGCTTCCCATGGCCCACTCGAGTTGAAACAAAAGGATGGTCCAAGTTGAATGATCCAACCGTGGTTACACAGAGGGTTTCTAAAATTACTTTGGATATATGTGTATAAGTTTATTAGCTATATGGACTTGGCAAAGTTATTTAACTTCACTATGCCTTGATTCCATCACTTGTAAAAATAAAGGTGAAAATAGTTCCTCCTACATTGCTTATTTTGAAGAATCAATGAATTAGCATTTTAAAGTGTTAAGAAACATTCACCATAAGCTGTAAATGCAGCATGTGTTTAACATAACTTTAATGTATTAAAATAGTTATTTATTTCAGTGCTCAATAGAACAAAATACAGTTGGCATGGTTTCAAAGATGTTTTGACTTAGTATAAGGCGAATTAAAAACAGTGGGTTGATTTCAAAACAAACATTAAGTAAAACTCTACTGAGATAGGTTCAAAGAAAGCTAACTGCATGGCAACCAGAGGCTAATACAGCCTCAGAGCTGTCTGTGGAAAAAACAAACCAAAACTAAACAAGCAAAACCAAGGTCTGGTTTATCCCAGCACAGGCAGGAGGATGGTGGATCTCTGTGAGTTCAAGGCCAACCTGGTCTACAGAGTGAGTTCCAGGACTTCCAAGCTACACAGAGAACCCCTGTCTTGAAAACAAAACTAATAAATAAATAAATAAATAAACAAACAAATAAATAAATAAAAGATCATCTTAAACCAGTTGGGGTCAGCATGATCAACCAAGACGCCTGCTAATTCTGCTAACCAGTCTTTGCTCCAGTGTAACAAAGTATGTATCATCATCGGCCTTGCAAATTGCCTCTTCCCATAACCAGAAAATCCTGAATGAAGGTGGTAATGTTTCTGGGGAAAATCCTGGCTGGATCCTGCAACTCTCTACCTTTCCTCTCTTCTACCTCATGAATGTATCTCCTACCCACTGTAGTTTGCCCTGAAGTGTCTATCCAAGGGTGGTGAGGTTCTTTCTTCAAGCAGGAACTCCTTGCCTTGGGTGTGTATTTTGGACTGTAAACAGACGTCCCTTTATCTTATCACTGGATTCTTGGGTGGTGACTAGAACCGGGGAAGTGGGTTAGTCCATCTCTATCTATTGCCTCTCTCTGAGGCCTCCCTAGCTATCACTTCCAGCAACCTTAGTACAGGAGACACATTGTGAAAATAATAAAAGTTATAGGGAAAAGTGAGGAAATAGGTTTGGGGCCGGGAGGTGGTATTTAGAATACTAATGATCCATTTCCCTGAAGAATTTCCCGAGATGCAGGGTGCTTAGTCTTACAGTGTGGGAAGTTCCCTAGAAAACCAGCATGACTATAATGCATTATCTAGCCAACAAACATTTTTTGAGTTCCAGCATGGTCCCTGGCCATGGGGAGTTTCCAAAGGACACTGCCTTGGAGGCACTTTGAGTAGAGTAGACCCTGGTTCAAATCCTACTCCAATATACCAGTGATCTTAAGTAAGGCTGTTTTTATTCAGGCATCTGTACTAGATTGTCCTTGGGGTTCTTACAGGATATACCCCCCGGCTATAGTCACTTTTTTTTATCTTTTAAAAGGGTCCTGCCCACTTCCCATTCTTCTCTATCTGTTCCTTCCCCCCTCCCCCATCCCCCTTTCCTATCTCCTGCTGCTCCTGTTCCCAGAGGCTGGTCTCCTCCCTTCTCTTTCCCCTTTTTATGGTCCCTTTCCCTAATTAATACAAAACAAAACCCTCTGCTTGTACCCTGTCACATGGCATCTTTCTCTGTGCTTCTTTCTCATTCTGTGAATGAAGTGGTTGGAATGGTCTCTATCTCCCTTCCAGCATGGGGCGTCCTTCAGTATGAAGCACACTGTTCATCGGATTTGGGCTAAAATCTAAGCCCAAAGAGGATGCCCAAAGTAGAGAGAAGAACAGGAGTGAAGAAGTCATGCCCTGAGTCTCAGTTCTTCATAGTTTCATGCTTTAAACACTCACCCCTAGCTGGTGGTGCCTGCCTGTAGTTCAAACGCCATTAGAAACAAACCAACAATAAATATATCTTTGGTGTTGCATGAAGTGAAAGCGGCTCGCTCAGCGAGGCGATTTCTTTTTGCAGAAAGAGTAGGCCAGAACCAAGACCCAGCCTTTCAAGCAGTCAAAGATAGGGCATTCACTTGGTTGCCATTTTAATGCCTGTGGGGAATGTATCTTTTCCCGATTGGATGAGGTCTAACTGTTCACATTCTCTCCCAGTTGACTGGTTTAAAAAGAACTGGTAAAATAAAATGAAGGGAAAGCAGAAGGGGCTGCTGCTCCAGGTCTTCAAGTTCTGAGACTGCAGGGGGACCTTTTGTGAACACGAGTCTCTTAGGGTGGTGATGAAAAAGTCTGCATGAAAGCCTTGTAAGGTGAGGGAGACATGGACTGCTGGCAGTGGGCTGGTAAGCCACCATTATGTGAACAGTTTCCAGCACACAGCCCACGGCCACAGACTTCCACCCTGCCATGCCTTGCCTTCCACTACAGACTGAACATCTCTAAAGTCATCAGCTGAAATAAATCTTTCTTAAGTTGTGTCTATCAGAATGATGCAACGTAACTAATATTCTCATTTCCAGTACGAGGCAGGGTGTTCAAAAATGGGATGGAGTCTCTCCCCAAGCAGAGACTTCCTACTGATTACTCCCAAAATTAAGATCCGTGGGGGAAGACCTAGATGATGTGTATGGTCTGGGAAATTGTGAGGAGGCTTCCTGATATGTGCATACACACCCGCTATTCATAGGATGCCCCTGCACACGTTACTGGGGGGTGGGGAGAGGAGATGTCTGTGAGGTACAGGAGCACCGGCTGCTGGAGTTGTGGTCACATTGGGAGGTTAAAAGGAAGCTTTGGCTGTGGGTCTGGGATCCATAATTTAGTTAGCTGATTGTGAGCCTCTATCATCCATTTCTGTTTCTTGAGTCAACTGACCTTTCTGAACGAACAGTACTGCAAGTTTCAGGTGAGCGATGCTATATATAACATATTATTTATGTTACACAAGAGCGCCACTGACCATCTGTTTTCAGCTGACAATAATCATCTTACAGTTATGGCTCAGGACAGCTGTCTGTCTCTCACCAATTGTTATTGAGAATTAATTCCCACCCCCAGCCCCCACACCCCAGACAATTTAATGCTACAATTATCTACCCAGTCCCATTTTGGAGCTGTGTTCTGTGAGATCCAGGAGAGCAATGAGGATCCATGTAAGTAGGAGCTGAGACAACCATGATGGGAATCCTATCACTCATATTTTATCTATGTTCTCAGCTGTGGTGACACTGGTGAGTTTTTCCTGGGAAGTCAGATTTACTGTATATGAAATAGAATTGCCAGGAATGGAGCTCTGAGTACTGGCCAGTCTAGAGGAGGTTTTCTTGGCCCTGTGAACTTAGTTCTTCAGATCCCTGTCTTGTTTCATTATAAATCTCCTCTACCACTTCTAATGTCCAGACTCCTTCCAGGCAGCACTCCAAATTATAGCTCTCCTGAATCATGGGAGGCTTTTAAGAACCAGAATGTTGAGAGATAGATACATTGTAAAAACAAGTTCTTTTAACTGGGGGTATAGCTCAGGGGTAGAGCATTTGACTGCAGATCAAGAGGTCCCTGGTTCAAATCCGGGTGCCCCCTGTCCATATATACTTTGTATATGAGGTTAATTATTATTTTCTGTGGTTCATGGATGACTGGATAGTTAAACATTTCCCTTGAGTTCTTTGAATATTGCAAGTACCAGTCTACATTCTATTCACATTCATCATCTCCTGCATTTCTTGCAAGATATATTCTGTCTGGATTTCCTTCCTGGAGATGGAGACTCAGGGATGGTTAGTAACTTATAAAAGTCAAAAGCTGCAAAGGGCAAGTTGGGACTCAAAGCACACCTTCAATGACTCTACTATACCACTGTCTCATGTAGAACTCTGTGCCAAGCACTGTGACACATGCTTGTAAGCTCAGCACTTGGGAAGCAGTGAGGGGAAGATCAGGAGTTCTAGGCCAGCTGTGGCTTTGTGGTGAGTCTGAGGCCAGTTTTGGCTGAGTGATTCCCCTATCTTAAAAACTGAACCAAACCATCGAACATCTTTGTGATAAAAATCCTTTTGTGTGATGTTTCCAATGTCCCTGGTTCTTACAGCATTCTGACTGCAAGGAAATCCAAGAAATCTAGTGACTCTGCCATGGGAGAAGCCAAGAAAGACAATCCTGGGGATGTAGCTTAGTGAGAAAGCATGTGTACAGCATGTGTGAGGCTCCATCCCAGTACCAAACAAGAACAATGTCTCTCTAGCGCTCTCTCTCATTATAGTGTGTACGTGTCCATCTGTCCGTCCGTCCCTCTTCCAATGTCCTCATTGAATAAATCTCCTCTTCCTGCTTTTCGTTATTAATTTGGCTCTTTTAATTGGCTTATTGTGGATGGGTGGCCTAACTTGACTTGCTGGGTCGGAGGCTGTGACCCTAAGTTTGGTAATACTTTGATGACATTCTGAGCATCTACGATGCATGGGAAGTGGACAAGGCATGAACCCAGAGATGAGTGAGACTCTCCTGATTGGAAGGTGGGCATGAACCATTGCAGGCGATGCATAACCAGTGCCGGTTGTGTCTGGGTTAGCAGAGAGAAGAGGCACCAGTTTCTTCCATCTAAAGGAGGAGGAGGCCAGGGAGGCTTCAGAGAGGAGCTTATGGCCAGTTGGTTTCAGAGAAGAATTATCCCAGGGATGGAGAGTGGAATGGAGGTGGAGGTGGTGAAGGAGGATGGTGTAGGCAGGCAGTCCTAGGCAAAAGCTGCAGCAATGGACTGGAAGAGGCTGGAGCCAGGTAGCTGCTTAGAGTGTGATGAGGGGAGTGAGAACTTGAAGAGACAAGTAGAGACTGGGGTGAGTAGCTTTGTGAGTGCATCCAGGAGACTTTGAGTTCATTGAGAAGGCATTTGCAGGGAGTGTGTAAATAGACTTGGTTTTCTGATAGGCTTTGGACACAGGTGGGTGGAGGTGAGGCTGGGACAGGGAAAGGGTGGCAATTGACTTGGGCAACCTCAAATGTAAAATCAACAGCACTCAGTGATTAACTGGAGATAGGTGCCACCCAGAGTTGCCTGAAATATTTGGCCTAGATGCCAATGTCACCAAGCAAGACAGGGATGAAGTTTGTCAGCTGGCTAGATGTGCAGGCCCAGCATTCAGTCCCGAGCCTACACCAGAATCCTGGCTCCATAACCTGCCAATTCTGGCAGCTTCGACTAGATACTTCAACTATGTTGTGCCTCCATTTCCCACCTGCCAAACAAGCATGCTGTCACTAATGTTTATTTTATGGGATTTCTGTGGGTAGATGCTCAGTCCACTGTGGGGTGTGCTGCAAATGCCTAGTGCATTTGAACTGTTGTTACAACAGTTCCAGGTGGAGACGTAGGACAGGGAGGTCAGAAGCTTAATTTGGGTCATAATGGTTTTGAAATCCAAAGTTCTCTTTGGGCATCAGAATGGGGAGGGTGGAAGTAGGTATCTGGGGCCTCAGAAAGCCTTTGAGGCCCAGCCCCAGCTTTTTGCTGTTCAGTCGCTGGCCCTACAGTGTCTGGCAGGCAAGTTTGTTACAGTGATGAGGGCTTCTCTGACTTTTGGCTTAATCTTAGGCATGCACAGGATTGTGAGTTCTTAGGTTAGAAATCAAGGGAATAGGAATGTGGGGTGAGCTGTGAACTTCAAACTAACTGTCTTTCTTTGCTTTGCTCTTGGCTTCTTTGCTTTGCATTAACTATGAAACAAAAGTGATGTCCCTACCTGGAAATCTGATGAAAATGCGTACAGTACATGCACACATGCAAAATTTGCCTGTAATTTCAGAGTTCTCATGTGTGGACAGGCCTCAGTCCAGATCCTTTGCTTGCCTGATCTCACTGGAGATGTGAGCATAGCTGATAAGATAATTAGACAGGCCTGCCTGAGCTTTAGGTGCAGGAAGAACTCTGGGAACAGCAGGAGGCAGTGTGGTGAGAAGATCATTAGGGATGAGTCAAATCTTAGAGGAATCTCAGGCATGAGAAATGTTTACGAGGTGTGATGTAGGTCAAAAGAGAAGAACAAATATTTACATGAGGCTTGTACTTGTCATGGGGGTATAGCTCAGTGGTAGAGCATTTGACTGCAGATCAAGAGGTCCCTGGTTCAAATCCAGGTGCCCCCTGTGTGTGACTATTTTGTTTCAGCTGGCAAATCCTCAACTAGGATGCAGTAAGCACTTGTCTAGATCTCTGCAATCAAAGAAACATTTACTGTAAGGTAAATCCTGTGGCTCAGATTGCCTGGTAAGGCAATCCTTCTAATACCACAATTCAAGCATAGTTGCATATATTGCCACCACCTACACACACACACACACACACACACACACACACACACGTGTCCCTTATGTTTCCTTTTCTGTAGGGTCAATCTTATTAGTTACACCCTTTGCAACTCCTTTTCTTTAAAATGAAAATAACTTGATTCTGCAAAAAAAAAAAAAAAAAAAAAAAAAAAAAAAAAGAGTTTTAAAGATAGTATAAGGAAGACCTTACTTCCCCATTAATGTTAGTTAATCTCTTATAGAACCCCAGCATGCTTTCTTTTAAAAGCTATGAAATAAACATTGGTACATGGCAAACCCTATTAATTAATAACACCATAAAATTTATTCAGATTTACTCTTCTTCTACTTTGTCCTCCTCCTTCTTTCTCCACCTCCTCCTCTTCCCTCCTCCTCCTTCTTTTGCTTTCCGTTGCTGTTCAAGGACCCAATCTGGGCTGCCATGTTACATTTAATGTCTTTGTAGAGTGGATGGTGGTTAACACAGACACTCACAACTGGCCCAAGTGCAGAGAATAAGTAACAGTGAGGTACAGAGAAACAAATTAAACATGTGTCTCATAACCCTCGCCAAGGCACAGGGACCATGGATGAGGCAAGATTGCAAAAGCCAGATGTCAGGAAGGACTGGGCATGACAATACTTCTGCACTCACCAACTCTTAGCAGCTGTGGTTGTCGACACAAGATCAAGGCAGTTAACATCTTAGGATGAAGGGTCATGATGGCTTGCATGAGAATGGCCCCCATAGGCACCTGTGTTTGAATATTTGGTCCCCAGTTGGTGGAACTGTCTGGGAAGTATTAGGAGGTGTGGCCTTGGTGGAGGAAGGGTGTCACTGGGGGCGGGCTTTGAGGTTTCAAAAGACATGCCATTCCTAGTTAGCTTCCTGTCTCTGTCTTGTGTTGTGGATCAAGATGTGAGCTCTCAGCTACTACTCCAGCACCATGCCTGCCTGCCTGCTGCCATGCTCCCTGCCAGGATAGCCATAGACTCACTTTCTAAAGCAGTGAGCCCAAAGTTAATTGCTTTTTTCAGAACTTCAGAAACTATCTTATTTTACATATCAATCCACTCCCCTTCCCTCTCCCACCCCCCACCTACTCCCCAAGGATAGTGAGGCCTTCCATGGGGGATTATCAAAGTCTGTCACATCATTTGGGGCAGGGCCTAGGCCCTCCTCTGTGTATCTGGGCTGAGAGAGTATCCCTCCATACAGAATGGACTCTCAAAGTCCATTTGTACACTAGGGATAAATACTGGTTCCACTGTTAGAGGTCCCATAGACTGCCGAGGCCTTTTAACTGGCACCCATATTCAGAGGGCTTAGTTCAGTCCAATGCTGGCTCCCCAGCTTTACGACTGGGGTCCCTGTGCTCTCATTAGGTCAGGTCAGCTGTTTCTGTGGGTTTCCCCAGCATGGTCTTGACTTTTTTGCATCCTCCCTCTCTACAACTGGATTCCAGGAGTGTGGCTCAGTGCTTAGCTGTGGGTGTCTGCTTCTGCTTCCATCATCTACTGAATGAAGGCTCTAGGATGGCAATTAAGGTAGTCATCAAACTCATTATAGAGGAAGGACATCAAAGGCAGCTTCTCTACTACTGCCTGTATTCTTCGTTGGGTCATCTTTATGGATCTCTGTACATTTTCCTAGTGCCGGCTTTCTCTTTAAACCTATACTGGCTCCCTCTATTAAGGTATCTCTTCTCTTGCTCTCCTCTTTCCTCCCCTGACTCAGTGTTACTGATCCCTCTTGTTCTCCTCCCCTCCCCTCCTCTCCTCTTTTTCCCACCTTCCCCCTCCCCTGCCCCGTGCTCCCAATTTGTTCAAGAGTTCTTGTCCCTTTTCCCTTCTTTGGGGGACCATGTATTTCTTTTTTAGGGTCCTCCTTGTATAATTTGCCTTTGTCTTGGTGTTTTAATCACAGCAATAGGAAAGTAAATAAGACAAAGAGGAAGAAGGTCAGGAGTACCCTTCACCCCCACTCCAACTGAGGAGCTGTGAAGAGTTGGTGGCTTCCCAGGGAGGGATAGTTACTACATTTCTTTAAGAATGTGATCCCTGGTAGGTTAAAAAGATGCAGTAGTTGAGGGGCACATTCTACTCCTTAGGACAGATAATCTCGGGGATGCAGTAGCTCCTATATCTTGACAACTCTGAGATCAAACCATCCTTACACAAGCTTCAATGTGATGGCCAGCTTGGAAATATGCCCATGAGCTCACTTAACTTTCCCTCCCAGCCACACTGCCATCTCATACCTGCTTCCTGGGTTGCACTCTGAAAAATTAATACTTGCACATGTGGAGGGAAAGATAGGAAGTGTGTGGATGTCTATTTGATGTTTTCTTGAAGGTTGCCATGTCACAATGATCCTTAAGTGAAATCAAAAGGCTCTCAATTATACTCTAAAAGGAAATGAATTGCATCCAAGCTTTCATTAAATAGGGTGCAGGCTGGTCTCATCTTTCTTTGAAAAGAAATGACAAGTAAAACTCATTATATAGTACTTGATGGATTTTGTTTTACTCTGGGGCAAATTGGGCTCCTGCTTTGAAAGGACTATCCCTCTCTCATTGTAAGGCAATTAGGAAGACTTCGGATGGTTTTGTTCCAGCTCTCTGCAATGGTTTCAGGGCAGCTTAGCTTACCAGTCTGCACTTTGATTCCTTTTTATATGCACTTTAAGGGTAGCCATAGTTTGCCCTTCACTAAGTTCCATGTTAAGAATTGGATATGTTCCAGGCTACAGAAACCCACAGAGACAGCTGACCTGAACAAGGGATAGCTCATGGACCCCCCAGACTGATAGCTGGGAAACCAGCATTGGATCCACCCAGACCCCCTGAACACGGGTCTCAGTTAGAAGGCCTGGGCAGTCTAAGGGACCTCTGACAGTGGAACCAGGATGTATCCTTGGTGCACAAAAGGACTTTGGGAGCATGTTCCCCATGGAGGGATACTCCCTTAACCTAGAGATAGGAGGGGGGCATAGTCCCTACTCCAAATGACAGATTTAGATGACCTCTCCAGGAAGGCATCACCCTACATGTGGAGTGGGGGAGGGGGATTGGGAGGGTGGTTGGGGGGACATGGGAGGGTGGAAGAGAGGGAGGGAGAGACAGAGAAGGAACTGGGATTGATATGTAAAATAAGAAAAATGAACAAAAATAAAAAGAATTGGATATGTCAATTGAGTGCACAACATATAGTAATTACCCTATAAGTTATAACAATTTTGTTTTCCATCCCCCTGTCCCTGCCCTGTGTGCCTGTGTGCCTCTGTGTGTGTGTGTGTGTGTGTGTGTGTGTGTGTGTGTGTGTGTGTGTGTGATATTTTTGCTTGCTCCTTAGCATCTATATGGAAGCTCCAGGCAAGTCTGAGCCTTCGGGGAGTCAGTGTTGATCCGTGTTCTCTCAGAGCTCTGGTGGCTGAAGTTTCAGCTCCATTCAAGTGGGCTAAAGGCAAAGTGTTAGCTGGGCTTTATACTCCCAGACGCCTCTAGGGAGAATCCACCCATAGTATCTGTTTCTAGCTTCTCTGACTCGCTTCTGGCTTTAGAGTCAGCGGCACAAAGTCATCAAATGTCCCTGTCACAGTCCCTTCTGTCTCTACCGTGGGAGCAAGTGAAGGCAGCTAGGGACGGCGATTCAGGCTGGAATATGATGCAGGGGCACGAGGAAACGGGGTGGGGAAGCAGGGACCATATAGTCCGCCACAGGAGTTCTGGGAAATGTTGAATAAGGGGAGGGTTCCCACCGAGCAGGAACCTCACAGCCACGCCTCCTTTAAAACCAAGAACACGGAAGACGTGCCCTTCCTCAGGCAGGTTAATCAGGGCTGCCAGGAGGGTTTTTAAAGCAGACAGCTGGCCTGGGGCAGAAGCCGCAAGCAAACCTTGGTGCACCAAACTTGTCTGTGCAGTATACCAGTCACCACTGAGATTTACTGGGCCAGGTGGCACAGTCCTGTAAGCCCAGTGATGTGAATCTAAGGCAGGAAAATGGTGAATTTAAGACTTGCTTGTGTCTTAAATTCAAGGGCAGCCTGAGCAAAGTGAAGACCCTCCCTCAACATTAAAAAAAAAGCCGACCGGGTGGAAAGCTTGCCCAACTGTTGTATGTTTTCATTACAAAGAGCACTGGTCCTATTTTCAACTCTAAGGCAGGAGGACCAGGACTGAGGAGGTTTGCTTAAGTTACCTGCTTTTACACATTAGGGTGTGCCATTTTGGGTTCCACTAAAGAATCAACACTGTTTCTCACAAACAAGCTAAATAATTCACTTTCCCACACCGGGAGTCGAACCCGGGCCGCCTGGGTGAAAACCAGGAATCCTAACCGCTAGACCATGTGGGAGGTGACAATGAGAACTCTTTCTTGAGGCAGTCGCTAGTGTAGCTGGGGCAGGTAGCCTCAGCTCTGCCTCCCTGAGGAAAGAATGTAGGGGTATTTAGAGATTAAAAATGCAGGGCTGCCTGGAGTGTGCAGGAAAGGTGATTGAAATGCAGGCAAGCCAGGTGATTGCGGTCTCTGAGTGCTCAGTAAAACCTCACTGCTCTTCCTAGGACACTCAGAGAACAGCGGCCGCGTTAGATGGCTTTGAGGATGAGGTTTAGACTCTGAGGTCAGAAGGTCTGTGCAACCTGCACGTCTCAGAAAGCCAATTTAGGAACCCATTACCATGGTGAC
The DNA here is from genome assembly GCF_943737965.1 of Phodopus roborovskii. Taxonomy (NCBI): domain Eukaryota; kingdom Metazoa; phylum Chordata; class Mammalia; order Rodentia; family Cricetidae; genus Phodopus; species Phodopus roborovskii. The sequence continues at coordinate 17,341,029 of NW_026125295.1, read as the reverse complement.
CAAATTGCCAGAGGTGCCGTCCATGACAAAGTTCACGGCAGCACTGCCGAGATGGACAGGACATGAAACTGATGATAAATCAACTAAGTAAGAGCAGGTTAGTGGGCTTGTGCAGGCGTGGCTCGCCCTTTCACCAGGAACTCAACCGAAACCATCGAATCTGGTCTGCATGCTAGACCTGAAAGATTGGGCGAGCGCTGTTACTGAACACCATCTTTGGCGTGAAGTAAAGTTAGCTTGCTAAAGTTTCTCTCTCTCTCTCTCTCTCTCTCTCTCTCTCTCTCTCTCTCTCTCTCTCTCTCTCTCTCTCTCTCTCTCTCTCTCTTCTCAGAAACAAAATTCTTCGAGATCACATCGCTAGGTCTAATAAAGTACACGACAATGTATTTGGAACAATTGTTTGTTGGGTGCGTAACTATTTGCTGACTCAGCGATTTATCGTCTCGTGTGATAAATTATTAAGTTATTAAGTTACCACACTCCCTTGCACCACACGATACTGTTAGGCATATTTTGGGCACTGCAGAGAGGGAATTTCTGATAGTTGGACTTAGATTGCTTACTCATGGAAGCTTGCCCCACACCCCCGACTTCTGCAGCTCAGGTTTTAAAACCCCAGGATGCTCATACTCTGTTTTGGCTGAATCAAGGAGCCAAGCAGGGTAGAAGATGGATAGGAGACTGATGTCTCCCAGGGACCTCTTGCATTTCAATTACCTGGTACCAGTTAAAAATTCGTCTCTGGACCCCATCCAGAAAATCAGTGTTGAGATGTTGAGGAATTTTAATTTTCAGCAAGCTTTTCGGACAACCATATGAACTAATCATCGTGGATTGCTCCTTTGCTACTAGGCTTAGTCTTTGTTATGGTTTGGATGAGAGTGCATATAGATTCATACATACATGGCTCTTGCATCTGTAGAGGTGTCTGATATGGAAATCTGGTGTCTGTTGTAGACAGCTGGATTTCTAGCAGAACTATTGGTATTTTAGTATCTGAATGGAATAACCCAAGATGAAATAGGTGTTAACAAGATGTAGGAAGATGTAGGGAAATTTAAAAACATCTCTCAGGTGATATCTATCTATCATCTATGTATGTATATATGTATCTGTGTGTATGTATGTATGTATGTATCTATCATCAACCATCTATGTATGTATATATGTATCTGTGTGTATGTATCTACCTATCATGTATGTATATATGTATCTGTGTATATATCTATCATCAATCACCTAATCTTCTATTTGTTTCTGCCATCAGGCACCCCTAATCTACAGTGTGCAACTAGAATTTGAAGCTGCAAGGCTGAGTTCCTTGAAATACTTGATGCACTGTCACAAATGTTCCAGAAGGGAGCAGCAGAGAGCTACCAAATGGTTCTTATTAGTGGCCATGTGAACTAAGGTTATCAATTAGGAAGATGTTAGCTTTGCAGCAGAAAGCCGGCTACCTTGGGAATGTTTGTGGGAACACTTCTACCTAAGCATCTCTAAGCCAGGAGATCTGAGTCTGAAGGGCAGGCAGCCATCTCCCAGGAGGAAAGACATTGCCCTGCTAGTGGGTGGAGAAAAGGGGCTGCAATCAGGGTGAGTCAGGATCTGGGTCAGCTGTGAGCACCAAGAGAAGGCATGTCAGGCAGCCTAGGAGCCCTGACCTTTTGCAGGTAGCTATCAGGACTCAGTATTCCAGTGGCCCATTGCTGTGATAAGACCAGGAAACAGTAAGCTACCAGCAATGAACTATGTGATTAAAACACGTTGAACTATGATTACAGGAAACTCTGGAAACCATCCCCTTACAGAGATAACTCTATGGTGGTGAGATCCTCCAGCTCCTTTTGGAAAATGCCTTTGCATGAAAACAAAAACAAAAACAATAAAACCAAAATGAACTTAAGGTGTACAAGACAGATGTGATTAACTACTGCAATTACGGTGCAATCAATACTTGCCCTAGAAGTTTCTGTGAGAGGAGAGATCAATGGAGGCTTGAGTGGCCAGGGGAGGTTTCTTTAAGGAAGTGAAATTTGATGGGAGCCTTAATGGAGGAGAATGATTCAGAAAAGCCAGCATGACTCCCAGTGAGTCCAGGGGGAAGCTTGGTGTTTTGCAGGCCTGCCAGGAGGCTACTGCACATGTAACATATTGCGGAAGAACCAACTCTTTGGCTCTTGGTAAACTATTTTATTTTTTGTTTGTTTTATATTTTTTTCTTATTTTACATATAGATCCCAGTTCCTTCTCCCTCTCATCCTTCCATGCCCCCCAATTCCCAACCCATCCCCCATCCACTCCCCCAGGGAGGGGGAGGCCTTTCAGGAGGGATCATCAAAATCTGTCAAGTCATTTGGGTAAGGTTCAGGTCCTCCCTCCTGTCTCTAGGCTAAGGGAGTATCCCTCCATGGGGGATGAGGTCCTGAAGTCCTTTCATGCACCAGGGATACATCCTGGTTCCACTGTCAGAGGTCCCATAGACAGCCCAGGCCTCCTAACTGAGACTCATGTTCAGGGGGTCTGGGTCGGTCCTATGCTGGTTTCCCAGCTATCAGTCTGGGATCCATGAGCTCCCCCTTGTTCAGGTCAGCTGTCTCTGTGGGTTTCTGCAGCCTGGTGGCCCCTTTGCTCATCAGTTCTCCCTCTCTGCAACTAGATTCTAGGAGTTTGGCTCAGTGTTTAGCTATGGGAGTCTGCTTCTGCTTCCGTCAGCTACTGGATGAGGGCTCTAGGATGGCATATAAGGTAGTCATCAATCTCATTATCAGAGAAGGGCATTTAAGGTAGGCTCTCCACTATTGCTCATATTGTTAGTTGGGTTCATCCTTATAGGTCTCTGGACATTTTCCTAGTGTCAGATTTCTCTTTAAACCTATAATGGCTCCCTCTATTATGGTATCTCTTTCCTTGCTCTCCTCTATTCTTCCCCTGACTCAATCTTCCTGCTCCCTCATGTTCTCCTCTTCCCTCCTCTTCTCCCCTTCTTTTTCTCCTAACTCTCCACTCACTGGCCAGCAAAATAAACATTCTTTTGAGAATGTATTTGTTTCCCTTAGGCATTTGTCAGGGTGTCAGGGCATCCATAAAAATACTGGAGGAAGAGAAAAAGGAACTAGAGCTAATTTATCAGAAGCTCCATGAAATAAGGGAAAATTTAGGTGTGAAGAAATGAATTCCTTTTGAGTGCTTACTGTCCCCAAATAAGAGTAGTTACAAGTAGTTACAAATCTGCAGTCACTGTTGAGACCAGCTTTACTGGAGCCAGACCAGCAAGCCTAACCATCTTTACAGGACTACGTGTCTTTTCTTTGAATAGAAAATGTATTAGCTGGGCCTTGGTGGTGCACACCTTTAATCCTAGAATTTGGAAGGCAGAGGCAGGAAGATCTCTGTGAGTTCGAGACCAGCCTGGACTACAGAGGGAGTTCCAGGACAGGCTCCAAAGTAATACAGAAAAACCCTGTCTGGAAAAAAAATGTATTTACTTCTTGTCTCCAGCCATTGTGTATCTTTAAAGTGGTGGTGGCTCTAGTGAGTGTGGCTCTGTGGCCTTGTCTGCTCTGTTGGGGTGGGATTCTTGGGCCATGCATGCATGCATGGTTTTCTGGAACCATCCTGGTGTCTGTGGCACAGGGGCTGTGCTGGGATGCTGCAAGGCTTGGAGAAGCCTAAGGTCAACTAGTTCCATCTGGCCGATGGCTACTGTTGACATCTTCTGCCCAGTATTCTGGTCGCTCTGGCTGCATTAGGTTTCCCTGTTAACTTAGTTACCAGCATCCTGGGGTGGTGCTGGTGCCTTGTGGTTTAGTGGGAGCACTACTCCATAGTTGCCTAGGTAACACTCCCAGGGTGACTTTCAGGAGACATGAGGAGCTCTTGAGGCCATCCCCAGGAGCAGAAGACAGCTTTGGGGAGTTAGCTGACGTCTTCTCATCACCCAGTTTCATGTGGGATTATGGGCTCACTCCTGAACAGGGGCAAACCAAGACACATGCATCCGAGCACTGGCAGCCCCACACGGACAGTCTTTTCTCCTTAGGGCATTTTATGGACCCCTTCTTAACACACTGATAATCTAAAGAAGGGAACTTAAGGTACATCTTACTGACCTCTGCCTCTTTGTTCATTCTACCAGTCCACAGTTTAGATGGGTTTTTCACATCCTCAGCATTGAAATTTCTTCTGCCTGAGGGTAGAGAGCTTCATGTCGAGACATCAAATACCCAAAAGTAGTCTGCTGAGGTTTCTCACTGGAAGTATAGTCCCTGGATGCACAGTGGCAGAGTGGCATCACCTGGGGACTCACAGGTATGTGGTCTCAGGCTCTACCTGGTTCTCATGGATCAGAACCCACCTTGTGAAGAATATCCCAGGTGACTTCTGTGCACATAAAGGTTTGGGAAGACAGAGGTTGAGGAACATATGTGATCAGCTGACTTAGGCTTAGTTAGCTCTTACTAAACTAAGTTGGGGAATTAAAGCGATTTAGAAAATACCTTTTCTTCTGAAAAGCTGGCCTCTATAAGCTGTTAGTTGCTGCAAAATCCCATTTTGGACCCATGGAACTGAATATGAACTGTTTGTCTCTTTGTGTTCTTGGTACCTCCACCAGTCACTTTCTCTAGGGAAATAAGTGTTTCAGATCGATCATGGCAAGTCCAATGTGAGGAGATAAGGGGAAGATGCTTAGTCATGCTAAAATTATTGGTTTTACATTTGGAAAATAAGGAGAAGAAACAATGAGAGAGGAGATGAGGAAAATGACAAAATTTGTCACTGGGTAATTTATTATATTTGAAATTTTCTTGCTTCTCTTTACCATGGCAGTGAGCAGCTTGTTAGGAGGAAGCCCAGTTAATTGATTTGTGTTGCTATATCCTATACATCTTAGTGTGTATAAAGATGGTCATAAGTAGGAGTATTTCACAGAAACATTGCTTTTGAAAATGTTGTGAACCACATAACCTTCTTGCATACACACAGCAGACATTGTCATGAAGGGGTTTCGACGTTCTAACATGTCCGTTTCATGTGTTATCCTCTAGCACACCATAGACTGTTCTCTGTGCAAATTTTAGAATACTTTAATCTAAAACCAATCCCTTGTATATGATCCTCAGTTTGTGATCTCTTGAAGCTCTTCCTGATGGATCTTCCCTGATGCAAATTGGCCAGTGTTCTTTTCAGGAACCAACTGATGTGCCTTGGATGTTTCTAGCCAACCTGAACAGCCAATTCAGAAGACACCACACAGATTATCTCTTACCCCCTAATTCACTTTCCTCTCATATGTTCCCTCTTAGATCTCCCTGATAGTGAGCTCCATTGGATGAGAGAGAACCTGGTACCTGTCACTTACAGCCCACTCGGGGCTCTCAGGTTAGAGTCCGGAACTATCCAGCACGAGAGCTGGATAGTTCCCAGGGAAAGCTACTCACTGAATTGGCAGTGGTCACCAAGTGAGAGCTGTGAGAGGCAAAGGCATGGTCTTGCAAATCAAGAAGGACACATAGTCTGTAGAGACCTGCTATGTCATTACTTGGTGTAGTCTTGGAAATGTTTTCAAATTCTGTGATATCATATAGGTAAGAAGGACATCATGGATACTTAGAGAGACTGAGGTCTGTGAGATTCTATCCACTTTTATTTTTCCTGCAATGGGAAAATGGGAAGGGACTTGTGAGCATTCTCAGAAAACAAGCTCTATTCTGTGGCACTGCATCTGGATGAGAGGAGCTTAATGCATGTTCAATGCAACTCATTTTGGTGATTATTAGACAAGATCATTAGTTCTGCCTGTGTTCAAAAGAGTTGTGAATTTCTGAGGATAGGAATGGAACTATTGATGGGGCCAAGGTAGAATAAGTCCAGAAAGCCAATGGGTTGTCAGAGGCAATAAGTCGAGTCAAATCCCCTTGGTGATGCCATGGCCTCAGGGTGGGTGGAAAGTTTGCCCACTCCTAGACTTGGCTTGCTATGATCTTGCTTTGACCAGTTCTTAGTAAATCTGATGTGAATTTTGGGACATTATTGTTCAAGAGATTCCCTCATGTGGGCATCTGTACTCCTTTTTTTCTTGACTCTGGAGGCTGATAGGAGCTCAATGATAGTTTAAAGCCAAGCCTGGGAAACCTTCACGTCAGTCAAGGTACATGGAAATCCCATCTCAGATCAGCTGAATTGTAGCCAACTTGCAGATCTGTGATTTTGAGAGTGAGTGCTCTCTGTAAGCCATGGGGTTTCAGAGATTGGTTGTTAGACAGCACCATTGGGTCAGCAGCTGCCTGGTACATTGGGTTAACGTTAAAGAGGTTTCTCGAGCACATTATTCTCAGTCCTTAATCTGATTAGCACATATCCATTCTTGAAGATGATCAGGGTGAATAGTATTTCTCAGGGTACCCTAAGTTTTCAGAACATCATATGGTAGCGAGGTGGGCAGAAATATAACTCATCCCTGGAGACTGGCCTCTATAGAGAGGGTAATCAAACCTTCCTTTCCCTCTCCCCTACAGTGCAGTGGAAATAGGGAAGTCTGTCTGGGAAGGGTTGTTCCTATGATAGTTATGAAAAGGTCAATGATTATTCCTTCTTCGGGGAATGGCTATAAAGAGTAGTATTGACAAGGGGGATTGAAAGTCTATCTGAGGCGGGGGAAACATGGCGTGGGAAATGTGAGAATGGGAATATGCGGCACTAGAGAGATGGCTCAACAGTTAAGCCACATTTAAGAGTGCACACTGCTCTTGCAAACAAACAAACAAACAAACAAACGAATGAGTTGGAGTATGAGATGGCAAAGAAGTCTGCAGTCATGGTGCCTGGTAGTCATCAGACAGAGCTTCTTTCCTGGGTCTGTCCAGTGTGTTGGTTCTTATGAGGGAGACGACTCTTCCTGTGAGGGTCTAGGATGGTGAGGCTGCATCGTCTTTCTACCCTAGTGCACCTGTTCTTGGGCTTCCCTTGCCACTGGGGTGATGTGTGAAAGGAGTTCTTAATTGGTCTAAATAATAAAAACTTGGAGTCAGATATAGAGGAAAAGGCTGAGAAATCAGAGAGAAAGAGCAAACAAAGCCACCTTTACATCCTTAGCCTCTCAGCAGACAAGATAGAGAGTTCCTGTTTGTTCTTGCTTATATCCTTTCTCTACCCAGCCATCTCACTTCCTGTCTCTGCCCAGCCATCTCACTTCCTGTCTGTCTGTATAGGCATCCAGACCTCTATGGTTAGCTAGTGGCAAGCTCCAACCTCTGATCTTCAGACAAGCTTTATTTGTACAAGCAAGATATCACTACAGTGACGAAACTCAGACACGAAGACAAGGGCACTATAGAGACTGTTAGCTTCTGGCCTTTGGGATAATGGCTGAGAAAACCTTTGCTATTTGTCTAATACCAGATGCCAGTCTCTATGACAGCCACTTATCACTGTTCCTGTATTGTGAAGGCAGCCAGGAACATACTTAAATAAGTGAGACAGGCTATAATCACTCTAACTTGAGTTAGGCATGGACTTAACCCTTGGGCCCCAGTTTGCTGCTCTGGCTAATGGTTTCTTTATTTTATTTTAAATTACCTTACTTATTACTGTGTGTGTGTGTGTGTGTAGATGTATAATGCATATAAGTATGGGCACACATGTGGCACATTTATGTGGAGGCCATAGGACAATTGTTGGGACTAGATTCTCTCCTTCCATTGTGTGATTCAGGAATTCAACTCCAGTCATCAATCTTGAATAGCAAGTGCCTTCACCTGCTGAGCCATCTTACCTGTTCATGCTTTTTATAACTGACATACAGGGATGCATTAAGCCATTGACAATGCACTGTAAAACTGATGTATGTTCCTGAGATATCCCCTTTACATAGCCTCTCACAAACCTATGACACAAGCACTCAATTTTCATATCCTTCATCTATGTCATATTTCTTCAACTTTTCCTTTCTTTCTTTTTTCCAGGCAGGACAAAATTTTGTTGATGCTCACGTTGATAAATTGGATCCATAATAAAATTGCCTCTATTTTGCAATGTCCTATATTTATTTTTGAACTTTCTATAAAAGCCAGAATGTTGAGGAAAATGAGTCTAATGAATTGCAGCAGATTAAAATGTTATAAATTGTTTACTTGCCAAAAAAGCACATTAAGTTTGTAAGGTCAGGACAGCAGAGACAGCTCAGGTGGTAAAGTGTTTGCTATGCAAGCATGGGGACCTGAGTGTTGTCCCTAGATCCCATGTAAGTTAAAAAAAAAAGGTCAGGAACAGCAAAGCACACTTATAATTTAAGTGCTGAGGCAGAGATTGGCAGGTGCCTGGGCCTCTCTGGAGAGGAAGCCTGGCCTACTTGATGAGCTCCAGGCCAGTGCGACCTTGTTCCAAAAACAAAACAAAACAAAAGCAAACAAACAAACAAAGTAAGTGACAGTAAGTGAGAAATAACAGCTAGGGTTGACTTCTGGTCTCTACCCTGCCCCCGAAGGCACCAGAACACACACCCATGCACACATCTGTGCACACATGCCCACACACATTGTCAGGTCACTGAATCTGAGACCTAAGTCATTGGTGTGTTGTTTGTGTGTAGTAGAGATAGTTTACCTACTTATTGTAGGAAAGCCAGGATAGGCATGGATATAATTCTTCCCTAGTGAAACCCATGCTGTTTGCACAAGAGCCTGCCTGGTCTTCGGTGCATCAGGACAAAAACAACAACAACAACAAAACCACAACCAAAACCAAAAACACAAAAAATCTTTTTATTTACTCTTTGTGTCTTTCACATCATGTACCTTGACCTCATTCATTTTTCCCTTGAAACCACCCTTCTCCCTCAATGAAATACAAGAAAAAAAAAAAAAAAAAAAAAAAAAAAAAAAAAAGGAAAAAGGGGGGGGGGAATCTCATCATGGAAGCAAGCTATAGCGTGACACAGTGAATCATGCAGTAAATCCTTTTATCCCCATATCTTTATGTACAAGTGTTCATTGCAAAGAGTCATTGGTCTGGTTTGAGGCCTCCGGTTTCTGCTACACTACCAATGCTGGGCCCTCACTGGGACTCCCCTCCGATATCCTGTTGTTGGTCTGTGGCATGGAGAGCCTGCAGCTTTGGTTGTGCAGGACCAGCCCCGTCATGTGCTCCAGACGTTCACACACTGGGTCGACGTTGGGGTAGGCCAACTCATAACCCTGGTTCTGGGCCTGGGCCCAGGGGAGGTGCAGGGGCTCCTCTCTTGAGAGCAATAGCTGCTGAGGGGCAGGAACAGCTCTCTCCCCTGCTCTTGTAATCTCAGGGCCTGCCACAGGCAGGGAGGAGCAGGGGGTGGGAGAGGTGGGTAGGGCATCTCTTCCTGCCCACATCACCACATGGCGGAGGAGGGGAGGGGCCAGATCTCCAGTGCCCATGTCCGTGGGCGGTTCACTTGCATGCACCCTAGCCAATAGGGTCAGCTCTACTGTGCTGGGTTCACTTTCCTGCGTGCTTCAGCCGGTAGAGGCAGGGTCACTTGCCCCTTACAGGAGGAGGGTGTGGCCAGCTATCCAAGTGTCATACCCTCAGGGTCAGCTCACCGGAGCCTGTGTCAACAGGTACTGTCCAGGTGGAGAGCATGGCGGATGAGGGTTACAGCTGGTAAGGGGGAGGGAGCTGGCGTATCCACACCTCCGCCAACCTGCTTCAGGTATGCAGGTGTGTGTGTATGGGTGAAGAGGGCGTCTCTCCCCTGCCCATGATACCATATGGCAGATGAGGGAGCGGGACCAGATCGCCCAAGCTCATGCTCTCAGAGGCTCACCCTGCCTGTTGACAGGGTCAGCTCTACCGCGCTGCCCAGACGAGCTGCGGGGCCCGCTTTCCTGAGTGTTGCAGCTGGTAAAAGGAAGGGTCAGTTGGAGGGGGAGGGGGTAGGGGCAAGGGGGAGGGCTTCTTTCCCTCACCCCTACCCCCACACTGTAGATGATGAGGTGGCACCAGCTATCCCCCTCCCCCGCCCGCTTGCCCATGCCCTTGTGAACAGGATCAGCTCTCTGGTGCTGCCCAGATGAGGTGTAGGGCCCTCTCTCTCCCGAGTTCTTCAGAAGGTGAGGGGCAGGACCAGTTCTCCCTAGAGTTGCAGCCAGTGATGGGCGGGTCCAACTCTGTACAGCTCTATCCTCTCCGCCTTTGGTGGGCTCGGGAGCCTTGGATATCAACACAGACCATGGCATCATCAGGGCCATGAGCCCAGACATGGGCCCCAGAAGCAGCCCAGACTCAGACATCACCATGACCCTGGGTGGCAATTAAGCCACCCACCTCAACCCTCTCCTCACCCGCTTTTATTTCTTCAGATATGCCTCTGTCCACAGGAAATGAACCACTCTCTGTCTCTGTCTCTGTCTCTGTCTCTCTCCCCCATACTATTCCATATATTTGCTTACGGTAATAGTGCCTGCCTGTTCAGTGCCTTGTGGTGCCGGGCAGTCCAATGTTCTTTCCTCGAAGCCCGGGCACACCTTCCCAGGCCTGCCTGTGGGTCTCTTTGCTCCACTCTCTGTCATGGCACTGGGAAGGGACATGCTTCCTGTTTGGAGCCATTTAATGGCCTTACCTCCAAACATGCTTACCTCCCAGATGCTTATCATCTTGTGACTAAGTTTTGTGGTGGCTCCACTTCTTACAGAAGAACTGCGGGTGACACATTGGATTGAGCTGAAAGAATGGCACGTGAAGTCTTGCCTGCTGCTCACCATCCATTGTGCTGTCAGGGCTGTCAGAATGCCCATCATCTAACTCCAAAACTCTCCTAAACAAAGAGCTGGAACGACAGCAGAGACTTGGCTGTCACCAACACGGGGGCTGAATTCTCAGATTTGCAAAGACAAAGAACCCAGGAACCTCTGTCCCTTAGCTTCACAGTAAGGGAACCTTCTCCTCTCTAGAGACCAGGGGAGGAGGGGAATGCAGGCAGAGAATCCTGGGTGCTGGTGTGCGAAACCCTTGCTTCAACTCTCTCCTATCGGCTCTCCTCAACAATGAAGCATAGTAATTAGATAATTTTCTGTCTGATTTTTTTTCCTCCCCAGACTGTGTGTGCCTTTGAAATCTTCTCATTTCGATGCCTAATGAGGGGGGCTGGGTTTGAGCTTATCGGCTGGTATTCTTAATGCCTGGAAGGGAAAAATATCACAACCCACAGTCCCAATTTGAAGAAAGCATCTTTCTAAAGCAGAAGTCGAGGTTTCTTGGGAAGCAGCACAAGAATGAGATGAAGTCTATGGGACATGTTAAAGGCTTTGAGTGACACAATTGCGAACGTGCCATAGGTTATCATAATTGCTTCTTGATTACAGTTTCATGGGAGTAACATTCATATGAGCCCATTAGCATGGATTTTTTTTTCAAGGGCAGTTTACTTATATCTGTAACATGTTATGTGCAATACACTTACAAGGCCAGACTTTATTTGCCTTTATTTAGATGTTTCTCTGTCTCACTGTTGTTATCGATGGTTGGGATTTAATTGATCTTCTTCTTCTTGAACTCCCGTGTGAAAGGTTGCATAAGCCATTCATCTCGTTGCAAGCATGCTGGCCACCGAGGTGAGTGTTCTGTGATTAAACTGATGAAACATCTTTAGGCTGTCATGGAGGGTGGGGTAGAAGCAAGTGTTCTTTCTCCTGGCTTGGAACTGGAGACAGTGTAGATGTTTGTGTCATTATAGCCATGTGGATCTTATGACCGAGGCTGATGCCTAAACAGCCGAACTAAGCAACATAGAAGAAGAAAGGCCTCTTGAAAGGAACATTCCTAAAGCCCTGACTAACAAATCCCAACTCCCATGTGAAGGAGTTCCAGTCACACAGGATTACCCTTTTGGGTTGTTTTTCTTCCTTGTTTCTTGCTTCCTTCCCTGTCTGTCTCCCTTTTCACTTCTTCCCTCCCTCTTTCCCCCATCTTTCTTTTTTTGAGGCAGGAGACAGGGTCTCATGTAGCTCAGGCTCTCCTCCAATTTTCTATGTAGTTAATGACTCTCTCTCTCTCTCTCTCTCTCTTTTTTTTTTGGTTTTTCTCTGTATTGCTTTGGAGCGTGTCCTGGCACTCACTCTGTAGCCCAGGCTGGCCTTGAACTCACAAAGACCCGCCTGTCTCTGCCTCCCGAGTGCTGGAGTTAAAGGCATGCGCCACCACTGCCTGGCCGATGATGACTTTTGAACTCCTAATCCTCCTGCCTCCATCTTCCAAGTGTTGGGATTACAAGGGTATATCACTATGCCTGACTCTTGGGTCTTGCTTTCTGTTGCTTGCACTCAAACAAGGCCTGCTTATTCTCATCTAGTTGACTGAGATTCCTGCTGAAAGAAACCAGAGGGATAATGCCTACCCCACCCAGCATGCTATTACACAGAATGAGTAAGCCCGGGGAGGACACTGACTTTGCATCTGCCACATCGTTTGTGTGGGTGAGGGACACCTAGCCTCTGGCTGTCCTTTGTTTCTTGCCTTTAAATTGAGACTCTCCATTATTAGGACATGAGACACATTCAAGGGTGTTTCAATCTCATTTTAACTCATTGTTTGTTAGATATCCCTGTCCTGGTGTTGGTTCTTAGTTTTCTTGTCTAAAATAAAATCCTAACAGGTTTGTCACCTGTGACAAGGGCAAGGCTTAAGCTGGGTGTGGTGGTGGTGTTACACAGTGAGTTATATATAGGACACCACCATCTATGTAGCCTCAGTAGTCTGAAACGTATGGCCTTCCTCATCCTCTCAAATGCTGGAATTACAGATGGATGTCACTAGGCCTGGCTTACTTTTTAGTTATGACAGAGTGAACGGTTGTGCATAAAATGCCTGAGATGTTTATTCTATTACATCCTTTTGGCTACGGACACCTGGTATAGAACCGCTACAATCCAAAGTATCTTTCTCAAAAGGAATTTTTATGGTATTTTCATGTGAAATGCAGGGTAATAGGGGAAGGAGGATGAGGAGGGAAGTGAGCAGTAAGGAGTATGTCCCTGTTTAGGGAACAAGTTTCATTGGAAAATTTGCCTCATTTGACTCAGGCTTAGGTAGTAACTTCCCGGATAGCCTCCTGGGTCAGCCACTGAGCAGACTTGCAGAGGTTGGGGGCAGGGGTTTCCTTTCCCTTCACAGGGTGATCTAAGAAGATCTAAGATTATTTTTCTGATGTGTTGCTATCATGAGAAGAGACAACAGTTTTCATATGGTTAAACTTGTGTAATAGAGGAAAAGAGGGTGGCCAATTCTCTTTCTCTGAAGCTTAAACAGGGTAAGTGAAATAAAGGATTTGAGATATCCTGGAATCCGAAGGCTTCTGCTAGAGGGACTGGAAGGAGACAGCTCTGAGGACCCAGTCTTTAAAGTCTCCATGGTGAGAGACAAACACACCAGCATGACTATCGAGCCAGCCGACATGTACATTTTGAACAGTCAGGCCCTCCCAAGCTTGTTCATCTCAGGGGAGTGTGTATTGGTTTACTGCTCACTTAAAATAGGTAGTTTCTATAACAACGGCACTAACTTAGATAGACACAGGCCCATCTCTTTGTTATGGGGGAAAACAATGTTTCAAAGGCTTTGTTCTGCTTTATTAATCACTTTTGAGATGGAAAAAGATGCTCTGACTCATAGCTTCACAGGGGACTGAGCCTGCCTCACTAACCAGCTCCATGGCTTCTGAATTACTATTTTGGGGCCAGAATTCAGCCACCTCTGGAGACCAGAAACTCATTCACCTCTGTGTAGCCATGTAATTAAACACATTTTAAATCTAAGGTCTGGGACAAGATAGTTAAACATGCTGAGACTCTCAGAGGATGGATGGCCATTCATGGACCCTTTAGAGGAGCAAAGGGAGGAAGGTTCGGTTGAGATGTAAACATCTTTCATCATAACCAAAGAGCACAGGCATCAGGATCCCTTGAAGAATTTGACTTTTCCAAAAGACTGCTGGGTTTTGACCCGATCCATTCCAAATCAAAGTTCTCGAGGGTGGGACCCAGGAATGCAGGTTTTGTAGATGTAGCAATTTGCTTGTATGATTCTGATGCTCTGCCCATCCCAATGGCTAAGCTCATTAACTTGGTTTCTTTTCTGGTTATTGTGATAAAATACTCTGAAAAAAGTAACTTAATGGAGAATGGGCTTATTTTACCTCTCAGTTGAAGGTACAGTCCACAGTGATGAAAATTAAGGCCATGGGTGGTTGAAGCAGTTGGTCCTGTCACAGCAATAAGCAGGAGATAGAGGGATGAATCCATGCATGCCTTCACTCAGCTTGCTTGCCTTCACTCAGCTTGCTTGCCTATGCTCAGCTTGCTTGCTTGTTCTTAGCATGCTTGCCTACACCCAGCTTACTTGCCTGCTCTCAGTTTGCTTGCCTCTGTGCTCAGCTTGCTTGCCTGTGTTCAGCTTGTTTGCATCACCATATACAAGCCAGGATCCCCAGTCCAGAGAATGGTCCTGCCCACAGTGGTCATTCTCCTTGCCCCAGGTAATGTAATCAATATAATCCTCTCTGACATGCCCCAAAACACATCTCCCAGGTAACTGGATTCTGCCAGGTTGACAACACTAAGCATCACACATATCTTTTGTTCCACTGCTGTCAACTTCAGTCAGGGGAAACATTGTTCATATGCCCACCAAGAACAATCAATTCAAGGGAACAGAAGAAAAAAAAATCACACTGAGAGATTTGAATTCTGGTGAATTTGGCAATTTAGGGAGATGTTAATGATGCTGACAATCTTATGATTTTGTGTCTGTGATCTTGCAGGCCTTAACAAACATTTGAACATTTATCAAGTTCCCACTATGTTGTAGGCAGTGTACTACGGCCTGTTGGTACCAGGGAATAGACAAATTCTTCTTGTGAGGGGTCATAGTCTGGCAGATTGCTTTTCTTTTTCACACTGTATCATTTATACAGTGAAGCTCAAAGGTACTAAGTAGTTTACACAGCTGGGCAACTAGGAAGTTCCTAACGGGTCTCAGTTCTGATCCTCTGACTTCCTATACAGTGTTCTTTCAAGGCTGCGTTCTATCTTTTTAGATGAAATGAGGCCATTTCAGAAACAGACTTGATATTGGCATAGGTCTTTAATCCCAGCACTTGGGTAGCAGAAGCAGGTGAATCTCTCTGTCTGAGGGCCAGCCTGGTGTACAGAGTGAGTTCCAGGATAGTCCAAGCTACATATGGGAAGACACTGTGACAGTGTTTCAAAATACACCTCCCTTTCTTTCCCTCCAAAACCAAACCAAACCAAAACAAACAAACAAACAAACAAAAACAAAACAAAAAAAAAAAAACCAGTTTGACCTGGAACATGTTAAGAACTCAACAAATCAGCCAGTTTGATAGTCAGATATCATATACCTGTAGGAGGTTGAAGCAGGAGGATTATGAGTTTGAAGTCAGCCTGTCTTAAAAAGAAAGTTTAAAAAAACAAAACAAAACAAAACAAAAAACAAAAACAAAAAAAAAAGAACCCTAAAATACCCAAATAGCAAAACAAAATAAAAAGGAACCAAAAAAACCTCACATTTTATGTGTTTCCCCAGGCATCTCTTTGGAAAAGGACATACTGTTTTCTTTGGAAACAACTCTGATAGTGCAAGTCCTTCACAATGACCATGTTCAAGCCTTGAGAATGATGTTGACTAAGAAGAGAATGGACATGAGACCACTCAGCCTAGGACTTGGTTGGGGGGGAACTAGAGGCGTCAAGTACAGCTCCTGTACCAGGGTGTAGAGAGGTCAGAGAACAGGGAAGTGAACAGGACCAGGAAGAGGAGGAGGCAGAGAGCCCTGCTGGACCTGTCAGACCGCCAGCGCGATTAGGGCAGGTGAGTGGCAGGAACAGAGCTGGCCAGCGAAACTAGGTTAAAGAAACAGAGAATGGAGCCTAAGCTTAGAGATGGAGTTCCCTCCATAGATGGAGGAAGGGCTTCTGCAGACTTGGGGTCTGGTATTTCCTGCCACCCAAGTGCGAAGAGCAAAGCCTGATGCAGAAGTCGTCGTGCATAGGCGACTGGGACAGAATCTCTGTCTAGAGTTTGCTATGGCTCTTAGAAGCCACATGCGTTGTTTCTCTGGCATTACCTTCTTCACTGTCACCATGAGAACAGACTTTGAAGTAATTCTCCACAGAGATTTGCTGCGTGCAGGACTATGTGGAAATTTAGTGGTTTAGCTTTATATTTACCATCATTAATTTAATTCCGAAACCTGTGGGTTAGAGGTGTAGACCTAGGCTCAAAGCGTGCACCTGTATCCAGTTAAGGGTCAGTTTGGAGAGTCTAAGCCTGGGTTCTTTCTGGCTAGTGGCTGAGATGTGGTTAGGTCTGGGCCATTTTGTGGCAGGACAGCTGTGGGGCGGGGAGAGAGGTTATTATGCTAACCGGGGAGAGAGGTTATTATGCTAACGTAGCCAGTTGATGGAGGTCTGGAAACCCCTCTAGCCATGGACTGCATATGACAAGAGAGAACATGCGTGAACCTATGAGACCTCCCAGAGACGTATGGGCTGTCTGCTTGTGGGTCTCAGAACTGACTTGGTTCCTCATCTGCTTTCATTCTAGAGGGTGCCTTTCTGTTCTCTGACAGATTGTCAATATTTCTATCACCAATGTGTCCCTGGTTCATGTAGCTGGTCCAGACTAAAGAACTCTCAGCGGACACCCTTTCTGGACTCAGATCCACATCTATAACAGTATGAGTTTTTGTTAACAAGCAGGCTAGCCTGGGCTCCTCATTTGCATGGTAGCTGGGTATGGTTCCAAGAAAGAATTTGAGGTCTCTTCAAGTACAGGCTGGGGACTTACCCCATGTTACTACAAAAATATTCCACTGGCCAAGCAAAGCACGAAGCCAGGTCAGACCCAGGAGGCTGGGAAATAGACATTAATGGGAAGAATGCAGAATTGTATTGCAAACAGGCGTGGATACACGGGGGACAATAATTGAGGCCACTTTTTGCAAACAGTCTACCCATTTTTTCTTTCTCTCCTAGAAGCAGGCAGAGGCAACAAATTGGAATCTAAGTCACTTTCTAGTTTGTGCAGAACATCAGCTCTTCCCCCAAGAGTCTGCGTCCGTTCAGGCACCCACTGAGTGAACTGGAGGCGGTGCAGTTATTACTGTCCCACCGTTTGGTCTTGAGCTTGGAGAGCAGGCTTCTCGGTCCTGATTGCCTTGAATATACTCTGTGGGCCTTCATATTTGAAAGCTTTCGGTAATTGCTCCCTACCCAAGGGGACCATTTCCGTGAGGAATGTAGAACACTGGCAGAAGGAGGACTTCAAAGAGGCAATCAAGCCCCATGGCTTCCGGGACTGTCCAACACAAAAATGTTATCCCAGCACAGCCCCTTTATCTCCTTCTTGGGGGATGACCAACCATTTCGAAAAACTAAGGTAATTAAGCAGTCAGTTCCCTGGGTGAATGCCTTGGCAAACCTTAGTCCTTAAAGACTTTTGTCTTCCTTCTTTACTGTAGATGTAAAAAAGCTGAAGGTGATTCCAGAACATTCAATGGACCCCTTCCCTGGGATGGCCCTTGAAATATGAAATATGCCACAGCTTCTCTGCACGGCATGCAGCCACCATTAACATTCCCCGTGTGCCTCTTGTGAGGATTACAAACTAATTACAGGATGCATAATTAAGTGCTTCATCTTTCAAATTCTGAAAAAAAGAAAAGCAACTAAGCGTTCTTTCCTTTGAACTAGATTTTACTACTGGTGATTGAGGACATGATGCACTCTGAAATGGGAAGGGTGTGTTTTGAAACATACAGTTCCCTTTTACAAACATAATAAAAGGTTGGAATTTCAGGGCAGGTTTAACATTTACCCTCAGGGAAACAAAGTTGATTGGACACTTCTTTTTGTTCCCTTTGAGTTGATGGAACAGATCTTATAATCACTGGCCAAGGCTTAGGAAGTGAGTCCACGAGGTATACAGTGGTGACTAAATATTCATGGGACTTTTTTTTTTATAGTTGGTGAACATGTGTTTTTACCTGGTATTATTTTTTGTCACTGTGCAAAATACCTGAAGTAATTATAAGGTAGAGACATTTATTTTGGTGCATGATTTTCAAGCTTTTGGTCCCTAGTTGGCTGATCCCATCATTTCTAGGTATGTGGTGAGGCCAAACATTTTGGTGGAAGGGTATGATGGAACAAGGCTGTGAGGTGGCCAAGAGGCAAGGCAGAGAGACAAAAAGGAAAAGACTCAGACAAGATACATCTTTCTGGGACATAGCCACTCCATTTCCTGTGATCTGCTTTCTCCAATTAGCTTCCATTTCCCAATAGTGTCAGCATTATTTGAATCTATCAAAGGAGTGATCCATTGGTTAGGTCAGAGACCTTGGGATCTGAACACTTCTAAGTTGTTGGGGACCAAGCTTTCGATACATATAGAAACCATCACTTATCGGCTTCTTATCTAGTATTTACAACAAGTCCCAAAGGAAGCTATTCACCCCTGTTTTATAGTTGGGAATCCTGAAGCTCAAGGCGTTTGCCTGATTTATGGTAACAAGGCTAGTTGAGGATCAGCATGAATCTGGAATTCTGTTTACATGTTCCTGCAGTTTTGTAGAAGAAGTGTCGGCTAGATAAGCTCTATTTGGAGCATCCCTTCAGGCATCCCACTTCATCCCTGCAATTATTCTGCATCTGATGTAGTCCAGAACCTCTTTTTGTGATAGTTGCTCATTCTCTACTGCTTTGCAGACAGCAGTAGAGTAGTGGTAGCACCAGGCAAATGGGCAAATGCATTTGTTAAAGCATGTAGATGGAACATTGCATCATGGGATTGGAACTGATCCCCAGTCCAATCTATGTGTGAATGTCTGAGTCCTTTCCCCACACTGCACTTAACTGGGCATGGTGGTATGCACTGTAATTCTAGCACTTGTGATCAGGAGTTCAAGGCCATCCTCAGGTACATAGCAAGTTTGAAGCCATCCTGGGATATATGAGATTCTGCTTCCAAATAAACAAATGGCTAGAAGATCTAAATAGAATACATTTTTATCTGAAGAATGCATCAGATGGAAAAGAAGAACTTGGCAAACTCCTTGATGTCATTAGTCATTACTAATGCAATTGATCTAAATAGAAATCAGATTTAAATCCAAACCACAATGAGATGCAACCTCACACCTACTAAGCTAGATTAAAAAAAAAAAAAGATGAGTGTTCAAGGTGTGGAAGGTGGGGGCTTTATCATACTTCCTGCGGGAAAATAAAACGCTGGGTTCCTTTAGGAAACAGTTTTGACAGTTGAACAGAAACTTACCATATGATCTAGAAATTTTACTTCTATATGTAAAGCCAAGGGAACCACCCATGTGTGCAGCCATGCTTTGTCTTCAGTCTCCAGCTCCTCTCATTTTGTCATTTTATTTTGCTTGCATTTTAAAATGAGTCAGGAATTTGTTTTGATCAGGCACAGTATGGCACACAAAAATGGGAATAGCTGTCAGGGAGGAAGTCACAGGCTAGACTTTTATTATGGTCTTCACAGGAAAGAACGGATGAACCAGGTTAAGTAAGGTGAAAGATTCAGGGTTTCCTGGCTTGAACAGTGGGCTCTGGGACCTGGGCCTGCCATGGCTTCTTGGATATCTAGCCCTAGGATGATTAGGACAGGAACACTGTTCTGGAGTACCTGAGATGAAGGAGGGCTGACTAGTTTGCATATCAAGTATATGCTCTCAGGCAAGCTATCTGCGGTCCCTAAATCCCTCCTAGGTCTACAAGATATCAAGGCATCATAAAGCATAGAAAAGAAAAGGCATCTCCATGGCGGATCTCTTGCCTAGCATGTCTGAGGCTTTGGGTTTGACCTTCAGTGTTGAGAAATAAAACATTGTGAATATGACTCAGATTCCCAGTTCTGGTCTGTTCTGCATGCCTCCCAACCCAGCTTGCAACTCACAACTCACAACTGCAGTTTGGCCTCAGAATGCCTCATCTAAGTGGACCCCTTGAAGAGCATTGAAGAGCCAAAGCCCAGGATCTTGGATCTAATCCCTGCCTCAGGGCTTGAGAAATTTGAAGGTACTTTCCTAGCCTCTTTCTCTGGATTAAGGCATTTTGGCCACCCAAGAAACACAGGGCCAAGATTCCACTCCATCAAGCCCCTGGTGCTTTTAACACAATGGACGGCCATGTAGATGCCTTAGAGCATGGGCCAGTTGGCTCTGAGTCAGCTTCCAACCAACTGGTAACACAGCTCTAGGAATGAGGTGACACGGGGTTATGTATTGAGCTAGGTTAGCTTTATCCTCCCCCGGGGGGGGGGGAGGTGGGGTGGTGGAGCCTCCTTGAAGGGGTTCTTGACCTCAATAGACAACATATTGATGGGTGGGGTCTGCATTTATGGCCTATGTCTGAAGTAGTTCAAAGGAAAGAGCTTAGCACAGTGTCTGAGCTGTAAGAATCCTTTTACAAATGTTAGCTCTTCTAGCAAACCATCACTTCTATTGTTCCTGACTCAACAGAGAGCCAATAAGCAGCTTACCAGTACTACTGACCTTGGGCTGTCTAGCATACTTTCACAGAGTATATATGCTTCAATAGAAAAAGTGGTCCTGTGTCAGATCTACATGACCCCAACTGGATGGCATTCCCCTACATATGGAATTGGGGTGGAGGGATGGGAGGGGAGGGTGGTTAGGGTGCATGTGAGAGGGCAGAGAGGGTAAAAGTGAGGGAGGGAGAGGGAACTGGGATCGACGTGTAAAATAATAAAATAAATAAATAAATAAAAAGTGGTCCTGTGGGCTCTTGGGAACCTGTAAGTCATAAGACAAATGCTATGGGGAAAATCCCTATTAAAGTCACTTTCATGATTCTCAGAGTAATACAAGAAAGAATAGTAGATATGTGCAAAGCTATTTTAAATAACTGACCCCTATAAGGTACCACAGCATGCTAACAGAGTTAAAGTATCTATTACCTTTGGCAAAACCCAGAACTAGATCTGGGTGGAAGAATAAAAACTTACTTATCTATTTAAGCCCAGATTTACACGTTGAAAGACATTCTCAGATGTGTGTTTTAAGGTATGTCACACCAATTATTCCTTATATTTCCTTTTTCATTATCTTGTTAGGATTGAGAGAGAAGACTATTTTTGAACTTGAAAACTACGTAAAAAGAATGGTCTTGCCATGGTTTCAATGGACCCTAGTTACTTCAGGGAAAGTCAGCTGGGAGCTAAGGATATTTCGTAGAAATAATGAATTTGTTTTGGCCCCTGCTCCCAGCTGTCTTGTGGGCTATTGGTTTTCCTGAAGTCTCAGCAGCACACCTCATATGACTTTGGGTCCTCCTCAAAACTTGCCTTCAGTCTTAGTCCTCTCATGCTATGGTTTTCTGGGGTGACCCTTTGAGGCATGTGCTGACACTGCCTGACCAAATTATTGTTGCCTCGATGGGGCCATCTCTGTCCAGAGACTGCTAGCTAAGCAAGCGTCAACCATCACCCGAGAGCCCAGTACTTCTAGTGCCTTCTTGACAGCCAAGGTGATTATGAAGAACCTAAGCATCCTTTACTCATGGATTGTGCTCTCCTTCCCTGCTTAAGCCTACAGGGGCCAGCAGACCATGGAGGACAATGATATACTGCTCTCAGCAGCATCTCCAGGTTACTGAGCCCGGGCTGATCTGCTGTCCTTGAACCCATCTTCTTCTCTTTCTTCAGGTTTGCATCCACAGTACAAGCCTCATGATGTACACACTCTTGGGACTATTCTCAATCTCCTGTTGCTCTGTTACTGAAGGCCAAGGGGGACATTCATTGAAAATATCTAGTAGATCTGCTTGTTTTCTTAGAAGGACCATCCTACAAATATGGCGACAGTCCTGTTATTGGAAGATTCCTCAATGTCTAACAGGAAAGTTTCAAGGCAATGTTTGTGGATAGGATTTTCAGCACACATCCTACTGTGGGTTCTGGAGTTACACTGGGGTTTGACTCTTGTCTCTGTCATTTATTTTCCTCTGTAATGCTGGAAAATCCTCATGTCCTAATAAGCCTGGCAGTTTGTGTGCTGGATGTTACAAGCAGCTTCTTTGTTTGGTTCTGAATAGCAATTGCTGTATGTGAACTGTTGAGTGGATAATAGCCCGTGATGACTAGGACAGTACCAAGACAAACCTTCAGTTACCCTGGCCATGGATGGAGACTTGGAACTAACTCAAAACAAGACAAAGACTCTTTTAGTCAATAAAACAAGGGAGGCTTTATTAATTACTTCTGTAAGTCAAAGGGAAAACAGAAGATGGATGGCCTCGAGTCTACTTGAAAGCATAAAAATCTGAACTAAAAGTAATTTGGACTAAAACGTATATACATATATACATACCTTTGTGTTGCACAGGGGAGCATTGGGGGCTATCACTATGGAGGGGAATAAATATACCCCCTAATCTGGGGGAGTTCCTTCTTAAGGTTCTCAGATGAAACAGATAAAAATACAGGGCACAGAGTCTGGAGAGAATGCTCAGTGGGTAAAGTGCTAGCTATGCAAGCATGAGGACCTGAATCTGGCTTCCTATCACTTACACACAGAGCTGGTGTGGTGTCCCTATAATCCAGGACTGGGGAAGTAGAAACAGGACAATCCTGGGGTTTGCTCACCATGCAGGCTAGCCAGCCAGTAAGCTCCAGTTTCAGTGAATGACCCTGCCACAAAAAGTAAGATGAAATGATTAAGGAGGGTACGTAACATTGGCCTCTGACCTCCACATCCATGGGCACACACATCAACATGTGTACCTACACATGTGTCTATACACATGCTTACAGGCACATATAATACAGGGCCCCAAGTTAAATTTATATTCAAAATAACTCACTAACATAACCATTCCCTGAATGTTACACAGATGTCCTGGAGAATCCTAATCCCTTTATTAATACCCCCTCTTGTGAGATTCTTGTACCATGAGACTGTGTGAACATTTTGCCTGAGAGTTGGTGGTTTCAAGTGTCTCCTATGTTTGAATTAAAAGATCAGTAGCAGTGATCCCGCAATGTGTCTTCTAAGGTGAACTGAGGGGTGTTGATTATAATGAGGCTTTTCTGTGCACTGATGATAGGATGCTGGCTGGAGGGCTCCTACCTGGCTCAGATCTTGAACATCATTATAATCATTATAAACAACTCAGAATAGATCAGCTTGTCTGGCTGGAACCAACTCAAGAAAATATTTGATAAATAATAGTACTTATTAATATTTGGCCCTATATCATGTGGATCTATTAATCACCTGACACCACCTGGGGAAGGCCCACCGTGGGAGCAGCTTTGATGGAAATGCCCATTAGTCACAACTGGGGCTTTGGGGGACTGTGATTGATGAAAATTGGTTGACCATATTTCTTTGGGAGACTGAATTACTTTGTGATAATCACTGATGTTATGTCTAAATTATGCTCCATCCCCTTTTATTAGTGCTTAGAACCACAGAGATGCATAGACAATGGTGACTCAACTTTAATTCTCCAGGAAGCCACTTTCCTGGACAGCTGGCATGTGTTGTGGAGGAGGCTGGGAAGTCTCAATGTAACACTTGTCTCCTTTGTCTTCCTTAGGGCCTTTCAATGTCATCTGTCTTCCTATAGTAAATGCCATCCTGACTATGTGGAAGAAAAGGAATTATTAATGAAAACTCATTGAATGGGAGAAAGGATTAGGAATGTGCACGGGACACAAAACTTACATAGTGAGGAGAAATAAATCTAGAAGTTCTATTGTATAATGTAGTGTTTATAGTCAACCATGATTCGGATCCTTACAAATAGCCAAAACAGAGGTTTCTAAATATGACATCACAAAATGAATGTGAAGTAATGAGTATGTTATTTGATTGATTTAGTCATTTTACAACACAGTACGCATGGAAACAAAAACATATGCAACCAATACCATAAGTGTATACAAATTTTGTCAAATTAAAAAAGCATTTAAAAAATCTTTTTTGAAGTTTGCAGAACTCAGTTAGAAACTTTTGACTTGGGAGGGGGGCCTTAAAAAGGCTCCATACAATTTATAAGTTTGTGGATTTACAAGAATTGCTGTACTTCCCGTTGCACAGAAGGGTACAAGCGGGAGGGCTCCCTTCCTTAGGCAGTTACTCTTCTAGGATTAGGTTTAAGATCACCTGCACACTAAACATCTGCCCACTGTCACAGTCTGTCTGATGGTCTTGGCTTACTTATTTATTTTTAATAATAGGTTGATTTTATTTCTTCTTTGGGATCTATGTTGTGCTAATTGTTTTAAAATTTGATTTGATTTTGAAACTTTTTTATACAGGTATGTATTATGTACTCAGTATATTCTTCCTACCCCTTCCCTTTGCCCCCTCCAATTTGTTCCTCATGTTCTCCTAGACAGTGTCATTCTGTTTTCATTTTGTATATGTATACATGTTCTAGATGACTAGGTAAATACTAGGAACCAAAAATGAGAGAAAACAGAAGATATTTGTTTTTCTGAAACAGACTGACTTCACTATATGAATGCCTATACGTACATCTATTTTCTTGGAAATGACATAAGCCCCATTCTTTGTTATGGCTGAAAACAATCTATGTGCACATACTTCATTTTCTTTGTCCATTCCTCTGTTGTTGGGTAGGTAAGTTGGTTCTAGAATTGAATTATTCTGGATAGTGCTGTAGTAAACATTTATGGGCACATGTCTCCTATGTTGACTCATAGTTCTTTCAATGGATTTAGTCTATTTTTATGTTTTTGAGAAATTTCTATGCTGACTTTCATCGCGAGTGGACTAGTTTGCATTGACAGTAGCAGTGTGTAGGGGTTTCCTTCTGTCCACATCTTCACTCACCAATATTTGCTATTACTTGTTTTCTTAACAACTGCTACTCCAACAGGGACAAGATGGATCTCAATGTAGTTTGGTTTGTGTTTCTCCGATGGCTCATGAAGGTGAGCATTTTTTTTATATGCTTATTAGCAATTTGTATTTTTATCTTTTGAGAACTGTCTGCTTATTTCATTAGCTCTCTTATTGACTGGGCTATTTGATTTCTAATTGTAGAGTCTTTTGAGTTCTTTATATATTCTAGATATTAATCCTACATGAGATGCACAGTCAGCAAAAACTTTCTCCCTCTCTATACATAGTTTGTCTCTTTACTGTGGTAACTGTATTCTAAACTTTTTAGTTTCATGAAGCCCCATTTGTTTCCTAAGTGACTGACGTTCTATTTAGAAAGGCTCTGGCTGACTTTTGTGCTCCCTTTTTAGAATAGGGAAGTTTATTTCATCGGCACTCAAAAGAACAAGTTAATGATCCCAAGGAAAGTATCATGGTAACCCAATGTTTCATTAGCTCACTATGGAAATGAAAAATCATTGCCAAATTATGTACTCCTTGTCATCAGTTGCTTAACAACCACCACTATGTCATTGCTAGCCCCACAACACAGGGCTTCTCTGCACTGTGTAGTTATTCATTTCTTAAATAATGACTTTATCTATTAATTCTGTGCTGTCCAATGTAGGAGCATTAAAGCCATGTATCTACTGAATAGTTTAAATTAAATGGAAATGTTTTGTTAAGTATAAAATACTCATTGGAATTTTCCCAAAGTCTTAATATGGAAAATATAAAAATTTTCATTAAATGTGGAGAGCATGTTGAGATGATATTTTGGTTGCACTTGGCTAAATGTTATACTTTAGTAAGTTTCTTGTGTATTTTCCCTTTTTAAGTATGCTTACTTGTGGGAAGTCACAGCCCTAAGGTGGAGCCTGGCTGGATACCAGGTAGTCCGAGCTTAGCTGTAAATAAGCCTTATTTGGAAGTGCTTGATGGATCTGGTGTGCTTCCTCTTTCTGTGGCCTTTCCGGGATCACCAGGTGGCATGAGCTGATTGGGCAGTGAGCGCATATTTAAGGGCTTGCTGGGACTGGGAGGAGCAAAAGCTGATGTACAAGGTTCCTGAATAAACTGCTTGAAGAAGAGTCGTGGTCGTGTTTCCTTGCTGGCCGAGGTAGATGCGACAGTTACTAGAAAATATAAAACTACGTGTGATGAAGTTGTTTGAAGGTTAGGATATAATTATATCACTAGACCTAAGATAAATGATAAATGGGTGTTTATTGGGGAGCAATTATACAGAAACATAGAAAGAATGGCAGGAGCATTTCTGTCCTTCCTACCAGAAAGGACCCATGCAAGCGAGACAAAGCCTTACACCTTATGCTTTCCTCTTGCTGCCAAAGGGGTGTGGCCACCGTTACAGGTCCACAGACCAGATGCCTACAGTTGGTGGTCAGCACCAGTAGACTATGATCTTCCTATGGACAGGAACCATGTTCCCCCAGTACCTGGCAACGTGTTGGTGATTAGTAGTCACCCAGTAAACAGGTTCACTCATATTCTTCCTTCTTGAGTCCTCCTTCCTGGTACAGCTCCCATATTTGTATGACCTCAGGATTCCTGAAGTACCTCTGCCTCTGTTGTCTTTCCCTCAGCTTCACACATCCCAGCTAAGGCAGTGAAATTGCCTCAGCTTCAGATCAATTAATGAGGTAGACTTAGAAAGCTTAAGTGACCTGTCTGAGGTCCTTAAGAAAGAATGCCTGAACATGGCCTCAACTCAGGTTCTGGTCCCAAAGCCTAGCTAACCTGTTAGCCACATTGCTCTACTATTTTATGACCAACAAATTATATCTTTGGATCATTGCAAGATACTCCAGATTTCCTCCACACATTCTGTTTCTTCTCCTGGGATAGCTCTGCAAGAGTTTGAGGATGGTTGTCTCCTTTTGTCCAGTTTCAATGCTGGTCATCTTTTCTTCTGATAGTGTCTTTCCTCACAGATGAACTTGATGTCAGTCATGTTACCATCTCAGAATTGTAAAGAGAGGGTCAGTTAGTATAGGAGAAAGTCACAATATGTAGCTGCTGAAGGATTTACTTACATATTGTATGTATTTTACTTGAGTCTAACATCAATACTAAGAGATGGTTTTAATATTTTCATGTGTAAGAACAGAGGAGAAATTGATATGCCCCAAAGATTCGCAAATGGTGAATGAAAGATTTCAATCTTAAACCTGGATCTTCCCATGCAAAATGCATCTTCTCCTCCACACTCAATACATCAATAGAATGAGTTGGGTTCTGTGGTGGTTTGAATGAAAATGTCCCTATAGACTCATGTATTTGAATGCTTGATCCCCAATTGGTGACACAGTATGGGAAGATTATGGAACTTTTAGTTACAGAATCTTGTTAGAGGAAGTATGTCACTGGGGATGACCTTTGAGAGCTTATATTCTTCCCTCACTTGCAGTTCACCCTCTAGATTTCCTGTGGGATGAAGCTGATCATCCAGCTTCCTACCCCTGTAGCCTGCTCCTGTACTTTTCCTCCCATTATGGATATTTTAGCCCTCTGGTATCATGAACCAAAATAAACTCTTTCTTCTATAAGTTGCCTCTAGCCATGGTGTTTTATCCCAACAACAGAAAAGTAACTAAAGCAGGGTTTCTAGGCAAACTGCACACCACCATCACCATCGCAGCACTATAACCTAGAGAGTCTGCACCACCGTTCCTTGGAAAGTCTTTACATTCCCTCCTTACATTACTAATAAAATACTGTGAAATATAAGTTTTTGTGGGAGTGCATCTTTTAAAAAAGAGCTTGTTAGAGAAACTCACTTAGATGACTCCAAACGGGGAAGAGAGCATGCACCAGACCATCACACCTGGGTGGACAAAGCCACAAGCAATGGAAGTTTCTAGTAGAACACCTTCATAAAGCACTGGCCCATTTTGGGCTCTTGGTGAATATTCCTTTGAAGAATAGTCTTCAAAATGCTTTGTTTGGCCTCACAAAAGCACAACAGAGCTCTCCAGCCTGATTTTTCCATATAAGGAAAAATCAGAGCCCATAGAGCTGAGGTCACTTCTCAGTCTTTAGGAACAACTGGTAACACAACCAGGGTGAGCATGCTAATTGACTCATTCTGGTTTCAGCCACTTCCTTAAATCCTAGTAGAGCTTCTTATAAAAGACACTCAGTCAGAGTTCTATAGAGTAATAAAATTTGTCAAATGAATCTCTATATATAGAAAGGGGATTTGTTAGAATGTCTTAGAGGCTATGGCCCAGCTAATCCAACAATGGCTGCCTGTGAATGGAAAATCCAGGCATCTAGTAATTGTTCAGTCCGTGAGGCTGGATGTCTCAGTTGGTCTTCAGTATATTCCAGAAGTAAGTGCTGATGCTAGTGAAGGAATAAACTTTCAAGTGAGGCTGAAACAAGCTGGCAAAGGGTGAAAACTCTTCTTCCATGTCCTTATATAGGTGTCCAAAGAAGGCACGGCCCAGATTAGAGGCACATGTTTCCACCCCGAAGATCCATATTAGAAGTAGCTCTTCCCACTTAAAATAAAGCAAAAAATCCCTCACAGGTGCAACCATTTTCATGTTTTAGTTCATTCCAGATACAGTCAAGTTGACAACCAAGAATGGTCATCATAGCCACCAGGCACAGCTGGGATACTAGTCATGGTTGTGAAGCTATAACCAGGATAATTGGCTATTGCCTCCAGAAGGATGGCTGCCCTCTTGCTTCATGGGAAAGGAGCCGGGCATGCCCAACAGCTAATAAGTCTGCATGGAAATGAAAGGTTGCATAATAAGTTTTCTCTAAATCACCAAGTTACACTGATACCCATTTGCTAAGTTCTTAGTGCCCTTTGAAACATATTTCAGGAGATCTTGCTTGCAGAGTCATCATGGTGTTAAATAGCATGATTTCAGCCATCCCCGTGCCTTCTGGGCCTTTGTCTTCAGTTGCTCATTGGGAAACAATAGCATCATCTTTTTTCTCGAGAAATGCATGCGGTGCTGCTTTTATACCCAGCTTAACAGCAACATGTGTGTAATGATAAACACAACTACAGAATTTACACATTGCTAGAGATCTCACAAGACTCTTTAATAATTGCCATATTTTATCCCTCAAGAACCCCGGGAAACTGTTTTCCCAGCTCCCCAAATATTGTTCTTCTCAAATTTCCCTTTTGTATTCTTGTCCAGGAATATACTTTAGTTCTTTGCCATTCTGTAAAATATTAGCTCATTTTAATTTTTAAAAAAATTTACTTTTGTTATATGTATATTAGTGTTTGCCTACTGGTGTGCCTGTCTACCATTAGCACACCTGGTGCCCAAAGAGGCCACAACAGGACACGAGGTCTGTTGGAGCTACCATGTGAGTTCTGGGACTCTAACCTGGGCCCTCTAAAAGAGCAGTAGCATCTCTCTAGCCCCAATCTGGACATTGTCTGTGGAGATTTGTCTTAAATATTCTGTGTACCTGGTAGGATTAATGGCCTTTATTTCTTGGAGAAATTTGAAAAATAACTTGTTCTTTGCTCAAGAATGCGGAACAATTTGAAATTTTCTCATCCTCTTTATAGAAACATGAAAAAAATTGATTTTCTCAGTAAAACAAGTTTCACAGTCATTGTGAATCCCACACTGTCCTTCTCTCTGGAGATAATGCTCTGAGATGATGTCATTACTCTTAGGTGAGAATGAGGAATTGATTGTATGCAAATTACCCTTGGGTAACTATGGATCTCTATGGGCTATTCTGACTGGAATTCTCACCTCTTGCTGCCCTGGCAAACAATTATGAGAATCACCTGTGTTCCCATTTAGGGGCTCACCTTCTAGCCAATTGCTTGTTAAAAGGTAGTGGGATAATTAAGGATCATGAAATAAATGTCACATGGTTGGTATATGTTGTCGACACTCTGAGCTGCTTTCCTTTAGTCCTTGCTGACAGTCCTCATGGCAGCAACAGGATGCCTAGGACCAAGGTAAATACGTCATGGCCTTTTAGTTTCCCTTTGTCTCCCTGCGAGCTAAGGGTCGAAAACACTGCCCATAGTCTAAAGGAATATTTCAACTGGCCCTGCCAGCTCCTGTGGCCTCTTTGGAATCTTTGTGGTAACAAGGTTGAGAAAACAAACAAAATTCTTAGGTTGGTGGTAGGAGAAGTAGCCATGACTTGATCCTTGAAGACATATTCAAGATGCTGAACCAGCCATGGCCTCCTCCCCACCGGCTTTCATAAGTAAACAGCGAATAGCTTTTAGGTTTAAACCCATGTCATTTTTGTTACTTACTGCCTAATGCACGCCGATGGAGTGAGCGGCTGTACTCCACATTGGACCAGATTATGCCATGTTCTTCTAAAAAGTCTCACTTCTTCTTTGTCTAAGCATATGCCCCCCATTTCTTCATAAAGCCATCTTGCTTTCATTTATATTAAACCTGAGTTTTTTTCTTAGCCACTTAGGATCTCCCAAGAGCACTTTGCTTTAATGTTTCCAGGCAAGAGCAAGTAGCAGGTAAATAACCCTCTCTCCCAGCACTCTAATGGGCACCCCAACTCACTTTTCCAGCCCCACAACTCTCCCTTTGGTCTAGAATATAGAAATAGAATGAAAGCCACATGTGTAATATATACAGTTTTATAAAAGGCAAAGGTACATGCAGCGTGATTGTAGGCAATACACTGGGTAAAGTGCAATATAATTCTTCAAAAAGTAAAGTTATATTTAAGGGAAAATTGTGTTCCTTTTTAGTTTCTCAGCTAGACCAGCTGATAAAAGTCTCTAACCCCAACATTAGGGAGGCTGAGCCAGGAGGGTCACATGTTATAGTTCTACTTCAGAATACAAAGTTAGTTCAAGGCCCATGTGGGCAACTTAGACCATCTTTTTAAATAAAAGGTAAAATTAGGGTTAAATTTAATGTCTTCAAAGTCATGGTCACACTTCACTCAGTAGCCAGGTGTGGGTGGCTCGGTGTATTCTCTTGCCCTAGTCTTTTGAGAAGCGTGAATTCATGCTTTTCAGGTTATTGTTTCTTCTGGGGCCCATTTCTGCAACCTCCAAGAAATGAGTTTGTGCCCTTCTTTCTTTGATAGTCCATGGCATTAAGGGTCAATGGTGGTGGCATGCACATGTAAGCTCAACACTTGGGAAGGGGAGGCAGGAGGCCTAGGAATTCAAGGTTATTCTCGCTTACAGACATACAGAGTTTGATGACTGGACTATGTGAGACCTTGTTTCAAAAGACCCAAACCCCCAAACAAATATAGTCCTCTGTGCTAAGTATTTGTTGTAACTAGTTATTTGCTTGTGAATAGACATTTGCAGGCAGGGACTGTTTCTAGTTCACTGATGGCTCCCCAGCTGCTTATTGCAGGAGTAGATACATAGAAGGAACTCAACTAAAATTTGTTGACACTATAAATGAATTTACACAGCACCTAAAAAGTGTGTTGGAGTTCATTTTATCAGTCTATGAATCTCTGATGTGAATCATGAGTGTGGCCCTACAACCTCGATTCAGTCCTTTGCCCTCTTCAGTTACTGTAATTTACACCTGTCTCATAGGAGAAGCCCGGTTGCTGTCTATTTGATGACTATTGACCCTGCCACAACCCAGGCTTTGTAGCTTTGCTACATTGACAGCTGAAGCTGGTGACTCTGCCTGGAACCCTATCATTTCCCTCACTCGTTGAGACTCAAAGTCACCTTCTGAAGATCTGTGTCAGATTCTGTGATTGCGTCTGCCCTGCTCCCTCAGTTTGGTCAGTGCTTGGGTTTGAGTTGAGCTCATCAGGCTCCTTCTGCCACCATGAACAGCTGGGTGTGTGATCAGCCTCGTCCTAGAGGAGACGATGTCCCACTGGCTTCTGGAGCTGAGTCCTCCTCACTGGATTGCTTTGCCTGCTTGTGCCTCCAATGATTTACATGTTGTGCATAGTGTAGCGTAAGCTCTGGCTGCACCTTGGCTCGCTCAGTCTTGGGATTTCCTTCTTTACCTGCCAGAATTGATTTTCTTCCAGGGAGTTTTCCTGATAGTGTGGGATATGAGGAAACAAGGCACCTGCAGGAGGCAGCATTCACTGGAAGCCACCCTAGGTGCTATGAGTTATTTTGACAACATCCCAGTAGATGGCGGCAAAATATTTTGAGCAGGCACTTTTCCCCCAGTTTCCACAAAATCCCCAAATAAGCCAGCACCTGCATTGCTGATGGAGTCCACCCACTAATCTAGCAGGAGGCTCTAGCCACAGTTTCTTGCTTCTCCCATCTCACCCTGTATCCTTATAGTTAATTGGACATGGTCAGCCTTAGCTATGATAAACAAGAAAAGCCTCACACTCGGGGAAGGCGATGCATCTCTTTATCAACTCCCATTTCCTGCTGCCAAACATCCAAGACACAGATGCTGCCCTGGCCTGTCTGCACCCTTAGTCTCAGGTCTCAGTTATTGCTGCCTGTGATTCACCTGTAAGTAATGCCTGATTCAGATTAAGGCGTCTTCTTCTTTTGTAATTTAAAAAAGATTTATTTACTTGATGTGTGACTATTTTGCCTGTATGAATATATGTACACCACATGCATGCTTGATCTCTGAGGTCAGAAGAGGTGACAGGTCCCTTGGAACTATAGTTACAGAAGGCTGTGAACTATATCATGTAGGTGCTAAGAATGGAACACAGGTCCTTTGTAAGAGCAACAAAAGCTCTTAACCCCTAAGCCATCTCTCTAGCTCACCAGTGTCTGTATGGGAACCAACGGCACATGGCCCTAGAAACAATAAAGATGTTCTATATGAGGTTTCTTCTCCTTCTCCTCTTTCTTCTCCTCTTCCCTTCCTTCCTTCCTTCCTTCCTTCCTTCTTTCTTCTCTCTCTCTCTTTCTTCCTTCCTTTCTTTCTCTCCCTCTTCTTTTAAGAAAGCTACTTAGGACTACTAAAAAGAAAGAAGAGACACAAAAAAGGGACTGACTTCGTGGTCTTAAGATAACAAAGATGCCTAAATTATAATTTTCCTTCCAGGCCCACATGTCTATACTGCTGGCATTGCATTTATGTGGAACATCTATGAATCTGGGCACATCTCAGTATGAAAGTCCATCAGGAGGAAGCCACTCACTTCATTGTTGACTCTGTGGGAGGAGAATTCATAACCCTACAGGGTAGTGGTGGTCTCTATCCTCAGCAGACTTCTAGGCGAGAAAACACTGCATGAATGCATTCATTGTGTTGTGTCTGTTTTGTTTCACGGAACAGATGTTGCCTCAGAAAACCCTCCTTGCCCACACATTTCCTGGAGAGGTATTTGTCTAGAGGAGTGGAGCTGGTCATTAACTAGTTTGGTTATTTTAGAATTGGACTATTCCAGATTATTTCCTGATGGTTTGTATGTCAACTTTGTATACAAAGTTGTGGGGAAGGCTGTTTTCTCAACCTACTGCACAGAACATCTGTTCTCTGACTTGGCATTGAGGGGGTTTTCCTTGATGTTTCTTCCAGAAACTGTGTAACAGATATGGCCAAAGTGAAAGGGAATTGCCTAATTGTGAGATGTTTCCATGGCATGAAAGGGAGCTGGATGGGGAGGAAAGAAATGTTTCTGCTATTGGTCTGCATCAGCAGACTAACCATCTTTGCTTTTCACATCCACCTTCTCTTATATTGAATGTGGGATATGGAAGAGGAGAAGTCTCCACACTTCTCTATTGTTGGGTGCTAGGTAACCTGAAAAGAATTCCTTAATGCAAATACAGAATTTCTCTGAGCGAGGAGAGCAAACACCTGCTATTTGTCTCCATGCTCCCTGGATCAATTCCTCCTCTTCCTCTTCAGGGGGAATGTGGCTGGGAAATCTCTCTCAGTGCAGTAGGTGTACCAGCTCATTGATGTTGACCTTAAGACAGAAGCCCCTACCACCCTACAGTGTAAAGATGCCGAGTTCTATATCTCTCACCATGTTAGGGTTCCGCCCCCTTCTCAGCTCCCAGAGCAAAAGGAGCTGCTAACAGATGCACAGAGGTAAAGTCCCATCCTTGACTCTCAGTGTATGTCAAAGAAGCGATGTCTGAATGTGAAAAGGAGTAGACTGAAACTGGAATGATGGAGGTTATATTAATAAAGATGTTTGCGTCAAACAGAGAAGGGAGATAAGGAAAAAAAAAAAAACCAAAAGCAAAAACACAATAAACAATTCTCAAAGCTACTCAAGTTGCACAACCTCATGTCTCAGTGTGGGGCAAACCTTCCCTTGAAAATAATGTATAACTCATAGTCTGTGATCTCTGAGGACAAGATGTACCTGCTCAAGGCTTTGTGTCCTACACACTGTATATAAACTTCTTGAATCTATTTATAGCACTGCATGATTAACTTTTATTTCATTATATATATATATATATATATATATATATATATATATATATAATTTGTATAATATCTGTTTCAATGGTTGTTCTTGATCTTTAGGAGTCACAGACTCTCCTACAGAGTTTACCTAAAATGCCATTTCTCAGATCTCACCTGCAGAGTCTGACTTAATACAATGGAGTGAATGACTAGGAATATGACCCTTTTGCAATTTTTAAAATTTATATTACAAACAATCTTGTTTCACATGTCAATCCCAGTTCCCTTTACCTCTCCTGCCTCCCACCAACCCTCTATCTCATCTCCTTTCTGCTCCCCAGGGAGGGTGAGACCTTCCATGGGATATCTTCAAAGTCTGTCCCATCATTTGGAGCAGGGCCTCGACTCTACCCATGTATCTAGGCTGGGAGAGTATCCCTCTATGTGGAATGGGCTCCCAAAGTTCATTTGTACACTAGGAATAAATACTGATCCACTACCAAAGGCACCATAGACTGCCCAGTCCTCCTAACTAACACCACATTCAGGAGGTCTGTGTCAGTCCTATGCTGTTTTTCCCAGCTATCAGTCTGGAAGGGGGTCCATGAACTCCCCCTTGTTCAGGTCAGCTGCCTCTGTGGGTTTCTGCCTGGTCTTGACCCCTTTTCTCATTACTCCTTCCTCTCTGCAACTGGATTCCAGGAGTTTGGCTCAGTGTTTAGCTGTGGGTGTCTGTTTCTGTTTCCATCAGCTACTGGATGAAGGCTCTAGGATGGCATGCAAGGTGGTCATCAATCTCATTATAGGGGAAGGATGTTAAAGGTAGCCTCTCCACTATTGCTTAGGTTCTTAGTTGGGGTCATCATTCTAGATCTCTGGACAGTTCCCTAGTGCCAGATTTCTCTTTAGACCTATAATGGGTCCCTCTATTATGGTACCTTTTTTCTTGCTTTCCTGCATTTCCCACCTAACTCAATCTTCTTGCTCTCTCAAGTCCTTCTCTCCCCTCCTCCTCTCCCCTTCTGTTTCTCTTAATTTCTTCCCCCCTCCAGATCCCAATTTGCTCAAGAGATCTTGTCCCTTTCCCATTCCCTGGGGAACCATAGTATGTTTCTCTTAGAGGCTTCCTTGTTTCCTAGCTTCTCTGGTGGTGTGGATTGTAGGCTGGTAATCCTTTGTTCTGTGTCTAATATCCATATATGAATGATTACACATACCATATTCCTCTTTTTGTGACTGGATGGTTTCTTCACGTTCCATCCATTTGCCTGCAAATTTCAAGATTCCATTGTTTGTTTTTTTTCCCACTGAGTAGTACTCCATTGTATAAATGTACCACATTTTCTTTATCCATTCTTCAGTAGAGGGATATCTAGGTTGCTTTTAGGTTCTGGGTATTACAAATAATGCTGCTATGAACATAGTTGAACAGATGTCCTTGTTGTATGAATGTGCATCCTTTGGGTATATGCCTAAGAGTGGAATTGCTGGGTCTTGAGGTAGACTGATTCCCATTTTCCTGAGGAACCGCCATACTGATTTCCAAAGTGGTTGTACAAGTTTGCACTCCCACCAGCATTATTCCCCTTTATCCACATCCTCTTCAGCATAAACAGGTGTTTTTGATTTTAGCCATTCTGACAGGAACAAGATGGTATCTCAAAGTTGTTTTGATTTGCATTTCCCTGATGGCTAAGGATTGGGGTTGGTGAAGATCTTTTTCTATTCTGTGGGCTGCCATTTTGTCTTGTTGACTGTGTCCTTTTCCTTACAAAAGTTTCTCAGTTTCAGGAGGTCCCATTTATTAATTGTAAATCTCAGTATCTGTGCTACTGTGTTATGTTCAGGAAGCAGTCTCCTGTATCAATTTGTTCAAGGATACCTCCTTCTTTCTCTTCTAAGAGGTTCAGTGTGGCTGGATTTATGTTGAGATCTTTGATCCATTTAGACTTAAGTTTTGTGCATGGCAACAGATATGGATCTATCTGCAGTCTTCTACATGCTAGAATCCAGTTATGCCAACACCATTTGTTGAAGATGCTTTATTTTTTCCATTGTATAATTTTAGCTGCTTTGTCAAATATCAGGTGTTGTAGATGTGTGGGTTAATATCAGGGTTTTTAGTTCAATTCCATGTCTATCTGTCTATTTTTGTGCCAATACCAAGCTGTTTTCAAGACTATAGCTCTATAATACAGCTAGAAGTCAGGGATGGTGATGCCTCCAGAAGTTCCTTTACTGTACAGGGTTGTTTTGGCTATCCTGGGTCTTTTGTTTTCCGACATAAAGTTGAGTATTATTCTTTAAATGTCTGTGAAGAATTGTGTTGGTATTTTGATGGGGATTGCATTGAATCTGTAGATTGCTTTTGGCAAGACTGTCATTTTTACAGTGTTAGTTTTACCTATCCAAGAGCATGAGAGATTTTTCCATTTTCTGGTATCTTCTTTAATTTTTTTCTTAAAGACTTAAAAGTTCTTGCTATATATGTCTTTCACTTATTTGGTTAGTGTTACCCTAAGATATTTTAAGTTGTTTGTGGCTATTGTAAAGGGTGATGTTTTTATGATTTCTTTTCAGGCCCTTTATTGTCTGTATATAGTAGGTCTACTGATATTTTTTAATCTTGTATCCTGCCACTTTGCTGAAGGTGTTTATCAGCTGTAGAAGTTCTCTGGTAGAGTTTTTTGGGTCATTTATATAAACTATCATATCCCCTTCAAATAGTGAAAGTTTGTCTTCTTTCTTTCCAATCTTGATCTCCTTTTGTTGTTTTATTGCTCTAGCTAGAACTTAAAGTACAATATTGAAGAGATAGAGATAGAGTGAACAGTCTTGTCTTGTTCCTGATTTTAGAGGAATTGTGTAGCATTTCTCTCCATTTAGTTTGATATTGGATATTGGTTTACTGTATATTGCTTTTATTTAGGTATGTTCCTGTTATCCCTGATATCTCCAAAATCTTTATCATGAAGGGGTGTTGGATTTTGTCAAAAGCCTTTTTCAGAATCTAGTGAGATGACCATGTGGCTTTTCTTTTGTTTATACAGTGGATTACATTGATAGATTTTTCATATGCTGAACCATCTCTGCATCCTTCAGATGAAGCCTACTTGATCATTGTGGATGATTTCTGTGATGTGTTCTTGGATTAGATTTGCCAGTATTTTATTGATTATTTTTTGCATCAATGTTCATGAAGGATATTGGTCTATAGTTTTCTTTCTTAGTTGTGTCTGTGTGGCTTGGGTACCAGGGTAATTGTAGACTCATAAAAACTGGCAATGACCTTTCTGCTTCTATTGTATGGAACACTTTGAGGAGTATTGGTACTAGCTATTCTTTGAATTTCTGGTAGAATTCTACCCTGAAACCATCTTGCCCTGGGCTTTTTTTGGTTGGGAGACTTTTGATGACCACTTCAATTTCATTTAAATTGCCTATTTGGTCTTGATTTAGGTTTGGTAAGTTGTCTATTTCCTTTAAATTTTCAAATTTTGTGGAGTACAGGTTTTCAAAGTATGACCTGAAGATTCTCTGTATTTCTTCAATGTCTGTTGTTATGTCCCCCTTTTCATTTCAGATTTTGTTAATTTGCATGTTCTCTCTCTGTCTTTGGTTAGTTTAGATAAAGGTTTGTCTATCTTATTGATTTTCTCAAAGAACCAACTTTTTGTTACATTGATTCTTTGTATTCTTTTCTTTGTTTTACTTTATTGATTTCAGTCCTCAATTTGACTATTTCCTGGTGTCTACTCCTTCAGGGTGAGTTTGCTTCTTTTTGTTCTAGAGCTTTCAGTTGTGCTGTTAATTCTCCAGTTTCTTCATGTGGGCACTTAGTGCTATGAACTTTCCTCTTATCACTGCTTTCAAAGTGTCCCATAAGTTTGGGTATGTTGTGTCTTATTGTCATTTAATTACAGGATGTCTTTGCTTTCTTTCTTCATTTCTTCCTTGACACAGGAATGGTGCAATTGTGCATTGTTCAAATTGTGCATTGTTCAATTTTCATGATTTTGTAGGTTTTCTGCAATTTGTGTTGTTGTTGAATTCTAACTTTAAAGCATGGTGACCTGATAAGATACAAGGCATTATTCCAATTTTTTTTTTGTATCTGTTAAGATTTATTATGTTGCCGAGTATGTAATTGATTTTAGAGAAGGTTCCAAGTGCCACTGTGAAGAAGGTATATTCTTTTGTGTTTGGATGGAATGTTCTATAAATGTCTGTTAAACCCAATTGGGCTGTAACTTCTGTTAGTTCTTTTGTGTCTTTGTTAACTTTCTGTCTGGTAGTCCTGTCTAGTGATGAAAGTGGGGTGTTGAAATCTCCCACTATAAGTGTGTGAGGTTTCATGTGGGATTTGAGTTTTAGTAATGTTTCTTTTACGAATGTGGGTGCCTTTGTATTTCAGGCATAGATGTTCAGAATTGAGACTTTATCCTGATGGATTTTCCTGTGATGAATATGAAATGGCCTTCTTCATATCTTTTGTTTGATTTTAGTTTGAAGTCTAATTTGTTAGATATTAGAATAGCTTGTTTCTTGGGTCCATTTGATTTGAAAATCTTTTCCCAACTCTTTACTCTGAGATAACATCTGTCTTTGAAGTTGAGGTGTGTTTCTTGTATGCAGCAGAAGGATGGATTCTGTCTATGTATCAATTCTGCTACCCTGTGTCTTTTTATAGGTGAGTTAAGACCATTAATATTGAGGGAAATTATTGAGCATTGATTGTTAATTCTTGTTTGTTTTAAATTTGTTGTTGGTGGTGGTATTATCTGATGGGAGATGTCATTCTGTAAATATGTTTCTTTTATTAGTTAATGAATAAAGCACTGTTGGCCAATAGGAAAGCAAGCTAGGCAGGACTAGGAGACAAGGAAGAGGAGAGAGGAAGTAATAGGGAGGAGTTCCAAGATGGAAGACAGAGAGAGAAGAATGCCAGCCCCTCTCTCCAGTAAGATAAGACCATGTGGAAGTACTTAGATTAATAGAAATGGGTTATTATTTAAGACAGAACTAGCTGTTTCTAAACTAGTAACTGGCCAACAGAATTGTATCTACTACAGCATCTCTGTGTGTTATTTGGGGCTAGCATGGTGGTGGGACCAGACTGGAAGGAAAAACCTACTCCTTACAATTATGTGTGGATTTATTCCACTTTTTCTTTTGGCTTTTGGTAGAGTGGTATTATCGACTGCCTATGTTTTTGTGGGTGTAGTTAACTTCCTTAGGTTGGAGTTTTCCTTCCAGAGCTTTCTGTAGGCCTGGATTAGTGGATATGTATTGTTTAAATCTAGTTTTGTCATGGAATATCTTGTTTTCTCCATCTATAGTAATTGAAAGCTTTGCTGGGTATAGTAGTCTGGGATGACATCCATGGTCTCTTGGTGTTTGTAGAATATATATCCAGGACCTTCTGATTTTTAGAGTTTCCATGGAGAAGTCAGGTGTAATTCTGATAGATTTGCCTTTATATGTTACCTAGTCCTTTTCCTTTGCTGTTCTTAATATTCTTTCTTTATTCTGTATGTTTGGTGTTTTGATTATTATGTGGTGAGGGGATTTTCTGTTGTGGTCCACTCTATTTAGTGTTTTGTAAGCTTCTTATACTTTCATTAGCATGTCTTTCTTTAGGTTGGGAAAATCTTCTTCTATGCTTTTTTTGAATGTTTTCTGCACCTTTGAGTTGGGTTTCTTTACCTTCTTCTGTACTTTTTATTCCTAGGTTTAGCTTTTTCATAGTGTCCCACATTTCCTGGATGTTTTGTGTTAAGGATTTGTTAGACTTAAGATTTTCTTTCATTAATGAATCTATTTCTCCTAGTGTATCTTCAATGCCTGAGATTCTCACTTCCATCTCTTGTATTCTGTTGGTTATGCTTACATCTATAGTTCCTGATCATTTACCCAGCTTTTCTAATTCTGGCATTCCATCAGACTGTGTGGTTTTTTTTTTTAAATTGTCTCTATTTCATCTTTCAAACCTTGCATTGTTGGAATTGTTTCTTGCAATTTTTTGTCTTTTCTTTCATTTCTTTAAAGGATTTTCTCATATCCTTGTTTAGGGTCTCTATCATCTTCATGAAGTTATTTTTATGGTCATTCTCTCTTGCTTCATCTGTGTTGGGATGTTCAGGTCATGCTGGTGTAGAGCTCCTAGACTCTGGTGGTGTCATATTGGTTTTTCTGTTGTTGAATGTATTCTTATTATTGCTGTCTTCCCATCCCTTCTTTCAGTGGGTGCAAGAAGGGGTCTTTTCTTCTCCTAGGGGGTACAGGTCCAAGGTTCTCTTCTAGGGTACAAACAGGTTGAATACTCTGATGGGTCTCATGATTGGTGTAGGTGGGTCTGAGACACCCGCTCTCCCAGTGGGTAGAGGTGGGAATAGCAGACTCTGGATTTCTTGGTCCTCTGTGGGCAAGTTGACCTGCCTGCAGTCCCCAGGCTAGGAGATCCCAAAGAGGGAAAGCAGGCCTGAGGCAGGCCCCATGCTCACCTTCCCCTGAGTGGGGGCAGGACTAGCACAGTGATGACAGCAGACTCTGGATTGCTTGGTCTGCTGGGGGTGAGTCGACCTGCCCACAGTCCCCAGGCCAGGAGATCCCAAAGAGCTGCACTTTCCTTTTAGCATGCATTGATCAGGGCAAACAGCTATATCCCAGGACTTCAAATAACAAGGTGTTCCAGATGTTAGATTTTTCTCAGTTGTCTCTTTAAGTCTCTACCAATGTGATCCAAGGAACCTCAGACCATATCTAATTGCACTGCTCCTCAGATTACCAGAATATGGCTTTTTTCTTTTTTAAATTAGTTTCCTCAGGATGAGTGCTGTAACTCATTTCTGTAATTCTAGTAACCAGGAAGCAGAGGCAGGAGGACTGCTGCAAGTTCAAGGCCAGCCTGGCCTACATAGTTAGTTCCAGGCCAGTCAGGGCTATATAATACGATCCTGTCTCAAACACCTCTTCTAAATCAAGCCTCTTATGCTTCTTATTGTTTTGAGAAATAATTGTGCTTTGTGTGGGGCTTAAACTTAGGTGTCCATGACTTCTATTTTTCTTGTAACAATGCCAACATGCTTATGTAACTGATTCTACGCACTGAGTTTTTTTTATCATATAATAAAGAGTGTGGGCTCCATCCATCCTTGCTCTCACATGAGGACATGAATTTGATCTCCAGAACCCATGTGTGAAAGCTAGGCATGGTGGTTGCTCACCTGGAATCTCATGGTGGAAAGGCAGAGGCAGGAGCATCTCTGAGGCTTTGCTGGCTAACTAGCCTATCTGTGCACTCATTCCTTTTCTCTCTGCTCTTGACCATGGATGCAATTACCCGCTTGAAGTTCCTGCCCATCCCTGTCTGCCATGATGGACTGTGATTGAAAATTGTGATCTAAAAATAACCCCTTTCTCCCTTAAATTGCCTCTTCCCAGGGTATTTTACCACAGTGACAAAATAAAGCTAGAATAATGCCTTTCTCTATAATGAGGCATCTGTGTCCCAGAGGCAGACAGAGATGGTTTGGGGGACTGCCCACTAATGTTGTCTGAAACACTGGTCCTGTAGATCTTTCATAGCTACCATTTGGCCCAGGGTCTTTCCATTATCCTTATACACCTGCACAGTGATTCTGGGAAAGTACGGTGTGATATTGGAGTGGGGTCATCAGTAGCTGATACAGTTGTTTTTCATTAAAAATATTCCAAACATTCCAAGCACTTGAGGAATGATACAGGGAAAAAAAAAAACCAAAAAACACCACCACCACCACCAAAAAAAAACCCAATGCATCCCCTTTCACCAGAGGAGGAACACAAGGAGTGTCACCTATAATTAATGTTTCTGTTCTTAATGTCCCCAAGTCAAGCCTACAGATGGAGCCAGGCTGTTACATCTACATTGTGGCATTCTTCCTTGTCCTCTTTGGGAGCTAGCAAGAGAAGGTTGTGTTTCTCTTCTTCTGCAACAATTCTACAAGTTGACACCAAAAATGCTTAGGCTGGAGGCTTAATTTGAATATCTATGGTATAAAATTACCAGTGTTCACATCCCCTAGCATTTTCCTGACAAATTAATTGCCAATACAATTTGCAGCAGCGGGTGTGTGTATGTGTGGCATAGTGGGGTTGAGGGTTCAGCTTAGGAGCAGTAATTATGGGTGCCCTTGGCTGGGAAATAGCAGAGATGATACTAAAAGAGCCTGTGTTTTCCGTAAGCAGCACCTGCTCCTTTGCCTGTTCTGTAGACCTGCAGATCAGAAAGACACACATATAATTTGGTCCATTAAATGTCTACCTCTTGGGCACATGATTTAACCTCTTACTAATCGGCTGATCTGCTGCTGCTGTAAGCTCCCTAAACCACACTGTGGATTCCTGTCTGTTCTCAAGGCTTTTCTCTATTTATTTAACCTTTCAAAATCTTAAAAATTACCAGGTAGAGGGTCAACCAGGCTAAAGAGATTCTTTTTGGTGTGGGTCTGAGGGAAGGGACACTTTCGCTTCTGTTATCATTTCTGAAGGTACCTGCCCTCCTCTGGGAAACAAGAAAGGAAAAGCAGACTGCTGTTAGAGGAAGTAGATCCTCCTCCTCCTCCATTTTTCACAATAAAGTCTCAGGTTTTCCAGGCTGGTCTCGAGCTTGCTGTGTAGCCAAGGATAACCTTGAACTTCTGGTTCTTCTGTCTCCATTGGTGCTGGTCAGATAGTCACATGACCCTGTGTTTGTCTTAGAATCTGTCCTTCAGTGAAATACTTTCTGCTTATTTATAAGCTTTCACAGAAGAACCATTTCTTCAAGACATACACCGTTAAGATGAGATGCACAGTTCCCAAGATGCAGAGAATAAACAATGGTTATGGGTCCAAATAGGACCTGTATACCACTCCCTTTAAGACTCAGGCAACATTTTAGAAAAGGGGTTGGGAAATGTCTAAGAGCCAGAAGATAGAGTGAGGGGCTACAAAGCACCGTTTTGTAGGCTCCAAATAACTACTATGATTATTAATTCACAATAACTGTATTACCTGCCCTTGGCCCACACAGGACTGCTTTCAACAACAGTAAGGCATGAAAGATGCAGGGACTCAAGGCTCCCACCCATTACCTCTGAAATACTGAGTATTGATAGAATCAGGAAGAGAGGAACTACTGTCTTTAGTTGGATACAAACCTCTGGGCCCTCCAGGCTCCAACATACAGTTCCAAATCCGTAGTCACATAGTCAGCCCGGGTTAATCACAGTAGATCACAAAACAAAACAAAACAGCCATGAACATATGAGAGAGATTTGTGAGTATGAGGGAGGGTTGACAGGGGTATTGGAGAAGTATGGGTGAAAATGATTGGTGTGTATTATGTACATGTACAAAATTATCTAAGAACAAATTTAATTAATAATATCAAGTTTGAGGATATGGACACTGTATTGCTCAGGGTTCTGTAGAAGAACAGAACTTATAGAATGAATACACACATGCCATCCCCCCGACCATGGGATTTATTAGAATGGCTGTGGTCCAGCTAGTCCAACAATGGCTGCTTACCAACAGAAGGCCCAAAAATACAGTAGTTGTTCAGTCTGCGAGGCTGGATGTCTCAGCTGGTTTTCAGGACATGACAAACTTGTGAAGAAGTAGGTTGTAATGCCAGTGAAGGAATGAACTTGCTAGTGAGAGTGTGAGCAAACAGGCAAAGAGGGCAAGTTCCTTCTACCATGTCCTTTACATAGGCTGCCAGTGAGTGTGGCCCAGGTTAAGGGTAGATGTTCCCAGCTCAAAAATCTGGATTGGAAATGGGTTTCCCCACTTCAAATGTTGTAACTAAGAAAAAGTTCCTCACAGGTGTGCCCAGTCATTTGGGTTTTTAATTAATTCCAGATGTAGTCAACTAAGAATAACTACCACATGCACTTTTACAGATTTATTTTGGTCTCAAGACTCTTTTTTCAATAGAAATAAATAAAGCATTGTAACATTACTATGTGATGAAAAAGGAAGCACACGTTTGATTCCATTAAGTCTTGTTCTCAGGTTTTCCCTATGATGTCAGCTGCTTTTAAAAATATTAAAGATTGAGTAGGGATGAGATAATATTTCTGGCACCCTGGTTCCTGGAATAATGGGATTGGAAGGAAGTAGATGAGAATATGTGATGGCCAAGGTTAATGTGTCAGGATTTCACCCCATTT
The DNA here is from genome assembly GCF_943737965.1 of Phodopus roborovskii. Taxonomy (NCBI): domain Eukaryota; kingdom Metazoa; phylum Chordata; class Mammalia; order Rodentia; family Cricetidae; genus Phodopus; species Phodopus roborovskii. The sequence continues at coordinate 17,296,555 of NW_026125295.1, read as the reverse complement.
CCAGATGAATTTGGATCTTGTGTCCCAAATGTCTCAGCTGCTGGGTTCCTGCCATCTTTCTTAGTAGGGAAGCCATCCTCTGATACCAAAGCTAACAAGCAGGTTGGAGGGTGCCATAGTCAAGTAGGACTATCTACTCCAACACTTTCATTTAACAGAAGAACTTGTGACCTCTGGTTGACTTAAGGGTATAGGCCATGTCTTAGTCGCTGTTCTGTTGCTATGACAGACACCACAACGAAGGCAACTTACAGAAGGGATGATTTTATTGGGGGCTTGCTTATAGTTTCAGAGGGTTAGTCCAAGATCATTTTGGTGGGAAGCAGACTGGACCAGTACCTGAGAGCTTTACATCCTAATTAACAGGCAGTAGTCAAAGACCAAGACACTGGGTCAGCCCTGGGCTTTTGAAACCTCAAAGCCCGCTGCCAGTGACACACCTCCTCCAACAAGACCACACTTCTTCCAACAAAGGTTGTGTCACCTGATCCTTCCTAAATTGGTCCACTCCCTGATGACTAAGCATTCAAATTTACAAGTCTATGAGACCATTCTCATTCAAACCACCACAGCCCATCATGGTGGAAGTCCATGGCAGAAGCTCAAGGTCACAATGTATCTGCAGTCAAGAAGCAGAGGGAAATAGATGCTCATACTCAGCTCGCTTCTCATTTTTCACTCAGTCCAGGACCTTCGCCTATGAAATGGTGCTGCTCACATTTGGGGTGGCTCTTCCCTCTTCAGCTGTACCTTTCTGAAAACTTCCACATGCCCATAGCATCATCTTCCAGGTGATTTCAAATCCCGTTAAGTTGACAAGCAAGACTCACAAGCACACATACAACTATTTTTGAAATGCTTTCTTTATCTAGTGGATTATGTCATTAGAGCCACAGAAAATCTGAGAATTCCATTATTGTGTAAAGAAGATGATTGCACTATTTATAAGTGCAGCATTTTGGTGTGCGATAAGGCAATCCTCTCCTTCCTACTCATCATTCCTCTCATAAGCCCTTCACATTATTCCAAGGCAGGACAATTCTGTTCCCAAGTCTTTTATCCAGGGGGTCTTCTGTTCCAGACAGCTTTTGGTTGTGTCAGATTCCAGTGACCATGACCATGTTGGCCTCTTTTTTCCCCCCTTCTCATTCTTGTTCAGCCTCTCTCAGACTGTGTGCAGCTCATAGATGGGCAAAGGCTTGACTAAAGACTGTCTAGTTGTACACAAAACAAGAGCCTACTCTTCATAGTCTTCAAAGCATCAGCAGGCACGATTAACATTAAGGAACAGTCACCTGCTTTATGTGGATGCAGGCTTTGCCTTTCTGACTTGGAAATTGATGTGCTATACAATGCTCACTGATTTTTTTCTTTTATAATATGATAGAAGATATTTATTACATACTTTCCATGAACCAGGTAAGGTCCAAATGATTTACAGGAATGTTCTCATTTAACCTCAACAATCACCAGCTCCAAGGGGCAGCCTTCCTACATGAATATGCACAGGCGTGAAATCCCTGCATTTTGCATGAAGAGGGAATTTGGTTTGGAATTAATATGCTCTTCCTGCCAGTGGCACACAAGAACTCTTAAAATAAAAAGCAGGCAGCTGTTATTCTAACCACATTATGTATGAGGAGACAGATTCTTAGGGAGGAAGAGTTGCTTGCCCAAAGCTGTACATAGTTCAGGGTCTTCCAGGTCACCTGAATTCAATTTTGACTATATATATATATATATATATATATATATATATATATATATGTGTGTGTGTGTGTGTGTGTGTGTGTGTGTGTGTGTGTGTGTGTATTCCTAACAGTTTTTTATAGAGATACAATTATCATGCACTACAATTTCCATATCCAACCGAACAATTTGATATGTGTTGGCCCTGGGTTCAATCTCCAGAGTCACCAAGAAGAAAAACATCATCCAACATACACATGCATAATCTTTTAGAATTATGACATTCACTCTGTGATTTTTTTTGTACATTAGAAGTATATAATTTCCACTTTGATGCTGTAAGGGCTCATAGTTGAGTCATGAGTTTCAGAAGGCACTCTGCACTTAGACTCTTTACATAGGCATCATTTCTTTTGTCTTTTGTGGATGATGTGTATATTCATATATGTGAGTGTAAGCATGTGCTCCATCCATAGTGTGCGAGTGTAGATAAGAGAAAAACCTTGGGTGTTGGCCGTTGACTTCCACTTTAATTGAGACAGTGTCTTTCTTGTTCACTGCTATGGAGTCAGGCTAATTGGCCCACTAGCCTGTGGGCCTCTTAAGACTCTCATCTTCAACTCTATTTTCCCATGGGAATGGTGGGATTACAGATACCATGCTATTGCATCTGTCTTTTGTGTGCATTCTGGAGATCCAAACTTAGGTTGTCTGGCTTGTGTATCAATCACTTACCCATGGGGCCATTTTTATTTCTGGCACTGTTGGAACTGTTGAAGATGATGCCAACTTGTGAAGCTGGTCTGAGTGCATTTTGCATAGTGAAATGGCCATGAGCCTATGGAGATTGAGGTGGAAGATTACATGGATTGGAACTGACGTGTTTACGTGGTCAACCTGAGAAGGGATGAGCTTATGATGGATAGTATTTATTGTCAGTGTAACCTATTGTCAGGACAACCTAGGACAGAAACCTCTGGGAATGTCTGTGAGGGCATTTCTAGACCAAGTTATTTGAGGTATAAAGTATAAAGAAAGACCTACCCTAAGTGTGGTCAGCAATATTACATGTTGCAGGAGTATCCCACTGAATAAAAAGGAAAAGAGAGGAGTATTAGCATTCATCTCTTTTTATTTCCTAATGGAAGGTACAATATGTCCAGTTGCCTCAAGCTCCCACCACCATGCCTTCCTTGCCATGATGGGCTGCTGCACCCTGAAAGTGTGAACCAAAGTGAGCACCTCCTTCCTTCAATTGTCAGCTGTTTTGTTCAAGCACTGAAAAAAATATTCAATACAGTTCTCTTGTTTTTGTATTTGTCAACAGTTTACTCCTTCATATTGCCGAGTAGTGCTCTGTTTTGTGGATACACAGTTTGTTTCATTATTTATATACTAGCTAATATTTGGAGAACTTTCAGATTTAGATACCATGTTGTTGACATTGAAGTGGATCTGATGTAGAGGAAATGAAAATGAACATTTATTGAGTATTTATGAAAACAAATCACTTATCTTTAATATTGCATGTGATTTTTTATATCTTCCAGAATGAAGTAGTTAGTAATAGTAGTTTTTAATGAACCAGAGTGCTCAGAGAGCTTGGCCATTTGCTTGAAAGTCCTTTTAGAAATTAGTGTAATATTGGAAGCCTCAAATATACGATTCAAAGCCTGTGTGTGATCTTTACCATCTACTCTCCATTTCTCATTTCATTATTTTTTGTTTAAACTTCAGGAACCCACAAAGCAGGGCCCAGATAATCATCCTTATCATTTAATCCTGACATTCACAGTGTGTCTACTAAGCACTAAACTTTGTGAAGCATATGGAAATTATCAAAGACCCGTGACCTTTAAGTATCAGTGAAGGGTTTCATAGGTCAGAAGAGCATCAGATAAGTATGGTTTTCTTTTATAAGTAGTGGGAAACTCTCTTCTACATGGCATACAAAGCTCTATATCCTTGCCAGTCAAAGTTGTCTCCATGGACCATCGCCTCATGGGAGTTTGTTAGAGATGAAGAAAGACTCCCACCACACCCATGTAATCCCTTAACTGAGGGATTTTTACTCATATTTTTCCTGACCTTACTACCTCCCCCAGAGTACCATTTCTTTGGCTTTCTAAGCATCTAGCCTATTTAGTTCTTACTTTAGGAGCTTTTTTTGACCTCTTTTTATTGTCTGATGCTTTCTTCCCAAGTGTTTTCATGACTCTGCTTTGTAATTTAGACTTTTGAACATCATCATCACAGAAGATCTAAGAGTCTAGACTTTAGGGACCTTTGTTCTATTATAATTTCTCATGGCACATTTATTATATTCTCATTAGAATTATATGCACCATAAGTACAGGGAAGCTTTAGCTATCTCATTCATGGTTTTATCCCTTATACTTAGAACACTGCCTGGCTCAAGTTAGGCATTCAGTAAGTATTTTATAAATCAGCAAGTGAAGAAACAATAAGCGTTTCTTGCTGACACTGAAATTTCAATGTGTTGGTAGTGAAAGCTAAGACTGTTTGCAAATGTTTCCTAGATGCTAGGAAGACTTTGGGGGTTTACTGCTTTAAACCAATGTTCTTTGAAGCTGTGATTTATGAGTGAAGAGAGACAATGGTGGAAACAAATATTTCTCCTTTAACTTTGGGAAGGTCAGGTGAGTTGATTTGTTAGGATGGCATTTGTTTGTTTTTGCAATATCTGCTTGGGCAAGTTTTTCTCAATTTCTCAAATTCTCAAGGTATTTTAGGCAATTTCCTTGCTGAATGTGGATGCATACCTTAAAAGCATGTAAAATGTGATTATAACCCTCCCTGTTTATTTGTGGACTCCTACATTGAAGTGATTATTTGCTAGGGTGAAGATAATAGTTTGTAGAGAATTTGTTCATGCTTTAAGAGCTGACTCAACAGTTCTGCTGCAGATCTTCCTGGAGTGAAACAGCAAAGATAACCTCAAGGTTTTGATAAGACATTCTGGGTGGACCTCTCATACCTCCTATTCACAAAAGTCTTATACAGAAGAAAACAAGACTGAAAAGTGATTTTAAGCTCAATATACACCAGACAGCTCAAACCAGATCTTATTTTAAATATCATTTGATGAGGCAATATTACCCTATTTTACAGAATAAGAAATGAAGATTCTAAGATTTAGATCTATGCAAAGTTGTTCTTCCAAGGACTGAGCAAGGAGGAACTCAGGCTCTTTGCACTGTATTGCTGTCCTACACTTAGCAAACATTTCATCCTCTCCCAGAAGGATGCTTTTGTTGTTATTGTTTTGTATGAAAAATTTTCTGTGTGAGTCAGATTTTCTTTTGACTTTAGAAAGCACCCCAGAGACTAATAGCATCATAAAGGATTCATGAGGAAAACAGGAGTGACTGTGCAAAATCCTCCACACCTCATGGACAGGATATACATAGTTTTGAGGTATAAGGAAAGCCCAGAAACAGACATTTTATTTGCCTCATAGAACTGTGGCATTTTCAGTCTGAGGCTACAACCAGTATGGAATGTATTGAAATTTGAAAGACTAGTCACACTGGTTTTACACACACCCACATGCATATTAAATTTTTAAAGCCAGGTGATGATGACCATTGTTAGGAATTAATTCAGACTTAATATATTTCATACTGTTTTTGTCCCCAGAGGAGAAGTGAATGCAGAGGATAATATTTTAGGAGGAAATATTAGTCTGTTTTACAGAAAAAGAAATTAAAATTCTGGGGTAACAATTTATTGAGAATTGTCCCTTAGGGACTGGACCTTCCTTCCACCCAGTTGAAAATGGTGAGATGAGGAGAAGTTGCAAAGAAACTCCTCAGCCTCTTGGATTTCTACCTCCGAGTTATAGCCATTTAATACAGTTGCTCTAGGGGCTTTCATCCACCACTTGCTTCCCCAGAAACCTTTAACTCTATAAGAAAAACTAAGACAGTACTTTTGGATGAATCAAAGAAGCGGACAGTTTTCCAATATATTCCTTAAATATGCCAAAGGACCATTCTGTAAAAGGGACCCTGAGTTTCTTCATGGAAAGATACCTAAAACAGAGTTTGGGTAATGACCAGTAGGTGGTGCTCATCATCAACGTAGTCAAAAAGATAATCCGAGCTTCTACAGAGTTACTAAAGTGTGATTTGATTTGAACTCAGAGACTTCCAGGAGGAGGGAAAGTTGCTCCCCCACCCCCTCTCTGTAACTACTAAATCCCCATAGTCCAGAAAGGGAAAGATCTCCATTAGAGACTGTGTGTTCTTCCTTAGCTAGTGGGTGTGAATGTACTTCCACCTTCTGTATACGATGGGCTGCCAAGAGATTTTATTGAGATCATTTGACTTTAACTCAAAAGTCCCCTACTACTTGAAATTTGCCCCCCCCAGAAAGGGTTTAGTCTTCTTAACCCCTTGGGGTGTCTGGATTTCAGAGCCTTATATAAGCCTAATAGGAAGCAAGTATGTAACTATGTTCCTGGAGAATTCATCCTGGATTCTTCTCTCACTGAGTTGATTGGACTACAACAGTGAGCCTGGCAACAGAAACTCAGCCAGTTATTGTTGACAATAGAGGGGAATCTTGTAATTGCCATTACTCTTAGGTGGGCAAGAATGGGTAGTTACCCTCGGGGCAGTCCCTATCCTGCTCCTTATCCAGAACTTTGGGATTTGCTACATTTAAAACTGGGCTTTTCTTTCCCTCAAATCCAAATCTCCTGTTGTATCTACAAGTTTTTTCAGTAATTGAGTAATCTCATTTTTTTGCAGGTAAAGAGCCAAAATAGAGGTCAGGCATTGATGGTGCATGCCTTTAATCCCAGCACTTGGGAGGCAGAGGCATGTGGATCTCTGTGAGTTCAAGGCCAGCCTGGTCTACAGAGCTAGTTTCAGGACAGGCTCCAAAGCAATACAGAAAAACCCTGTCTCAAACAAACAAACAAACAAACAAACATGCCTCAAATCAAAAACCAACCAAACAAAAAGAGCCATAATAGATTAACATGTTCTAAACACAGTTTTTTTTTTTATCATTTCTAAAGGATAACTTGGTGAAGGCTACTGGGAACATAGTTGAAGGGGTGTTAGAATCAGAGGAAACACTGGGCAAGTCTCCAAGTCTTTTAGAAAGAGTGTGTTGTCAGAAATTTATAGGGGTCTCATGAGAGTTGCATTTGTTAAAGGGGGATTGGAGTTCCCTTTTGGGGTTCTTACTCTCACTAATAAATAATTTAAGAACATATTAAAAAGGAAGTTCAACAACAATTAAATCCCAGCAGCTCCAGGACAGAGATGGAGAAGAGGAGAGAAAGCCATGTCACTTGAATTAAGCTGGCATGGAGGTAAGCTGCCCATGGGGTCAGACAGGCAGTTAAACTGTTCAGAGGAGGGGAAGCTCTAGAAAACAAATTACTAGAGAGAGCACACTTAGGCTCTGACCAGCATCCCAAAGAGAGAGACAAAAGCTAAGAAAGAGAAAACGCTACAATCAGAAAGGCAGGGCAACTCAGAACCTCTTGTTGGCTCATAAGGACTGTGATCCAGGAAGAGTTCTGAGAAAGAAAAGTATATTATCTCATCAAAGGGATAATAATTATTACCTCTTCAGCATGGTATAATGTGACCCTCAACTTTCTGAGAGGAACTCTCTTAGCCAGGTGTTTGGCTGGTCCAACTAGATTGACTCTTAAAGGAGGAGATAATGGTATGTCTCCACTCAGAGACTAGGATGCCAGGAGGCAGTAGCTTTCCCTTAATGAACCTTTTATGCTGTAACTAGTACATCATTTGATTATCCTGAGATGAAACATGCTACTTTTTCTATATTCAGGCCTTTTCTGATACACACAGAAAGGGCTCTTAAATTTGGCTCTTAAGAATATCCCAATGTCAGCTGCATGGTGGTGGCGCACACCTTTAATTCCAGCACTCAGGAGGGAGGCAGAGGCAGGTGAATCTTTGTGAGTTCAAGGCCAGCCTGGTCTACAAGAGCTAGTTCCAGGACATCCTTCAAAGCCACACAGGGAAACCCTGTCTTGGAAAACCAAAGGGGGGGGAAAAAGAAAAAAGAAAAAACAACCCCCCCAAAAAACAAAAAAATTCCAAAAAATAAACAAAAAAGAATATCCCAATGTCATAGCATCTAACTGTCCCATCAGATTTTAGTACAGAACATGTTTTCAGTTCTTTCATAAATTTTAGAGTGACTAGAACACTAACTTTTAGTTGTTTGGAAGAGACAATAAGACACTGCTAATAATCATCTATTGCTAGATATGTATAAGAAACATCCTCCTGGTATTTTTTCTTCCATTTTATTTAGTGATTCCTCCCATTATTATTCTGTGCTTTCATTCCTTTATGCACTCAATAAACATTTACTGAACATTCCCTATAGCTAAGTGCTCATCTAGACGACAGGCTGGCAAACCATGGGCTGACAATCTGTTTTTGTAAATAAAGCTTTATTAGAACACAGATGTCTTCATGGTCTTACATGCTGTTTACAAGGCAGGGACAAAGGCCTACTGTGAAATTAGGGTGGCATATTCTTGGTACCCAGGAGAGGACCTCTTTGTTTAATCAGTGAGGGGAAGCATGATGGAAAATGAACAGGCAGGCAGGGACTGACTCAGTATGGGGCCTTATGTGCCAGGACTTGCATTCGGATTTGTTCCAATCATTTTGGAGAAGGAGCATGGTCTTATGCATAAATTCCAAAGAACATCTTGGATGTTAGGAAATGGGCTGCAAGAGATGAAACAAGGAGGATGATTCAGGTGGTACAGCAGTGAGGATGGCATGTAGATTCATATGGCACATTGTAACATTATGGGCTATGGGGCATGCTAGTAGATTGGATGTGAGGTCTTAAGGAAAAAAGAACATTAAATGTTACTGGCAACTTTTTGAATTGAGCAAACTAGTAAAGGGTAGCATATTTATCTAACTACAGAAGAACGAGGGAGCAACACATTTTGATGGATTTAGATGGAGTTCAGATTGGACAAATTAAGGTTGAGAAGTCTGTTAAAATGCAAGTAAAAATGTCAAGGAAAGGCTGGAGAGATAGCTCAGTGGTTAAGAGCGCTTGCTGCTCTTCTAGAGGGCTGAAATTAGTTCCCCAAATCCCATATTGACAGCTCAGAGATGCCTGTAACTCCAGCTCCAGGGGGTCCAGTACCTTCTGTCCTCCACAGGCACCTGTACGTATGTAGCATACACACACATACACACACATACACAAGGAACTTGAGTAAGTTGCCCGATATGCACTTTGCTGCTGAGAAGTGACATCAGAATCGGGATTTTGAAGCCTGTGACATGTGAGTAATCATTCTCATAGCAGTGAGACTGGAAGAGAACATGGAGGAAAACAATCCTGATATTTAAAAAGAGTAAGCAACCAACTGGATTTAAACACATCAACGATAACCTCATGAAACAGAATAGAATGCATTAGATCCAGGAGCTAATTCCTGGTACCTTACCAGCCAGGGCTTGACCCTTTCATGGGGTTGGTTCCTTGACTTTGACAAATCTTACAAAGCTATGCCTTTTAGCTTCTGATTTGAGCAGTAATTGTTTATCAGATCCCCAGTTACTCCCACTTGGAGGAATGAAGCTGCTTGATTTCCATGTGCTCTTATTCAGGAACATCTCTTGGCTCCATGTATTCAGGTATTGGGCTGTAAGGGATCCAATATTGGGAAAGCCTTGCAGCTAGACTCACGGGACACCAGTAGAGAGTTCCAGTTCCCCAGCAATTTCGTGCCCTGTTCTGGCAATGCCGCTTGAATGGTGATGCTTTGGTGTCTGTAGTCATGGAGTTGATCCTGTGCAGCATCCATCTCCCTGTGGCTGGAGAAGAGCTATCCATAGTCTCCAGAGTGGTTTGAATAAAATTCCAGGGCCTTGGGGTTCATGTGTGACTGGAGTGTGTCCAGGAGGTGTAGGTCCGGGCTAGTCTCAGATAACTGCTGTCATTTTCAAATGGGCCCAGACACTAGAGCCAGCTGACCTCTGCCCCCATTGCATCATCATCCCTCCACTGGGGTAAAAAACGGATATTGCTGCCCATGCTGTCTATTACTCACCTGAGCCAGTTTGAGGGGGTTCATGTCAGGCCATCTTGGACTTTTAGATGCTAAGATTCTGAATCTTCACAGTGACTTAGACAAGTTAATACCATTTTTTTTTAAATTTAGTTTCTTTTGTCTGTAACATGTGTATAATTCCAGCCTGTATTTATATACAACTTAAAGGAAATTACCTCTGTGAAAATGTTGGACTAGGTATTAATTTTACTATCAGTATTAGTTTCAGGATGTGGTATGCATTCCAGGACTTTTTTTTTTTTTTTTTGTAGCATGTCATGCTTTACATGGTGTTATGAAATGATGGTAAAATGGAGCAGCATTGGAAGATGGGAGGAGATACTAGGACAAGAAAAGGAAGATTTACATGTGGCACTATAGGGCTACTTCTGATCCTGTCTCTTCTATAGGTTTAATAATGTATCCATTTTGTCATTAAAGATCCCGTTCTGCTTCCTCCACATACACAGACGCTAAAAGCATCCAATTTAAACAGATTGAATTTCTTGTGTATGCCTTTGATGTTGAGAAGAAGCTCTGACATAAACAAGCATCAGATTCTTTCAGGGGTAGGACTATGCTGTGAGACTGGTTTCTACCTAAGTCTTGGGGAATCTTGGAGATTGTCAGTGATCTCCAGGGCAGCTCTGTTTATACACTAAGAAGAGGTAACTCAGGACAGTGCATCTGTGTTTACCCACGCTTTAAAATGCTTACAGTTCATCTTATAAAAATAAAAAATTTTAATTTATCATGCCTTAAGTGAGGTCTTAGTTTTTTTTTGGTGTGTGTGTGTGTGTGTGTGTGTGTGTGTGTGTGTGTCTGTGTGTCTGTGTGTGTGTGTTTCAAGCTGTTGACAATTGGCTGCTTCAGAAAGTAAGTTTGAGTAGAAAGGGTCTAGATGTATTCAAGGTTTAAAAAAAAACAATGATTTTTTATCAGTGTGGATATAAGAAAACATATCTTTGTTTCCATCCATTTGTCCAGATATGTATCTATCCAATAAATGCCAATAAATGCTTGTCTAGTGCTCATGGCTAGGTCCTGTGGTAGACAATGGGATTGCAGGGGATGGGGTGGGGAATATGGCCCACCATGTTTAGAACACCATATTCTAGCCAAGGAGACAGGCAAGGAAGCAAACATTTTTCAAAATCACTTTGACCCAGATTCTTGAAATAGTTATTACTTTCCTGTTCTAAAAGTCCTGATCTATTCTTTGGCTAAATTCCTTTCATCCTCTCATACTGAGGGTAGCTCAAAAGATATGATGTAGAGAAGGAAGGTAATTGGTGGTTTCATCCTAAGAGAACCAAACTGAAGCACCATGGTGTTCATTTGACTCTCAGATGTTTCACAGCCATGAAATTCTGGTCAAGAGTCTCTAGGCTGTAATTTCTTCTCTTTGTTCAACAGTGAGGCTCACAGCTAGCTTGCCTTTCACACACGATTGTTGTGAGCTTAAAGCAAGATAATGGATTAAGAGATTTTCGACTTATCACATGCACACACAGTATAGTATTATCTATAATGATGGAAAATAATTAAAATTATGTAAATGTCTCAAAACAAGACTGCAGTAGGTTGGGACTCACCCTGTGAATCATTCTAGCCAGTTGACTGTGAGCAATAATGATGTGTTGCCATGCCTAAGCTATGTTAATTAAAAGCTAATGTACCCCCTCTACAGTTCTTCTCCCAGGTGTAAGTAAACTAAAGACCACAAGTGCCACATTGTGTAACTCTGTAAGGGAAGCAAACCAGATCGCCAAGCTGCTGTGGAGGGGAACCATGTAAGAAAGCCACTTGACCCATAACATATTTTCTAAGAGGATGAAATAGACTCTTATGCTAAATGGTTGAAATTGCAGAGTACTTAGAGTACTTATTACAATATATCCAATTCTATCATGAGTATAAATGCAGTTAACTCCTTCAGGTTTTCAATATATTCATATATATAGGCAATTATATAATACAAATATATTTGCATATGTATGTTATATGTATGTTTGCTATTAATGCTCTTATTCAACACACTGTAGTATCACTTTTTATTATTTTCACTCAGTAATATATGCGAGATGTATTTTATGTTGGTACCTACAGCTATACTGTCCTAGATTTGATTATCAACTTGAAACAGCCTAGAGTCACATGAGAAGGCAGTTTCAGTCGAAGGATTGCCCTGATCATATTGTCTGTAGGTTATTCTCTTGATTATTAATTGATACAGGAAGGCACAGCCCATTCCTTATGCAGATGATCTCAAGCTAGATAAGAAAGTGAGACAGTGAGTGAGGCAGCAAGCTGAGTTCTTTCATCGCCCTGCCCCCAGGATTCTGCCTGACTTCCCTCAATGATTGTAACTTGCAAATGTAAGCCAATCAAGACATTAGTTTCCCCAATCACTTTTGGTATAAGTGTTTTATCACAGCAACAAAATGAAAATATAATATACCTTATTCTTTTTTAAAAAAACTTATTTTATTTTAATTTTTAAATTAATTGTTTTACTACCATAGGTTATTCCAGTTGCAGTTTCTCCTGCCTCCTTTCCTCCCAGCCCCTGCCTCCATTCCCCCTATGTTCCTACCCTCTTATACAGCCCCCTTCCATTTCTGTTTAGAAAGGGCAGGTCTCTCATGAGTATCAACAAAACATGGCATATGAAGTTGAAGTAAGACTAAGCCCTTCCCCATGTGTTAAGGATGGAGAAGGTGACCTGGTATAAGAAGTAGAGTCCCAAAGGCCTGTAAAAGGGTTGGAGACAGCAACTGTTCCCACTGTTAGGAGTCCTACAAGAAAACCACATATATGCAGATGGCCTAGCTCAGTCCCATGCAGGCTCCCTGGTTGTCAGTACAGTCTCTTTGAGCCCCTATGAGCCCAGCTTAGTTGATTCTGTGAGTTTTCTTGTGGTGTCTCAATTCCTCTGACTCCTATAGTCATTTCTCTCTCTCTTCTGCAGGATTCCCTGAGCTCTGCCTAATGTTTGACTGTGGGTCTGCATCTGTGTACGTCAGTTGCTGGATGACACCTCTCTAATGACAATTGGGCTAGGCACCAATCTCCTCACAGGAGATGGCCTGATCATCCTATGTATATCTTTTATTCCCAGAAGGCTAAGCTTGGGTTATCTTTGTAGATTACTGGGAAATTCTCTTGCTCTAGGTTTTTACCTGACCCTGAAATGCTCCCCCTTTCCAGTAGTCTCTTTGAGTACTTTCCCCCTAACCTGATTGCTCATGTTTCCATCCCGACTAACTTCAGTCCACTCACCAAATCTCTTCTATTTTTCCTTTCCAGGGAGATCTGTGTGCCCCCTATCCCCCATGAACCCTCCTTGTTACCTAGCCTCTCTGGGGCTTTGGATTGTAGCATGGTTATTCTTTGTTTTACAGCTAATGTCCACTTAAAAGTGAATACATTCCATGCTTGTCTTTTTCCATCTTGGTTACCTCACTCAGGATGATGTTTTTCTAGTTCCATTCATTTGCCTTTAAATTTCCTGACATCCTTGTTTTTAATGGCTGAGTAACACTCCATTGTGTAAATATACCATATTTTCTTTATCAATTCCTTGGTTGAGGGACATCTAGGTTGTTTTCAGGTTCAGGATATTACAAATAAAGGTACTATGAAACATAGTTAAGTAAGTGTCCTTGTGGTAGATTGAACATTGGCTATATGTCCAAGAGTGGTATAGCTGGGTCTTGTGTTAGATTGATTCTCAGTTTTCTGAGAAACCACCATACTGACTTCCAAAGTCAGTGTACCAGTTTGCACCCCCCCCCGGCAATGGAGGAGTGTTCCCCTTGCTCCACATCCTCTCCAGTATGAGCTGTCATCAGTGTTTTTGATCTTAGCCATTCTGACAGGTGTGAAGTGGAATTTCAGAGTCATTTGATTTGCATTTCCCTGTTGAGCATCTCCCTAAGTGTTTCTCAGACATTTGAGACTCTTCTGTTGAGAATTCTGTTTAGATCTGCACCCTAGTTTTTAAATTGGATTATTTGGTTTGTTGCTATCTAGTTTCTTGAATTCTTTATATATTTTGGAAATCAGCCCACTGTTGGATGTGGGGTTTGTGAAGATCTTTTCCCATTCTGTATGCTGCCAATTTTATTTTTCTGTTGACAGTATCCTTTGCCTTACAGAAGCTTTCCAGTTTCATGAGGTCCCATTTATTAATTGTCAATCTTAGTGCTTGTGCTATTGGTGTTCTGTTCAGGAAGTTGGTTCCTGTGTCAAGCATTCAAGATTATTTCCCACTTTCACTTCTATCAGGTTCAGTAAACATACCTTATTCTTTTAGCAGATAAAAATATTCTATATTAGGTACATGAACCTTCCTGTATTGGTGGATAATCTCTTTTCTTCTCAAATCATTTAAGTCTACTTGTATCTGTTTCTTGGAGCATGTAGAGTTGACATCTTAGAATAGTAATTTGCAATATGAATAAATGCTTCAAAACTATCTCCTATAGTAACCATATAAATTTTCTTCCACCTGAAGATTATGAGTCTCCACTCCCCACACCTCCATTTTAATGTTTAAGTGGTAATTTCTAAAATTTGCTGTTTATTTATTGTGGTAAGAGAAAACACCTCAAAACAGTGCGTTGAAAGAGCTGCCATTGTTTTCTTATGAGTCTACAGGTTATTGGATTCTGTTGGATATTTCCCTACTCCTTGTCACACAATCAAGGGCTACACTATTGGAACTCACTGGGCTAGAGAGATGAAGATAGTTCATATATCTCTTCAGTCAAAGCTGGCTGTCTCAGCCATGTGACATAGACATTTCACAGACGAGCTGGTGGGTACCAGGAAAACAATCAGAGCTACCTAAAAGCTTTGGATCTGACCCTTGAACTCCAAGAATACTGCTTATAGGTAATGGAACACTCCTAAGACCATCCAGGTCCAGGGAGAGTGTAAAAAGACGTGGACATTGTTGGTGGATGTATTAGCTACTTTTTGAATCACTTCAACCTAGTGTCCAACAGAAACAGTTTTGTTTTCTGCTTTCTGTTCTATGTACTTGTGCAGAACATTAGTAGTAGGAAAAATTCATTTCATGATGGACAGGAAACAGAGAGGGGTGGGAGGGAGGAGGGAGAGAGGAAGAGAGAGAGAGGCAGAGATAGAAGAAGACAGAGACAGAGAGAGAGAGACAGAGAGGAACATAGGAGGATACCAGGGAAGATACAGGTTCCAAGAACCCCCATCCCATTCACTACTTTGTTCAACTGGGTCCCACATCCTTTCACTTCCTTCTATCAATGCCAGCACAATAAGAATCCTATCATATTATTCATCTATTGATTAAGTCAGGGTTCCTATGATTTAGTCACTACAGGAAGTGTCATCACACACTCACCCATATACAAACCTTAGTAACTTCCAAAGAATTTCTTAACTCAACAATTTGCAAAATTAATCATCATGGCAGCTATTTTCCAGGACTACACAGTCATTATACATTATCAAAATTGTATCTTTGACTTTGGATGAAGTTGAAGAAATGGTATCTACATAAAAAGAGGTACTTAAAGCGTTTGATTCTTGAAAACCAAGTGAATGTGCTCATGGTAGTTAGGCTAGAGGCAAAGGAAGTCATACTGGGGATTTCATCAAAACATCTACCAGTAACTACTTAGATGAGCAGGTACACTGGTTACAATTCTTTCCCATTATAAACCTTTCTAAGTGTATCAATAGAAGATAAAATGAAAGAAAATCAGGTCAAAACTCATGTCCAACTATCTATCATCCACCTGGGAGCTCAAGGTTAGATAGGAGTAGAATCATTCAGAATAAATGATACAGAAGTATACAAGGTCTACATAATTCAGAGTGACAGTTCATTCATTAATCTTCTGCTCCTGAGATGCAGAAGGAAGGTAAGTTTGTAGTAAGAGGTGGTTGTTGGAGTAGAGGGAAGGGTGTTGGAAGCAAGCATCAGAAGTAGATCAGAAGCCTTTCCTGAGCTGAGCTCAAGATCTGGCCACAGTGTTGGGCTGTTAACTTTGGAATGCTGGGAAGAAAAGAACTAGAGAAATTTGGGCAAAATGTGGCATAGGGACATGTTTATCATCTGTCTCTTCATGGCTGGCAGAAAGGACCCTTTATCTTAAAGTATTCATTAAATTGTTGGTGATAGATGATTAAATATGACATTTCAGGCTTTCCAAAAATGTTGAAATGCTGAGCTAGAATCTACGAGGTTTACTCAGGATCAATGAGTTTGGTGGGTTAGAGGAGGGACGGTGAGGGTAGGGAAGGGGGAGGGCTGTGCAGGGAAAGTCTGCTCTAATGCTAAGTAAACAAGCTCTTTGCAGTCAAAGATGGACTTTTAATTTCTTTCTTATCTTTGTTGGTGGAATCTGCCTACTAGAATTCTTCACTGAATGGAAATGGGTATGGGATGTTTAGTGTGAATTTTCAACTTGATAGAATCCAGAATCACTCCAGGCATGCCTAATGAGGGATTATCTTGATTTCCTTAATTCAAGTCAGAAGACCCTCTCCACTATGGGTGACATTCTTTATTCCCTGGCTGGAATCTTGGGCCGAGTACATGGAGAAAGAGAACTAAGTGACAGCTTGCATTTACTGCTCTCCTCTTCCTGACTGTGGATGTAGCATGACCAGTTGTTTCCAGTTCCTGCTGCTGTGACATTTCCAGCAGCACCCAGATAAAAAAACTAGCCACAGTGGTACACTATAGTTGGAACTATAGTTCTAGCTCTGAGGGTAGAGGTAGGGATGGAGAGAAGTGGTTCCCAGTCAGTCTAGGTCATATTTGTGAGCTCTGGGATCAATGAAGGACCCTGTCTCAAAAAGTGAGAAAGTGAGGTGGAAAGCAACTGAAGGAGTTACCTGACATCATGTGCACGTGTGTGCATGCGTGCGCGCGTGCGCACACACACACACACACACACACACACACACACACACACACCCCATTTAAGTTTTAATCTTCCTAATCCCTAAACCCTCTACTACCGCTGCTTTGGGAACTACCACTAAGATTTTGTTTCTTTTTTCTTTTCTTTATTTTTTTTTCCCTGTTCCTGTCCCCCGGGGTTATGGCAAACAACACTCAGAAGTCCGAGGCTTCACGCCAAAGCATCATCTTCTTACAGAAGCCTATAGGCTGGTGAGTGTTCCTGTGCTTTAGCCACTCTTCTTTACAGTTGTGCTCTGTGGTGGTCCGAGTGGCCACCTGACATGGCGGGATAGCTCACGTTTGACTATTAGCTGCATGTGGACTGGTGTAGGGGCTCACTTGGGATGTTAGGTGTGTGCTCTATCATATAAGCTCCAGCAGGATAGCCTAAGCTTGCCCACATGCTAGCGAGAGGGTTCGGCACCCAGACTTACAGAGGAATGAATTTTAGAGCAGATCCAGATTCAAGCTGTGGAAATCCTCAGTTCCACTTTCCAATGGGAGAAGCAGCAAAGCCACATTTCCTAGGGCATGGAAGCAGGAAATAGACAGATTCAGGCCCAATTGTGCAAATTATGAATCATAGGCTCTAAAATACCAGAAACACAGGGCTGGAGAGATGGCTCGGTGGTTAAGAACTCATGTTCTTATAGAAGATCCAGATTCAACTCTCAGCATCCACATGACAGTTCACAGCATCTGTAACTCTAGTTCTGGGGAATCTGACATCCTCTCCTGACCCCTCAGGCACCAGGAACATGTGTGGTACATATACATGTGTCCAGGAAAAATACACACATCAAATAAATAAATTCACAAAAATTAAAAAAAATAGCAGAAACAGTTTAAAGATTTCCATATTAAGGCCTTGTTATACCTTCATATTTTACCGGCTTCCTCTTTGTATTTGTGCCTGAAGCACCTCCCAATATTTACTGCTTGGAAGGGTTGAGACTAAACCAGAGTCTGGGTGCTTGGATCTACAGTGTGCATGAAGAGGGTAGTTTAGAGGAGTAGATAAAGGCATGGCAGGAATGGGGTGAAAGGAGGGGATGGGGCTGGCTTTCTTGAAATGCTATGCAGATAGCATATAACTTTAACGTTATAGTTCTCTGCTCTGTCATTTTCCCCTTTGAAGGGATTGTACCCTCAAATCACAGAAGGTCAGCCAGAGGAACAAGAACTCAAAGGGACTCAAAGCATAAAGCAGAATAATCAGGGATAGTAATATGAACTTAGAGAAAGCAGGAAAGAAAAAGACTACTCGGTGAGTTCCTCTGATGCGACTGAGCTTTGAACTCTGAGGTTATTTTGCATTTCAGTTTCCCTGTAGCTCCTGTACCTGTGACACAGTGAAAAACATCCTTGTTAAATAGTAAGTAGGGCAAAAATCCTGTCTGCTAGCATTCTGCCATGGAGCAGGGATCGGGGCAGGAGGTTCCACTCTTCATTAGGATCTGTAGGCAGTTGCTGCAGTTGACAGGCACTGTCTTCAGTGATGTAGCCACTATCAAAGTCCCCATGCTTCTGTGAGGAGCCCTAATTAAACTCAGTGTGTCACCAAGGGAAAACAACAGGGCTGGGGAGAAACCCCAGTCACTTGGCA
The DNA here is from genome assembly GCF_943737965.1 of Phodopus roborovskii. Taxonomy (NCBI): domain Eukaryota; kingdom Metazoa; phylum Chordata; class Mammalia; order Rodentia; family Cricetidae; genus Phodopus; species Phodopus roborovskii. Next base: position 17,278,201 of record NW_026125295.1, on the reverse strand, counting down.
TGAGTGAGGGACCTGAGTTATATCTCCAGATTCCATGTAAAAAGGTCAGGCATGATTATAGTACATGTCAGGTATGGTGGTATATGTCAGGCATGGTGGTATGTGTCAGGCATGGTGGTGGTACTTGTGATCTCAGCACTGTGGAAGAGGAGATAGGAGGCTTCGTGGTGTTCCCAGGGCCTGCTTCAGGTACAAACACAAAGAGCCAAACAATTTAATTGGTGAGCTTTGGATCAATGAAATACCTTGTCTCAAAGAAGGTGACAGTATTTCTGAGGATGATGGCCAAAATTGTCCTTTGGTCTCCACATACATATGTGCACCCCTCCCATGAACATGAACATAAACATAAACACACACACACACACACACACACACACACACACACACACACACAATTTTTAAGGTCTAAAAGTAAGAGGGGGCTGCTTGGGAAGAGAAAGGGGATCATCAGGAATGGAGGACAAGAGAGGATAAGAGGGGTAATTATAATCAAAATACATTATATACATGATGTATAAAAGTCATAGTAAAACCCACGGTTATGCACAGTCAATATGTGACAATAAAAAACTTGGGAAAATTAAATACCCAGGAGAATTTGTCTCCGAGTATTTGCTAGATGATGCAGGGTGATTTACTACCCGAGGGATGGAGAAATGGAGTCACAGTTTACTAAGAGATGTTGCCAAGCCTCAAAGCTTAACTGGCAGCTTTGCCTTTCTTATTTGTTATTCAAAGTCAGTGATTGGAGGGACTGAGAGTCATTATTCATTGTTGAAAATTAAAGGGTGGAGAATGGAGTTGGGTAGCACAGAAGCCAGAAGCCACTGGGTGTTCTTCTCTGTCAACCCTCTACCTGTTCCTTTGAGGCAGGGTCTCTCCCCGAATCCTTGGTGAGGTTGAAATCCAAAAGCCCCAGTGATCATCCTGTCTCTATCCACCTTCAGTTCCTGGAGTTATAGTATGTGCAATGGGGAAATCCAGCTTGTTCCAAGGATGCTGGGACCCTAACCCTCATGATTGCACACCAAGCATTCTTAACAGCTGTGCTGTCTTGGTATCCCGAGTCTAGCATTTTCATCCCAATGGAATCAGACGTTGAAACATTCCAAAGCTACTACAATCAAATGGATCTTTTGTTTATAGTCTGGGAAGGAAACACTTGGGATCTCTCAACTTTGCCAGACCTGAAGGGAAGTTAGCAATAGCAGGTGTGTGGAGGACTCTGAGGACAAATGTATTAGAGTTGAGACCATCTTAAGGCTTCTTTGGATCCTAAAAAAGCAACGCTTTATCACAAACAACAGACACTGGCACTAATTAGTAGGTGATAAAACACAGGTATAGAGGGCTTTGGGTTTCACGGATGTTTTGTTACTGTCATTTAAAAAGACTCAGTAATCAGTACTAATACAATAGAAGGATTTATTTTTAAAATGAAAACTAGGATAAAGGTTCTTAATAAAAATTAAGTTTAAGACTGCAATATTTTGCTCATAGGTTCTGTAGGATGATTTGCCAGGGAAACAAAGCCCCAAACTCAACAGTCATACTCAACAGATTCCGTAGGGGAGGAAGCAGCCTGGAACTTGTCACAGTGTCACTGTGGCTTGGGGTGGAAGTCATCTGATGTATTCCCCCTCTCCTATCTGTCACTTGATCCTGGTTATTGACTGAAAGCACAGCTGAGCTCTACATAGCTTCTCCATGTGGTTTTGTTCAGCTTCCTTGAGGTATAGTGGCTAGGATCCAAAAGTAAACATCCTAAGAGAAAATGCTGGATGTGAAAATGTTTGCGTGATCTAGCTTCAAAAGCTGCAGAGCATCGTATCTCTGCTCTTTTGGTTGTGGAAGCTACAGAGTGTTCCCAAAGTCCAAGCAGAAGAGACATAGACTCTGTCATTCACTGGAGGAATGTCAAGGTCATGGCGTAAGAATGAGACGAGGGCAGTGTTACAATAATCTTTGGATAACAACGCAACAGAGATAGTTGTTCCTTTTTCATTATTTATGGCTGGGGTCATCATAACCTATATCTTTCCCGGCACAAGAGACTGGCTGCTTTGACCCCTTCCTGGATAAAGAGAAGGCCGTGAACCAACTTATCCTGTAAATGGAAAAGATAGAACTCCAGATTCACTCCTGTCACAGCCAGCTGGACCTCTTCCCCTATAAAGTTGTAGAAATCTGAGACACTATGCCCCCTTGTCTTCAAGTTATTATTTAAAGACCTTTCACTCTCCCTGTACATCTTAGTTGCCTTCCTGAACAACACAAAGGTTGTTTTCAATATGACTGCTTCATGCCTTCTTGGTTTAAAAAGAAAAGCTGGTGGTACTGTTTGAGAAGGTTATACGACCTTTAGCACATGAGGACTTTGTGGAGGAAATTTGTCATGGGGATGAGCTTTGAGGCTTTCTGTCTACTTCCAGACTGCTGGTGCGTGCATGTGATAGGCTGGCCTCACGCGTTGGTTGCCATGCTTTCCCCTACCATGATGGGATGTATCCCTCTCACCCGTAAGCCAAAGCTTTCCCATCTTAAGGGGCTCTTGTTGGAGTGACAGAAAAGAAAGGAAGATTGATCCTTTGCCCTACACCAAAGAGCAATGCTTTGGATCACTTGCTTCCCTCTTCTCTCCTGTAGAGCTTGTAGGTAACTTAAGCTGGCCTCACAGAAGTCCTCTCTTAGGGATCTGAAACTGTACATGACTGGTGGGTGGTTCTGATGTTGCATTGGTACAGCATGTTGAGCCATTGCTTATGCTATGCCGCTGAAGCACAGGGGTGTGAAGGAAGGTTTTGTGTGTGTGTGTGTGTGTGTGTGTGTGTGTGTGTGTGTGTGTGTGTGTGAGTGAGAGAGAGATCATGTGGGTGAAAGGATATGTGGGAACATTTATAAGAAGTCGGGGTAAAAACCAGTATTGAGGGTGTGATGGTCTTGAGTTTAAGCTCCTGGCAGTGTCCAGCTGTGCTTCATTTATTTAGGTTCTAAAACCACTGCTACTACCGGAGCTATTCCTCCTTGCTTGGGGAGTCCCACATGTACAAATCACAGCTAACATGTATTCCAACCTTATAAAACATGAACTTGACATGATAGTTCAGATGAAACCCATGCATCTGAGCCATCCTCCTGGCCACCCTGGTCCCGATACAGCCTGCTGCCCCCCCCCAGACACAGCCTAGTGCCCTCACCAGATACAACCTGGTGCCTACCCCCAAACATAGCCTGGTGCCTCCCTCCCCCCTCAACAGCCTAGAGCACTTCTCCAGACACAGTCTTGTGTCCCCCACCCCTGACACAACCATGTGCCCCGGTCCCCCACTGACACAGCCTGGTGTCCATACTGTAGAATTCTTGATGAGTCTCATCCTACACTTTATTATTCTCTGAGGATGCAGCAAGGACAGACCCAAAGGTTGTGAGTAGCATCCTGGACCTGGGGGAGACAATATCACCTCCCTATGATGTTGCAAAGAAAGGAACTGAGTACTAAGAGGGGGAGGTGTTTGCCCAAGGTTGGATATTAATTAACCAGGGTGGGGGAGGTTGGGATGAAATTGCAATTCTGATTGCCACTCAGAGAGCTGAATCAGCCACAGCCACCTGAGAGGAAGCCCAGGGCCAACTGAGGGACCAAACATATATTTTGCTTCACTTTTCTCTGCACCTGTTGGTTCTCATAGAGACAGAATCTGTGTGAAAATCTTACTGCCAACAATGACAGACAGTTAGGTGGCCGTCCTGCTTCAGGGAGCCTGGAGAGTGGAGGAGACTAGAAGACATTCATTCTAGGGGTCAGATTCAATTTGAGCAAGCCCCACATGCTGCTGCAAATCTAGCAACACAGGCCAGGTTACAACAAGCATGCACATGGAAATCACCTCAGCTCTCCCCAGCAGGGGAGGAGAGCCCATACCTAATGTTTCAACTGAGCCACTTTCAGTTCCGAGAGGCTCATGCAGTGATTTCATTTCAACTTTTTTATTCTGGAATTATTAAACACATGCAGAAGTAGACAAACTAGTAAGGGATCTTCTGACAGACTTTTAGGAAAACTTTACAGGTATATAAAACAAGCAGCTGCATGTATGTATTGAAAGCATATAATTGGAAAGGTTTTGTTGCACACACAGTCAAGATGAGTGTCATTTTAAGCGTCCCTTACCCTTGTTTATTTATTTATTTTTTTAATGCTCCCTTATAATCTGTGACTGCTGTGGTCTCTTTCAATGCCCTTCTCTTCTTGCCCCTGTCTGCAGGAGATAACCAGCTGCTCTCTGTCCCTACTTTAAATCACGACGTTTGTAAGCAGGGTGGTAGCGTCAGAAAGCATATTTGTCACACATGCATCTCTGTCCCTCCCCCCACATGCTCCATCATGAAACACAAGAAAAAAAAAATCAAGTTTTCAAGATAGTGGCTTGCAGAACACAAAATAGAGCAAGTGTGAGTCTAGGATTCTGTGACTGCCCTGTTTCATATCCAGGATATGTCCAAGCTCATTTTTGCGTTTGAAAACCCACCAATCCCTGAGCTTGAAATTCCACCAATTCCTAGGCTTACCCCAAGCTCAGTACTTGAAATCCCACCAATCCCCAGCCCTGGAAATCTCTACCCTGGAAAACTCCTCCCCTAAGAAACCTTATATAATCCTGTCTCCTACTCAGATCCCTGCTATTTCTCACCAGAACAGAGATAGCGCCCTCTGGTGTTTTCTCAATAAATCGCATGTGTGAGGTTTGTTTTGCAGTCTGATCCTCTGGTATTTCTTGGATCCAGACTGCCAGAATACTTTTCCCTTCAGAGCTGCAACATTTATACACAGGGCTACGCTAGTGCCAACTCAGTACTTACCAGTGTATCATAAGTGCCAGGTGCCACTTAAATTGTCTGAGACCTTGTATTAGTCATGTTCTCCAGGGAAACAAAACCAGTAACCCCTCCCCCCCTCTCATTATTTGGAGTCATTTGATCATTTGACAGAATTGGCATTAGTGGTTGTAAGGTGGTGTGGTGGTTGAATGAAAATGGCCCCCATAGACTCTCATAGTTAAATGTTTTGTTTCCAGTTGGTGGAACTATTTAGGAAGTATTAGGAGGTGTGGTCTTGTTAGCGGAGGGATGTCATGGGGATGGGGTTTGAGGTCTCAAAAGCTCATACCAGACCCAGACTCTCTATTTACAACCTGCTTATACATCGGGATATAAGTGCTCAGTTATTGCTCTAGCGCCATGCCTGCCTGCCTGCTGTTATACTCCCTGCCATGATGAGCTCACACTATGAAACTGTAAGCAAGCCCACAATTAAATGCTTTCTTTTATAAGATGCCTTGGTCATGGTGTCTCTTCACACAACAGAACAATAACAAGACAGATGGTCAAGTGTGTACAGCTCAGGGTAACTGTTCCCTGAAGTGAAATTATGTTGTCTTTCTTACCTGTAAGGATAAAATAAACAACTGCAGCCTCTACCTTTCCCCAATTGCTTCTAGGGTGCTACTGGCTTGCACCTCTGGCAGGAGCATGAGTTAGGGATGGTCCTCCTACACCTTCTGGCCCTAGGCTGTGGCTGTGGGTGTCAACAGAGGGTTGAGTGTATCCAAAATATTTCAAAGCATCTTTTGTGACTTCCCTAGAAATAGAATGCGTCCCTCACCCCGAATCTGTAACTAAGCTCTAACCATCCAAGCCAACCCACTACCTAAGAGGCAGGGTCAGGCTGAGGCCCTTGGGGAGAGGATAGAAGTCTTGCCTGCTAAATGGCTGTTCCTTTTGCTTTCTTCTGCTGACCTTTAAAACAAACCCAGAGGTACAAGTAAAAATAGCTTTCCTTGGCATTGAATAATCTGGCTTCCCTTGACAAAGAGGTCACAGATTCCCTTCCTGGGTGGTTTCTTCTTTTTTGATTAACTAGGCAAATCTGTCGAGGAAAGCACATTCGACTCCTGTGAGGAAGAAAAATGGAAATGCTTGAACAGAGGACATCTTTTTTTAAAACTGCCTTTTTTTTTGGTGACTTCCATTTGATCTTCTAGAACCCGTGAACTATAGATCTGTGGGTTGGAATGACAGCAACAGAGCTAAATGTTTTGTTTTGTTTTGTTTTCCTTCTAAAGCAACTACAATGTACCAAATATGTCCCAATCACAAAGAAATTGGAGCTCAAAGTCAGGAGAGGAGGATTTCATGTCCTAAGTGTAGTTCTTGGGGGATGCATATGCAGATTCCAGCAGGACTTAGCCCTTCCTCTTGGCCTTATACTCTGTGTCTCTCAGCTTCTTTCCCTCAGCTGCTAAAGAGGTGTGACAAGAATCTCGGCTTTTCTTTGTGTCCAAGACCTTTCCAACAGTAAATGGATTTCCACTGAAGTACTTTACTAATTTAAAAATGATTAAGAGTGAAGACTTCAGAAGCTTGAGAAAATTAAAATGATTATCAGGTCTCATGTCTAATTGTCACACTGAGTTTAACTTTGTGAAGATAACATGACAGCTTACTGAGTTATTTTATTAATGCTTTGGGTTCTAGATAGAACTTTAATTCTGAGTCAAAATAATTTTAACAATGCCATTTAATTTTTCCAGTGCTAAGTCATTTCCTGTTGGTGGGGCCAAAAATAATTCACTCGTTTTTCAGTCTATAGTCTTAAGGAGCTTTAACAAGTCTAGATGACCATGTAATCACCACTATAACCTGCAGAATATATTTCCATCATCCCAATAATGGATGGTTTTTATGGTTGTGAATTCCACTTTCCAGGTCCCAGATATATAGTGTTTTTTTTTTTTGTTATTAAGTATAGATTTCTCTTATATACAATTTTGTATAAATAAAATCACATAGTATAATCTGATTGCCTTTGATTTCCTTCACTTAGCATAACATTTATGAGGTCAGTTCATGTGAATATGAATAGTTCCTTTTTGTTGCTGTGTAGTATTCCCTTCTTAGGATATGTCAATGCCATAATTTGCTTATCTACTCACCCATAAATAATGGGCAGAGATTGGTTGCTTCTACTTTTATGAGATGAGTAGGAGTGAAACTACTATGAATATTTATGTATAAGTCTCTGTGTTACATTTACTTGAGCAAATATTATGAATTTAGACCTTATTGTAATAAGTGTATGTTTCACTTTAATAAAAGTTTGCTAAGCTGTTTTCCTTAGTATTGACATTATTTCCCATTTCATTTGCAATGAATTCCAGTTTCTTTACACTTTCTTCAACACCTAGCATTGTAAATGTCTTAATTCTTAGCTATTCTCACATGTGTTAGTGATGTACCAACATGTTATATATTTCCATTTCTTTAAGAATCTATATTCATGTGCATAGTGTTGATTTGTACATCTCCTGTCTTGAAATTTTTATTTACATTTTTTTTTGCCCATTTTGATTGGTTCTTTGTAACTATTAAGTAATACAGAATAGAAAGTATCAGAGCACACTGTAGCTGGTATACTTTGTTTCTAAATATAGACATGTTACTGTAGGTATCTATGTATGAACAGATAAAATGAACTCATTTGTGCTGCAGAAATGGCTCAGCAGGCAAAGTGGTTACTATGCAGGTATGGGGACCTGAGTGGGGATCCCTGGCAGCCATGTAAAAAGCTGGGTGCCATGGATCTTCCCTGTAACACTGTTCTAGGAAAGCAAAGACAGGAGGCTCGCTGACCAGACAGCCTAGACAAATATATCAGCTGCAGGTTCAGTGATAGACCATGTCTCAAAAAATAATGTGGAGAGCAATAGAAAAAAACATTTAATATCAATATCTGGCCTCTACAAACACTGATATACACATGTGCATGCATGCACACATGTATTTGCATGTACATAAACACACTCAAAGTTGCACAAAATAACATAAAATAAAATACAGGTATCAATAGTGTGCTGCAATCTTAAATATATTTACCTCAATGTTGTTAGATGTGTACCAAACAGTTCCCTTTATAACTGAAGACAACCGAAGGCCATATTTCCCCATCCTTCCTGTCCCTCTTTTTATCCTAGCTTGGTCTTGAACTCACTCAGTCACCCAAGCAGGTGCAACCTTCCTGTCTCATCCCTTCTTCCAAATAACCAGGAAGCTGGGAGCCATAGATCAGGCAGAGCACTGATCCACAGCATAGAAGGCCCTCACCAGGTGAATCACTGCTGTGCAATACTAATGCTTCTTAAGAAAGGGGCACAAATACTGAGTAGAAGAGGTGTCATTGTCACCATGACAAAACTGTCTCCAAATGTTACACATAAGGAATAGAAAGAAGGTTAAAAAAAAACCTAATACTTATAGAACTTTTATTAAATACTAAGACTCTGCTTGGCAGTGACCTTGCAATATTCTCATTTACCCTACCTTATGAGGTAGATGTGCAAATGTTATGAAAACTTATTTTATAATGCGAGGAAATGGAATTTTAGAGAGGTTATGCTGTGTGCTGAGTTCACATTGCTGGTTGCAGAGGCAATGTTGATGTCTCTGGATATTGTATACATAGAAATGCATGGAACATAAAGGGCCTAGTGCACTTTGGGTGTAATTTATTCAGGAGTACTTCATTAAGGTACAATTTATTCAGATAAAATTTGTTTTATATTTTAATACTTTACTAAAATGCTTCTAGTTTTTACATTGGAATCCATCTTTGTAATGATTTTATTAAATGTACAAACCTGATGGTCATGAGCTTACACTCTGAAACTGTAAGCAAGCCCACAATTAAATTCTTTCTCCACCAAGGCCGATTCAGATTTTCTGTTGCTCACCCACAAGAACATTTGGTCCCATCTTATGCTCTGCTGAGATGACCTGACTGCGTTCTACTTCTTACATTAGACTGACTTGGAGTTGTGCATCTGAAGTGTCTACAGTAAAGCCTTCACCTCACCTGCTTGATTGCTAAGTGCTTGATTGCTGAAAGTGGAAATCATCTCTAGCTGTTGACTTTTGGATTCATGAGAGTAGATGGAAAAGCATGGTAGGGAAAAAAACCCTATGATGTATGGCAGAAAAAAGGCTAGAGTAAAAATATAGGTTATTTTAAGCATTTTTAAAATTCAATTTATGCCCTTTAGTTAATTTCTATTTGAAAACAGTAGGCATAATTTTCAAGAAAGGTTTTGAGTTTATTAGCTGTATTGGCTTGGGAATTTTGTACTGCTTGGGGGAATTTTCTTCCTCTACTATAGCCTTACAAAGAAAAAGCAATTGTCTGTGTGTGATTTCAAAAGGTTACACTTAAGACACATCCAGAAATCAGTAGCCTTGCCTATGTAATCTCTGTGCATAGGTAGCATTGGGCAGCTTGTGTAGAAGCTTGTGTAGATGAAGACTACAACTGAGATCCCAGCCCCTGTCCTGACCCACTGCTGCTGAGCAGGGACAACCACCGGAACTTGGTAGCATATGTCAATGATAAGTCATGGGCAAAGGGAAACACACAGGACCATGTTATGTAGGTGGATTTTCAGTCAGGAGTGTAGGCTCCAAAATAAATGCACAGAGGCTTAGCTTATACTAATCGTAAATGTTTGGTTGATAGCTCAGTCTTGTTACTACCCAACTCTTACATTTAAATTAACCCATATTTCTTATCTAAGCTTTGTCATGTGGCTCATGGCTAGTTACCTCATTTCCTCTACATCCTGCTTTTTCAACAGCTGGATATTGTCTCTCCTGAGTCTGCCTTCTTCCCGGAGTCCTCTGTGTCTGACTGTCCTGCCTATACTTTCTGCCTGGCTATTGGCCTGCCAGCTTTTTATTAACCAGTGAGAATAATACATATTCACAGTGTACAGAAGGATTATTCCACAGCAATGTCAAGTCTAAGTTGCAGCTGGTGTCAAGGCCCAAGCTTCCCATTCTTATCCCAGACATCTTAATTCTGCCTTGTTCCTCTGGCAAGACATTATTTCCATTGTCAGGGGACACTGTAGCATTCTGGGTACTGCCAGGGCAGAAGGGAGCTCTTGCATTCCTGGGTGGCAACTCTGCAGTGGTCTAGTAATGGATCTTGGATGCAGTTTTACAAGCCCACTGTTGCCTTGAGTCAGAGTTGGGCATTCCCAGGAAGCTGGGAGCCATAGATCAGGCAGAGCACTGATCCACAGCATAGAAGGCCCTCACCAGGTGAATCACTGCTGTGCAATACTAATGCTTCTTAAGAAAGGGGCACAAATACTGAGTAGAAGAGGTATCATTGTCACCATGACAAAACTGTCTCCAAATGTTACACATAACGAATAGAAAGAAGGTTAAAAAAAACCTAATACTTATAGAACTTTTATTAAATATGAAGACTCTGCTTGGCAGTGACCTTGCAATATTCTCATTTACCCTACCTTATGAGGTAGATGTGCAAATGTTATGAAAACTTATTTTATAAAGCGAGGAAATGGAATTTTAGAGAGGTTATGCTGTGTGCTGAGTTCACATTGCTGGTTGGGGTGAGAACCAGGATGCAGAGGCAAGGTTGATGCCTCTGGATATTGTATACATAGAAATGCATGGAACATAAAGGGCCTAGTGCAGTTTGGGTGTAATTTATTCAGGAGTACTTCATTAAGGTATAATTTATTCAGGTAAATTTTATGTTTTATATTTTAATACTTTACTAAAATGCTTCTAGTTTTGGAATCCATCTTTGTAATGATTTTATTAAATGTACAAACTTGTACAGTCATTACTCCAGCTCAGATTTTGAATGTTTCTGTCCAAGTCTACTTTTATGTAACTAAGCCTTGGCATAAAGTGGAGAGTGAAAATACTATAATCCGGGGACTGGGCAGATGGCTCAGCAGCTAAGGGTACTTATTGCTCTTGTAGAGTACATGAGTTCAGTTCTGAGTACTCAAGCTCCTGGGGACCCAATAATGTCATTTGGTCTCTGCAAGCATCTATACACCTTTACACACACACACACACACACACACACACACACACACACACACACACGATCACCTAAAAACACCATAATTTCATTGATTGCATATATACTTTTAATAGACTTCAAAGGAGGTGCCACAGTTACCTTAAGTTGTCAACTTGACATAAACCTAGGATCACATGGGAGGAGAGAACCTTAACTGAAGAATTTTCCAGATCATTCTCACCTGTGGGCATGCCTGTGCAACATTTTCTTAATTGCTAATTGATTTAGGAGGGCCTAACCCATTGTAGGCAGTGTTATCCTTAGGCAAATGGCCTGGGTTAAGAAGGTTAGCTAAGCAAGGCAGATGGATCTAGCCAGTAAGTAGCATTTCTCCATGGTTTTTGTTTCAATTTCAAGTTCCTGTCTTGACTTCTCCTGCCTTGATTTCTCTTGATGATGGACTGTAAGCTATGATAGGAAATAGACCATTTCCTCCCAAAGGTGTGTTTGGCCACAGTTTATCAAGCAACAGAAAAGCAACCTGGAACAGGAAGGAAGTGAATGTTGATTTATGGAACAAAACCACCATTCAACTTCCTTGAGTAAAACAAGGATGGGTGAGATTTCCAGAAGGGCAATTGTAGGAGTCAACAATGGCCGGAATAGTCATGTGACAGGCCTGTGAAGTAAGCTGTGTGGGGTCTCCTGGTACTTACCAAATACATGCATTTTTTTTTTCAATGCAGTGACAAAATACCCAACAAGAAACCACTTAGTGGGGAGGGTTTAATTGGGCTCTTGGTTTGAGAGTGTAGCCCATCATGGTCACATTGCATCTGTCTGTAGTCAGGGTGTGGAGGATAGAAAGGTAGTGCATCTGGGCTATGGAACCTCAAAGCTGGCCTCTGGTGATCCACTTCCTATAACAAAGCTCTAGCCACTTCCTAAAAGTTCCAGAACCTTCCAAGACAGATTGAAAGGGCTTATGGGTGATATTTCGCATTCAGACCATGCAAGTTTGAAACGTCAAACCATCAGCTAGCTTTCACAAAGCTCTACTTATATTCCTTCCTGGATGATGACACATTTGGGCATAGGAAATTGAGACCATGGCTCTGTACATATTACTTTCTTTCTGCCTGCATCTGGAATATTTTTCTAGTTGTGACTTAAGGATCACATTCCCTAGGCAATGGCCGATGACCTTTTTCCTCCCCTTTCCCAAGTAGAGCTTATAGTCTCCCATAAAACCTTGCATTATTGATGCTATATAATTCTCCTCACTGTATTGTATAACCCCCAACTTATCTGTGCTTCTTCCTCTATAGAGTGTAAGTTAGTGGCACAGGACTTTCCCCCCTTTCAGTAGTAAAGGTGCAGTCCGGAGAACTGAAACGATATAATAACTGCTGATTAGAACATGTTAAGGGTTTGCTAAGAAGGTTGGCTGCAAAATTTGAGAGTCCATTGCTGTTTAAAGGATGAAAAACCATCAGAAAAGGATCTAAACTGATCTGTGTGTGTGTGTGTGTGTGTGTGTGTGTGTGTTTGTGTGTGTGGTGAAGTATAACAAGGAAGAGTTCATAGTTGTAGGGTTAGGGGATGGAGAATTGCTTGAGGTTTCAGTTATACATAGTACTTCACAGGGCTTCTGGGGGCTCACTTGGTAGAGAGGCTTCCATTTATGAAAATCCAAACACCAACATAAAAAAATGGTGTAGTGGCACATGTCTGTCATCCCAGAGCTTGGAAAGTAGAGACTGGAGGCTATCTGAGGCTTGCTGGCTAACTAGTCTACCCAAATTGATTAGCTGTGGGTAGTGAGAGACTTGGTCTCAATAAAACAGGGTAGGGATTGGTTGATAAGACACTGGACCTTTGGCTTCCACACACAGTTCACACACACACACACACACACACACACACACACCACATGACTTCATCAAGGTCCCCTAAGCCTCTAAATCAGTGGCTTTCAACCTTCCTAATGCTTTGACCCTTTAATACAGTTCCTCATGCTGTAGTGACCCCCAACCATAAAATTATTTCCATTGCTACCTCATAAATATAAATTTACTGTTGTTATGAATTGTAATGTAAATATCTGTGTTTTCTGATGGCCTTAGATGATCCCTGTGAAAAGATTATTTGATTCCCAAAGGGGTTATGACCCACAGGTTGAGAACCACTGATCTATATTTTAGGCCTCCTTATGCAGCCCAAGATTAATTCAAATTTATAATTCTCTTTCCCCTCTGCCTTTCAAGTGTTGTATTATAGACACCATGCACATCACACTCAATTTAGAAATTATTTACCTTACTTAGCTCCTTAATCTTGGAAATATTAATATTTCTTAAAAATATTTATTTGAGAATATTTTAAGCAAGGTCACTGGGTTTTGATTTAATTCAATTTAGCATAACCCCAGGTCTCATTTTTAACAAGTGCATGTTGCCTGAGAAAGTATTACCTTCTTGTGTGGTATTTGCAAATGTTCTGTCTATAGCAATTATATTTTCTCTTGGCTGCCATACAACTGTGTGTGATAACTAAATGAATTATCTGCAGCCTTATTTTAAATAAGAACATGGATGCTAATAATGATTTAAGTACTTCTTCTTCTCCTCCTCTTCCCCCATCCACCTCCTCCTTTTGTTCTTCCTCCTTCTTCTTTTTCTGAGATAGGGTTTCTCTGTGTAACCCTGGCTGTCCTAGAGTTAGTTCTGTAGACCAAACTGGCCTCCAACTTACAGATCCTCTTCCTCTTGGGTGTTAGGATTAAAGGCGTGTGCCACCACAACTTCTACACTTAATAGGCTGGCCTCCAGTTGATTCGATTTCTACATTTTGATACATTTATTTGTCCCCCCTTGCCACACCTCGTGTGTGTATGTGCCAGACAGTGCATTTACAGAGGTCAGAGGACAACTTTTGGGAACCAGTTCTCTCCTGTCATCAGGCTTGGCGATTGTCACCTTCACTCACAGCGCCATCCCAACAGCCCTAACTGACCTATCTTTAAGCAGACCATTTAGTTGATCTTTGCACACACCAGCTAAATTCCTCCCATTGTTGTTTCACCTCATGTGCTAAAGAATATTGCTGACCTGTTGAGGGTTTCACTAATTGTTGGTTGTAAGACACTGTGGCTACTGCTGATTTATATATATACACCCACTGGCTTATTTGATTGTTAAGAAGAGCAAAGCAGGAGCCTTGCAGTCTGCATGGCAATTTGGGAAGATAATTATCTTCATTTACATTGCGTCTTTTCTGATTGGTAGTCCCTTGAATCTCTCAACCTATTCTAGGGACAACCTGGAAACCACAGCAGAGCTGTCATTGCTCCACACTCTTCAACTTTGGCAGCAGAGGTAGTGTGACAGGCCACAGTGGATGTCAGCGAACTGCTCTTCCTCCATGACACTAGCCAGGGTTCCAGGGTTTCATTTCTCCTGTCTGTCCTTGTCCTTAGCAAAGGATTTTCAAATTAAATTTATTGTTTAAAATTTCATTTTACATTCCAACCAAAGTTCTTCCCCCGACCCCTCCTCCTGGTCCCTTTCACTCCACCCTTGAGTTCATCCATTTGGCAAGAAAAGAGACTATCATTTTCAATCTCAGTGCTTCTCCTTTACCCCATTTATCATTAACCCCTCCAGCTCCTTGCAACCTATACTCTATTCATTGGATTCCAAATGCTTGGGTTGTCATTGACCTTATCAGGTCATGGGCACACACACTATCACCATAGTACCTTCTCTCTTTTTACTTTATTTATTCTTTCCTTCACTGTTCTCATTTATAACTATTTTTTTTAATCTGTGACCCTGCCATGCACAGGCACCTTCTCTAACATATTAGATATCTGTTACCAACCAGTGTCTGGGGGCCTCATGCTCTACCTGAATAGAAGCTGTGGGTAGGACTTCCCTGTGTTGAAGGCTCTGAGCCCTTCCCTGCCATGCATTTAGTGGCTGGATTGAAAGAGCCAGAGTCTATAGACAGAGCTGAGAACCAGAGACCAATTGCTTCAGCCTGAAGAAGCCAGACCCCAACTGCTCTGGACACCCAGGTATAAGGCTTATTGTTCTAGGCTTGAACTTCTAGTAGCCTTAGTACTTGGCAGCTATTATAATCCTTGGCTTTCATCAGCAGTGCATTGTGGGAGTAGACACCAGCCAGTAAGCTGCAAACTGCATCTGGTAGCATTACATTTGCAGACAGGCCCTGGATATGAGGGTCTTCAACCCACGACAGCCATAGTTATCATGCAGTTTTCTGATAGACATGCCTTTCTCCCTAATCATTAAAAATACTTAAGGGCAGACCATCTACGATAGAGGTCTGAGAACTCTTGGTGATCGTCTGGTAGTTACTGATCTAATTCTGTAAAAGGAATTAAAGAAAACCCTTCCTAAAATCTATAGCAGTTTCTCTATATTTAAGGATCTGCAGAGCTGCTCATTTGTCTAATAATAAAGTGTTATTCTTCTATACAGGGAGGGCTTTATAAACCAATGGTGAGTATATCTATCTATATTACTTGTATCTATTTCACCTACATCTATCCACTTACCTGCCTACCGAATGCTGTTAAAGTTAGATGTGCAAAAGCTGCTCTGTGTTGCTCCTGAGAAGTGTCTTATTAAGGAGATTCATCTGCACTTACACTCTTCAGTACAGACATCTGACCTGTTAATGTGGCATCTTTCTCCCAGCAATTGTGTATTTGCTCACAATTATTATAGCACTCTTACTGTTTGATGGTTGTAAGCACAATCCAAGCGATTACATCCAAAGGTGGTATTTTAGAACTAAGCTCTGACATGCTCTTTATCAGAAGTAGAAGTTAAAGTTCATCTTGACATGTTTGTGTGCGGGGTACTGAGTAAGGTGCTGAAAACAGATACACCATGAATCCGTTTTCTGATGCCTCTGCAACTAGTTTGGCAAATACCAATTAGAATGCAGAAGTGATAGCCTTCACCCACTGACAGGCACTGCTGAGTGGAAATATCCTCATAGTTTAAACTATTCCATCCTGGAAGGTGACTCTGTGACTCAAGAAGTAAACAAACACCAAATATCGGGAAGTCTCTGAAACTTACAAGATTTATAGGGCCCCTTGTTCCCTGATGTTGTATAAGCTTAAAGGAGAGTCTCCAACTTGTGAAACTGCCTATTGAGTTCTGTAGAATGCCAAGATTATAGTTTTTATAAGTGATCATTCGTATTCCATTGCTGGGGTGGGCTTTTCAGTGATGCACCTGCCTTTAACTCATGCCTACTCCTGTAGGTGATACTTAATCCTTCTAAGTAATCCCAGTACTCATTGGTTGAGCAAGTTGGACTTTGATAGAATTGTTTGTTTGGTAATTGCAATCTTTTCTGATGTAAATCGAAATTCATTAAGGTTTTCCCCAGGGAGGGAGGCAGGCAAGTGATTAATAATTGAAAGATTACCTTCATTGGGACCTAAATCCATTTTAGAATCATGGTGAGCTTCACATAAT
Source organism: Phodopus roborovskii (assembly GCF_943737965.1). Classification (NCBI taxonomy): domain Eukaryota; kingdom Metazoa; phylum Chordata; class Mammalia; order Rodentia; family Cricetidae; genus Phodopus; species Phodopus roborovskii. Next base: position 17,261,788 of record NW_026125295.1, on the reverse strand, counting down.
AATAGCCTGTGTTCTGGAATTCAGAAATGTAGGCTCCCAGAAATACTGAAAATTATGTTCTTGGTGTTTAGATGTGTTTAGAAGGGTAAGACTCTGCCCATTCTGTTTCCAGTCAAATTATCCCAATGATTCTCCTGTCTGTGTGGTAGATACAGTCTGTGTATGGTCACAATGTTGAAGTTTGGTGATTTCAGTTGGAGCTGAGGCCTTCCATTCCTCCAGTGTATTTTCATCTGAAATAAGTCTATTCACCATTACCTTCCTTGACCTTGGCACTTATGCCTGAAAGAAAAAGCAAGGCTGATGTTGTGTCTAGAGACAGGTTTGTTTCCTGTTTTTACCATTCAAACAAACCAACATATGCCCATCATTGGGGACTTTTTTTTTTTTTTTTGAATGTTTTCTTTAATCTCTTAAACAGGTACACTCATCTTTCTGTTCTAAGAACATGGTGGGACAGACCCACCATGACACTCTCATGACCCACAGCTTTTTAGTAGTCAATCTCACCAAATCCCCCACCCTTCTTTGTGAACATTGGTGCACACTCACTGACCTTGCAGGCTGTTACAAGGATTAAATGAAATAATATTTCATTAACCGCTAGCAGTTAGTCAACTACATTCTAGGTCCTTCGTTCATTTTATTTCCTTGCTGATCACAAGAGAAAGTGGGTTGCTCTGGAGGTGGGAAGTCAGTGTGATTCCAAGTTGGGCCTCCTTCTCGGATTTCTGTCAGGTAATCTCAACTGCTTTCCTATTTTGACAGATGCTAGACTCTCTTTGCAAGCCTAGTGCTGTGATAGTGCTACTATGCAAATGAAGCCTTTGCAAGAGCTGCTGAATGTCAGCAGACAGCTCTTCTGCCAAAGACTATTGATGTGCTATCTGTTGCCACTGCTGCTCAAGCCTTCTGAGTACTTTCAAGACTTTCAAAGCCAAAGAGCTTCCAGGGTTACCAAGGCAGGGCTCATTGGCACTGTAGCTAGGAGAAACAGCAGGAGCTAAGGGCAGATGAGAGGTCCAAGGATTGACTGAAGGGTGCTAGGATGCAGACATGGGCTGGGTTTCTTATACCCCAAGACAACAGTAGTGTTGAGATAGAAGTGTTAATTTTGTCTTTAAGTATGGTGTGAAAAGTGTCCTGTTTTGTCCATATTGAGAGGCTCTTCTTAATTGTTTTGCCTGGATCCATTTTCCAGACTAGGACATTGACAGCTAGGTTATTGCCAAGGGCACAAGGAGGTGAGACCTCTTTAAGCAATAAGCTTCCCTAGAATATTCAGGCTGAGTCCGAGTCCTGAGAGCACATTGGACAGTGGTGTTTGGTTCTGGTCAGAGTCTGAAGGATCCACAAATGGGAGTTTCAAACATTGAGGCCAGGGGAAGATGGATGTCTTAGTTCAAGGAGGAAAAGAATTATGATGAAGTCAAGTCTGAATGTAGCCCATTGATTCCATTGCTAATCTTTTCCAGGAGAGAAACACACAGAAATGATGTGTAACAGCTGGTTCAGCATCCCCTGACCAGCTGGGTTAGCATATTAGGTATAACCTAAGGCTACCACCACAATTATTATTTCTATAGTATTTGTTATTACTATTGTTTAAAATCTGGAAAATCTACATGTTGTATATGAATTGGCCTATCAGCTTAAAAAATCAGACAGAATTATATAACTTGCTTGTATTGTATAATACATATTATATAATACATGCTTCTGGATTTTTGACTTTGGCAAGTATATTGTTAGCAATTATCGTGTGACAAACAACTACAAAAAAAAATCCCCATTGTATAGAATAAGAATTTGTCTATGGGTTATGAGATATTTCTGCTTCCAGTTCCTAGACACCACATGGTGGCTAACAACCATCTCTAACTCCAATTCCAGGAGACACAACCCCATCTTCTGGTCATTGTTGGTACTACACACAAATGATGTACATACATACATGCAGACAAAACACTCATACACATAAAATAAAAACAAATGGATCTTTTAAAAGAATGTGGTGCAGAAGCTACTAGGACTTCCTTCAAAGTACTAGAGGGGAAGCAAATTGTAAGAGGCCTCTGAAGGTCTCAGATAACCAGCATAATGTCTCTTTTGTATATATATAATTGGCCAAAGAAAGTCATACGATCAAGCCCAAAGACAAGGGGAGGGACTACCTGTTCTACTGATGTAGGCACAAGCGACTTGCTTTTTTTTTTTTTTCCAAAATCTCATATTATAGAGCATGGATACGTGGGAGGGTGGCTAAAAACGGAGGGAAAAGATGCTAGCCAGGAGTTAACAAGGAGAGCCTAAATTTATCAAAGACCTATTTTATTAAATCTCTTTTTTGCTTATTTTCATTCAGGTCACTTTATGATTTGCTGTATTGAGTTGTGACCTAATGTTTCCTTCACGTGTGTAGGGAAACATCACACAAGCACAATGGGTAGGAAACATCACAGAGATAAGGCAAGACCAAAATCAAAGTTTGGAATTTGTGCTTTTAAAATATTTACTCTTGTAGAGTTGTACGCATTTCCAAAACTTTCAAATCATTAGGGTGCGTCTTACACAATTCTCATGAACTGAACAAATGAAGTGTAAGTAGTCTCTACGTGAGTCATCAGAGCCAGTATCTAAAAACCCACTTAGTGACACGGTCTCACTATTATCACCCAAGGGTAGCTACTGTGCCAACTGCTAGCACTGCAGGTGATGCTTAGGAGTCTGTGGAGCACACTTTGTCCTTTCTGAGACTTCTCCCATCTCAGAAGCTCTCCTGCTATTCAACATCGTCTGCAATCATATAGGCTGTCACAGATCTCCTACACAGGGTACTTTGACTGTCATGCACAAATATTCTAGGCTTAAATATCATTTAGTCTTGACATAGCAGAGTAGATGTATTCTTTATAGAGATATATACAATTATGGGATGGGGTACAGAGGAGAGGGGATCAACTCTTCAGATCTTCTGTATCTACCAAGTGTTTTAATCTATTCATTTTGTCACTTTTGGAAGAGGTGTCTTAAAATCTACAGATATAATTTTATAGGAAATTCATGTATCTCCTACTAGTTGTTAGTTTTTTAGCCACATACTTAAATTGTTATTAAATGCAGATACACTTATAATTATTGTCTTTCTGACATATTGGCTCTGTTATTATTATAAAAGGTCTGCAGACTATCACTGTATGTGTGTGTGTGTATGTGTGTGTGTGTGTGTGTGTTTGTATATATGTATATTGGTGCACACACTCCTGCATGCATGTATGCAGGCTAGATGTATATACTGGGCATCTTCCTCTGTTACTATCCACTTTGATTTTTGAGACAGGGTTTCACCTTAAAACTTGTGCTCACTGATTGTCTGGAATAGTTGACCAGTGAGTTTCAGGGACCGACCTGTCTCTGTTTCTCCTGCCCCACCCTTCCCAGTGCTGAGGTTATAAGCATATTCATTTTTACATGGGCCCTGTGGGAATCTGAACTCAGGTCCTCATGATTTTATACCAGGCCCTTTACCCACTGAGCCATCTCCCCAGTCCCCATAATTCTGTTTTGAAGATGAACTAAAGGACAATGATGTGTCCTTTAGATATGGAGCTTGGTGTCAGGATGATATGCCCTTTCCTCTGGACCAAAGAAAGAGTCTTTGCTATATGATGTTTGTATAGATTAGGATCCTGAAAGAAAATAGCTACCATGCTTCACAGTCTTTGATGTTTGGAGTTTATAGTATAATGAACAAAGTGTGGACAGAGTTAACACATGGACATTGACAATGGAAGGCAGGAGTTGACACTAAGCTTAAAGACAGAAGGGGAAAGAAAGAGTCCCTGGAGAGTAGAAGTGATGGAAGCACTCCTTTCCAAGAGCAGCTGAGGTTGTTGCAGAAGAGGATGTGGTTAGGATGGTAGGAAAATGAGGGAGAATGATTGGAACAGAAAATAAATGCCTCTTCTCCCCTTCTAGTCATTTCCATTGGCCGAATCCAACTGGATGAAAAAGGAAGAAAGAAAGAAAGAAAGAAAGAGAGAGAGAGAGAGAGAGAGAGAGAGAGAGAGAGAGAGAGAGAGAGGAATTTACTAATTCAAACTACATTGTTTAGTTAGCTATCTTTCAGGACACAGACCAGAGCATGTCAGGGCCCCAGCATTGAGGAGGAGAAAGAATACTCAGGGTGCTTGAGAGCTGAGGTCCAGTAGGGCCCACAGTGCTTAGAAGAGGGTGAGTATAACATTAACATGCCCCAGTTCTGAAGGCAGACTTCCCAGGTCAGCATCCTGCCTCTGGCATCTACCTGTGGTTATTGCTAGGGAACGACTCACACCCTGTACCTTGTTCTGCAAGTGTGATGGCAGCGTCTGACTCATGGAGCTGTTCTGTGAAGACAAGATGAGTGAAGCGTGTGGAACTCAAGAGAGTGCTGGCTACGGTGCACATCACACAGTGGCATTTTTATAGTCCAATGATCAGCAGTCATACTTTTTAAATCTCTGCGGCATATGTGACAGATGGCTCTGATGTTGCAGTAACCTTGAACAATACAGAAAGGACTGGTTGGTAGGATCATGTTGTATGGATGGAAAAGAAAAGAGTTCATCCCTTGAGAAGATTAGTGAGCAGAGCAGGGCCCAGGGAGGGCAAAGCAAAAGCTTTGGTTATTGTACTTTGTCAGAAGACTCTGGTATCCGAGTGCTTTATCTTTTCCCAAGAGTGTGCGCATGTGCATAAATGATGATGTTAAAATAAAACTTCCATAAACTTGATTGAGGAAACCAACAACATGAGGAGAAAGATAGAAAAAGTACCTTGTTCGTATACAACGTTCGTCATCACTCATGTGTATCAGTGACAAGTCAAATAAAACTGTGTACCGTGACTCCTGTTAGTACTGACTGGGCTTAGATGTGTATGCTTTTATCTTTTAAGATTTTATAGAGCTACATTTGTATGCAATGCACCATGATTGCTTCCCCCCCCCCACTACCCCCTCTCACTCCTCTCCACTCCCTTTGGTCCTCATTTTCTTCCCAATTGGTCTCTGTTCTAGTCCCATGTCCTTCTTTTCCAGGCTCCCTGCAGGCAGTCAGCCGCTGCGTGTTCATGATTTCAGTAGTCACATGGCATCAGTTGACAGCGTCCCCAGTTCTCCCTTCCGTGGGTTCTCACAGTCTATCCAAGCCCTCCCTGACTCTTATTCTCACCACTTTGGTCAATGAGTCCCTGCTCTGACCCTTGCTCACCACCTAAGGAGACTTCATTTTATTAGGGCTAGAGACTCAGCTCATTCCCCCCCCCCCAAGCTCTCAGTCTCTTGGCCTTCTAGGATGACAATCAATACAAGTTTAAAAAAAAAAAGTTGAACAGACGTGTATCCTATTACTACCCAGGTTGCTGAGTGAGTCAGACTTAGAGGAGGTTCTCAGTAGATCAGGGCAGGACATTTGTCCCTGTAGACCTTGGCAAAGCATTAAGGGATCCCTAGAAGAGCACTCCCTTGTGCGGCTGGAGAGTGGTGTTCAGGAGTGGGGACAGCAGAGGGGGGACAGAAGAGACCTTGGCAGAAGATACCTATAAGTTAGTAGATTGAGGTACCCGGCGAGACTCAGGCCTCCAGGTTGTCCCTTTAAAATGCCATTAACCCTTCCCACTAGTGTCAGAATGCTGATACATAAGGTGAACACCACCCCCTCCGGGCCATCTCTCTCTCCAACCCAGCTTCGCTGTTGTCTTCTCAGTGGATGAGTCACAAGAGCTTCGATGTCTCTGGCCAATTAGGAACGTGTTGAGCTGAAAACAAAAGGAGGCTGCCTGGGAGATGTTCCAATACGGAGTCTGTCTTCCTAAGCTAATAAGCACACGGGCAGGCAGTGTAGGGCTGCCACAGTTGGCCCCGGGGTGCCCTGAGAACCCAGCCTTTCCTTCCCATTCTCTACCCTAATTGGGTATTTCTCCGTTTGTGCTCTTGTCAGCACACTGCCAAGAAGATGGTTGTGTGACCTCTGGGCACTGAGTGAGCGTCATAAGCAGGAAGAGTGGTGTGAGGTGGTGGAGTGCTACTTCAGAAAGACAGCTTTTCATCCAGGCAGAGCGACGGCTTTGGGTCTCTTGCCTAGATTTCATCGCTCATATCTGTGCCACTGGGATGCCATGGTATACAAGGGAGGTTGGGTAGTCAGGTATTTTTAGTAGGCTATGTTGCCAACCTGAAGAAATCAGGCTAGTAAGGAAGAAGGGTGGAGGGTGGCAGTGGGCAGTGGGAGGGGAGGAATGGCCTTGGTAGATAATATATAGAGTTGGGAACTGTAATGTTATGCTGTTTTCACAATTGCCTCTGTGTCAAGGTCATTTCCATACCCGGGATGGGTAGGTGGGGTGGTAGTAGATCCCAATAGACTTTTCTAAAAGACAAGTGTAGAACTGTGTTCTATCAGTGCCCCTGTTGCTAGGTGTTGGGGTACACTGTGCTTAGACATGTCCTAGAACTGCCCTACTGTGTGCTCTGGCAGACATGCGTAGTCCACTCTGAGTTCCTACCCTTGGTATGTAACCTGGTGGGTAGTTTCAGACAAAGATGCTGAGACTAGCCCATTGCACCTGGAAAGTTCCTTAGATGAAGCCTGCTTTTGCTTAACTTACAATGCTGGGGCCATCGCTGGTCATTTGTTGCCCACTTTCTCCTCCACCCACCTTTTCTCTGCTTATAACTTCACACCTTCCCACTTGGCCATAGTTGAGGGCATTCTCAACTCTCTTTTGACCTCATGTCCAGGTTCCAAATACAGTTACTGATTCAGCATGCGCTGCTCCTTGTTCAGGTGGAACCCACACACACCCATGAGTAACCCAGGTCACTCTTATGAGAGACCACCATCCTGCTTTCTTTGTACCAGTTTGCTTCCTTCTCATTAATTCACAATACAGTTCTGCTCAGAAAAGAGCAACGACCAGATCATTGCTTCCATTCCATCATTAGTATCGAAACCAAGATCAACTGGACTGACAGCGGGTCTTGTATTCAGCTAGTTATGGTGCCTCCACAGCACCTGTCCAAGCCCCAAATCAGAAGGTGAACGTATTCCCTTGATTTTGCTTTGCAGATGTGTAATTAGCTTACTTCCTTTTTTCCTGAATCCTTGTAGGTATTTTTTTCCTTCTATTAACTCTGCCATCTGGTCTCTGAAAGCATTTTCTGTAGAACCTTTGTAGCCCCATGGCTTCTGTTCCCCACCTGTCTCTGCTTGAGAACTGGCCACTCAGAGCTGCTGACATTTCCTGCTATCTTGAACCTCTTCTCTAACCCGACCCCTCTGTCACTGAAACATCATTCCTAATCCCTTTGCCTAGTTTTAATTTCTCTATTTTGCCTCTTGCAACAAAGCTGCACGCTAATGAGGTGGAAACCAGGGAAGGCACAAAGCCCCTGATGACAGCAGGCACTTGCTGTGTCTTTATTCTTGACGCCACCTCTGCCTGCCAGCTGTCTCCACCATTCCCTGCCTACTGTGGCTTCTTTAACAGGAAGGGCCATGTCCTATTTCTAGACATGGTTACTGTTGACAGCACTTTCTGAGTTCTTCTTTCTTCAGTTGATAAGAATGGAGTAAGAACAGGTGGCCAGCTTCCTTGGCCCTGAGACAGGAGGTGGGAAGGCCGAACTTAAAAATCTGAACTCTTCTTCAGAATTTCAAAGTGAACATCATCTCCGATTCCAGAGATTGATCTGGAAGAACGGAAAGAAAGGCTATAGCTAATAGTCACTTTGAAGGATGGAACTGGAAAAAATGGAAGCTGAGAAGTCATAGAGGCTTCAGTCGAAGCGCAGGCTAGAGCCAGCTGTCTCTAATCAGGTGCTTGTGTGGCTGGAAGCCTGTGCACTCACTGTTCTGAACCTTGTAGCTGTCTTGGTACCAGACAGGTTTCCAGATTTAAGATGCCCAGAAACAAATCATCTGGACCATTCCATCTCATTCAGGGCATCTCATTCAGGTGGTTTGTGTTTACAGCTATCTGTAACTCTAGTTCCAGGGGATCTCATGTCTTCTTATGGCCTCCCTGAACTTCAGACATAGACATATATACAAGCAAAATACCCATACACATAAAACAAAATAAAAACAAAGACTATTTTTTAAAATCTCCTCTTAGCAAAGTTCAGATACCAATATGGTATGGTGAGGCTTGGTCACCATGCTGATCTCAGATCTTGTTCTTGATGAGCTCATTCTATTACCACATCTTTTTAAAGTACCAGCCTTGCACTTTCAAATTGTTGGCATACTATATAAACAGCAAGCCTCCCTGTTTGTAAATTGCTCTGGCGGGTTGTGGTGGTTCTCAAATACATTGTGCTTCATAATCACCCAGAAGCTACTTAGAACACACTGCTACTTAGAACACACTTCTGTTTTCCAGAGGTCTGGTGGGATTTTTCTAGCATATCAAAAAGATCAAAGGGCATGACGCTGCTGCTGGTGATCTAAGCCCAAGCTCCTTGAATCTTGACAGTGGTACATCTGAGATTTTTGCATGAGTTTAAATGGCATCTCATTCATTGAGTAATTGGTCAACTTATTTACAGCTTAAGCACAGGTTTTCTCTTAAAGTGAAACCAAATTTACTTGTAATGATTGCTGCCTCCTAGCACCAATGCCTTGAATTCTGCTAATATTAATTTCCCATTTCTTTGTTCTTTGCTGCTTCCATTGGAAATCTCTTAGGAAAATAAGCAAATGGTGGATTTGTTGTGTATAGAGCAGCTATAATCAGCAGAATGTCTGGGGGCACAGAATATACTACCAACAGCTTGGAAAAATGCAATTTCAGTGGGTTGAATGAAAATATTTCTGAACATCCAAGAAAGTATTGCACAGGGGCCTTTCTGCTAAAAACTCCCAAATATAGCATATATTTCCCACAAACAATACAGTATGTGATATACCTACACAGGGCTGGGGTAAGGTATACAGTTCTTGAGGTCATAGGTAGTTGTCATTCTTTTCCACTGTTTGTAAGCACATGAGATTGCATAGGTATGTTGGAGTGGGTGACACAGGAATATTTCGTATTCTTACTATTGGATAATTGACATGTTCCCTTAGCCTAATTGTGTGAGTCATAGTGGGGAAAAGATAGTCCATGGCTTCTGGAGGATGTGAACACAGGGTGGAATCAGGGTGGGCATGGGTCTTCTGTTAGGGAAAGAGTTCAAAGACTCCTGTGTTCCAGCTCTCAAGCTCAAACTCTCAACTTGTTCATATGAGACCTCTTGTTATTATTTGCTTCATTGGGCCATCTTAAATCGCATTTATTTAACTCAAATTTGCTTTAAAATTTTATTTTCTTGGCTTTACGTTCTAACCAGAGCTTCCCCTCCCTTCACTCTTCCCAGCTCCCCTCCCTCACCCCCCCACAACAATTGGGGGACTAGGAACTAGGAAAGATCATCCTGAGTGAGGTAACTCAGACCCAGGAAGACAAACACAGTGTGTATTCACTCATAAATGAATATGAGCTACAAGTAAAGGATAACCGTGCTACAACCCACAGACCCAGAGAAGCTGAGTCGCAAGGAGGGCACAAGCATGGTTGCATGAAGTTCATCATGAAGGAGAAATCGAATAAACATTGACTCTGGAAGGGAAAGGGACCTGGGAGGGTCAATGGGGATGGGAACAGGAAGGATAAAGTGGAGGAAGGGTAGAGGGAGAGAGAACTAGGAGGGACAACTGGAATCTGGAAGCATCTCTGGGATGAGCTAGAAACCTAGAGCAATAGAAACTCTCAGGAATATATGTGGATAATCTTAGCTAAGACTCCTTGTACTGGGAGATATGCCTGAACTGACCATCGCCTGTAACCAGATAAGACTTCCAGTGGAGAACCTGGAACACCAACCCAGCCACATAACCTTCAGCCTACAATTTGTCCTGTTTACAAGATGTGCTGGGGTAAAGCTGGAGCAGAAATTGTGGGAGTGATCAGCGAGTGACTGTCACAGCAGAGAGGTGTTCATTTTTTGTGAGTTTGTAGGCTTTTTAATTGTTGTTGAAATCCAACTTTAATCTCTGGCAGTCTGATAGGATACAGAGGGCTATTTCAATTTTCTTGTATCTGTTGAGACTTGCATTATGACCTAGTATCCAAGCTGGTGTGGCTTTTGCCTGCTCTGAACGGCTTATGGTAGTTCTGGCTAATTTGGCCTGCTCCTGAGTGATGGAAGTCTGCCTGAGTTGGGATTTTTTAAAATGAAAAACCCAAACCTAAACAAAACGAACAGACAAGATAAAAGGAGGAATCTCTCAGTGGAAGCTGTAGCATCGCCCTTGGAGTCACAGTTTCCTTTAGTCAAGTCGTCTTCACTCGCAAGTGTTCATTGCCGAGAGTCGCTGGTCTGGCTCAATGCCGCTGGTTTCTGCTACACCACTGGTAGTGGGCTGTCACTGGGTCTCCTCTAGGATCTCCTATCGTTGTCCTGTGTCACGGGGATCCTGCTGTTTTGGATCAGTAGATTTGTCCCCTTCACGTGCTCCAGCAGTTCATAGATTTGGTGGGTGTTGGTGTGAGCCAACTCACAGCCCTGGTTCTGGGCCTGGGTGGTAGCTGGGTTGGCCAGCCCATCAGCTCTCCCTCATGGTCATTACCTAGGTGATCTCTCCAGGGCTGCCTTGCCTAGCTCACCCCATGCAGCCTGCAGGAAGAGCAGGACCAGTTCTCCTGCTCTCTGGTCCTCAGATCTGGCTCACCCATACTCATACCACCATGGGCAGCTCTACTGTTTCGTCCAGGTGAGGTACAGGGCTCTCTCTCCTTATTGCTATGATGGTTATATGGGGTGTGTGTGTGTGGGGTCAGTTATCCTGCTCTCATGCCCTCAGGGTCAGCTCTAGTGTGCTACCCAGGTCAGGTGCAGGGCCTGCTCTCCTGTGTGCTGCAGCTGATGAGGGGCGGGGCTAGCTCTCCTATTCTTGTGACCCCAGGGCTGGTTCTCTCATTTGCTACAGGGTAGCAGTGGGGGAGGGAGAGAGCATCCTTCCCTCACCCATGCCACCACATGGGCGATAGGGAGGTAGGGTCAGCTCTCACATCCTCAGGGTCTGCTCACCTGCATCCCCGACTACAGGGTCAGCTCTAGTGTGCTGCCCAGCTGAGGTATACATCTATGGTGAGGGATGGAGCCCTCTGTCCTAAATGCAGAAGACAGCTCTCCCCTGAAGGGTGGGGTCAGCAATCCTGCTACAGTATCCGGTGAGGGACAGGACCAGCTAACCCAGGGCCAGTGAAGGGTGGGAGTGGATCAGCACCGCGTGGTTCCAGTGACCTCCCCGTGCTAACACAAGCTATGAGCATCATCACAGATCCCAGATGCAGTGGGACCATGGACCCAGACATGGCCCTCGGCAGCAGCTTGAGTCCACCCAGACACTACCATGGCCCCCGTGGCATCAGAGGCCACCCAGATCAGTAAGAACTGATACATTTGCTTCCACCCGATCCCATTATGTTCACAAGGCTTTCCCTCTGAGCATTCTGTTTGACTTCCTTCATTTTTCATATTGTTTCTATTTAGCTGTTCTTCTGGATTTTTAAAATTAAATTATATTTTTGTATCTTGAATTGTTTTCATCATTTCTTTCAACTGTAGTTTTATGGTCTTCGTTCTGGCATTTATTTTTACCCTCTTTGAGTCCCTTGAACATATCTGTAAGTGATACTTTGAAGTCATTGTCTTGTGCATCAGATAAGTTGCTTTCTTATGGTGAGTGGCTTACTATTGTCTTATTTGTTTATGTTTTTTGTCTTTTTTTTTTACTATGGGACCTCGTCATCTGGAGTTAAATTGTTGGGGGCTTTTCTTAGTTTGGGTATCTGGTCTCACTCTTGTGTAGTTGGCGTTTGGGTCTTTATTTGCTGTTACTCTAACTTGTCAGGCTGTAGACACGGTGAATGTTGCCTCATGTACAGTTTTAGGGCAACTTGTGTTGGTGTCGTCACTGGGTGTCTTATGTTGTTCCAGCTCAGCTGGGGATAGGTGTAGCTTCTTTGTTCAGGAAAATTATTATCTGTAGTTTTAGAAGATTTCTGCCACTAGTCTTTGGAAGTCTGTAGAAGACTTGCTGGCTTCCACAGATGGTCCTTGTGTGGCAGAAGCTGTGGTCACAGTGAGAGTAGCAGCGCGGTGCCTGTCTGTGATGAGGGGTGCGATCAGCTTGGTGCAGATGCCAGCTCCCCACTGAGGGGTGGGCTCAGCTCTCTTGCCACAGTTTCCAGTGGGGATGGGACACAGGATGCTGCACAGTCCTCACATGTGGAGGTGGCCAGCCTGGAGGTCCCTATCTGGAGTCAGAGGCACAGGATATCATGTGACCCTGGAGTATCCTAGTGTATGTTGGTTAAGGACTGTGTCTAGGAGTCCATCTCCAGGTTTGATATTCCAGGATGCCACACTGTCCCTGGGTAGCATGGTAGGTGGAGTGACTAGTAGATGGATGAATAGACATTTTATCAAGATAAGTAAAAAATGAAGGATTTGAACGGTGGCCACACCCCTTTGCATGTGGTTTCTGGCTGGCGGAAGTGGAAAGAAAGGAGCTTGAGGTGTGGCTTTCCTTTGTGTTCTTTCTGGTGGGTCAGCAGATCTGGTAGGAAGAGCAGGGAAACACTCCAGCGGTTCTTTGTATTTTTTTCTGTGTAATTGTTCCCCAATAAACACCCATTTATCATTTATCTTGGGTTTAGTGATATAATTACATCCTTGCCTTCACCCCCCCCTACCCCACGGTCCATGACTGTGGAATAAAATCTGCACGCTGCTGTCACAGGCTTTCAATTTTCCGTCTCTAGTTCGATACACTTTCAGATTTTCTGTGAAGAGGTCAGACAGGCCATCATCACATGGCCCTGGAGGCTAGAAGCAAATCCAGATGCAGAGACTGGATTTCCACCACTGCTTCTGCAGTTGGGTCTCCTGGGATGGCTCTCCGGGCTGTGAAGTGATGTTGACACATCTTCAGGAAAAAGGAAAACGCTGAGTGAGCGGAGTGAACTGAGCTTGCATCTTAACATCCTGAACTCTCAGGACTCAAGAGAGTGTTTTCTGATGGATGTTGACACTGTTTGCCTTTCCTTTTGCTTTCAAAAAAAAAGTTAGCTTAGAACTAAAAAGAGCAACTGTTCATAAAGTTCTTGGGTAAAATATATTTTCACAAATGTGATCACTCAAGGGCTTGGTATGTTTTTCTAGAATTTCTTTTTTTTTTGTATAAGCATATAAATATAAAAGTATAGAACATACATATTTAATACTATTTTTTATTTATTTTAAGAAATTTTACACATTTGTACAATTATTTTGGTCATATCCTTCCATCACTCAATCCCTCCAATTCCTTCTAATAGGGCTCCCTACCCATTTACTAATCACATTAATGTTTTCCATTTTTATTTTTTGCTATTGATAACCCCACAAATCCAACTAGTGCTACTTATATGTACATGGTGTATGGTCATCTGCTGAGGCATGGGCAACCTACTAGTAGCTATGCTCCCAAAGGGGAGTGACTCTGTCTCCCTCAGCAACCATTCACTGTCAGTAGCTCCTCCACCAAAGGTGGGGCCTTGATGACTCATGTTGGAATTCTGAATGGCTTGGTCTTGTGTAGGTAACCAAGGTTGTTATGAGTTGATGTGTGCAACATCCCTGTCTTGTCTTGGTCAAAATTTCATAGCTCTCCCCATCATCATCTGACTCTTACCTTCTTTCTGCTTATTCTTCAGCAGTGTCCTCTGAGCCTTGCATGGGAGGAGGCTAATAAAAAGACTCATCTACCTTTAATCACTCTAGAGCATATTTTGAATACAACTCTATATTATGTGTAATATTCTGCCTTTGTACCATTTTTATGTCTTATTAATTTTTTTTTACCATCAGCATACATATCTACTCCTTGACATTCATGATAGTCTGGCTTCAGGAACCCCCACAGATACCAAAATGCACACGTGTGTAAGTCCCATATATAAAATAAACGAAACTGTGAAAATCTGTCTTCAAAAGAACTGTTATGGGGGTACTGCCAAAGGAAAGTCTTCAGATGGGAAAAGAATGGTGATAGCTAAACGGACCTTAGAATATCATTAATGAAGCAAAAGAGATGGAGGGTCCAGACATGACTGGCTGCTCCTTCTATCATGAATGTTTGATGACTGAAAGTTAAAGCTAAAACATTTTTGATGTGGTTTACAATGCCTAATAATGTAATTGTTATTATTTTTGTGGGGGGACATGCTAAGCCTGTTCTCTACCGCTGAGGTGCATCCTATCTCCAGCCCTTAGAAATGTGATATTTAAGACAATTATGTGTCAATGGACAATTCAGAGACTTCCGTGACACCAAGGTTCTTACTTTCCACCAGTGGTGATAAAGTGTTCATATTGGCATATTGGTAAATTGTGACTGTGTATTTAATTCTCAGAGCAAGCATTAAATTAAGTACACACACACACACACACACACACACACACACACACACACACACCTATCCTTCAAAACAATACATGTACGTGATGGTGGAAAATAAACTGTGGAAGAGATGGCAGACAGATGGTCAGAACCAGAATGGTGTGAAATTCTTTGAAACCGCCTTTCACAGAAATGGGTGCAAACAAGATTTAACAATGGCAATATCGACAGACATGCTAACACAGAGGCGGATATCTCATAGACTCACATCCCTGGACAAAGAACTAATGATTGCTGAGAGAAGGAGAAGTAACTCCTCTCAGGGTCCTCTAATTGTTTGTCTGATGCAAAATGGTCAGCCCTGAAGCCATATACACACAAACAACAAAGGGGCTGAGCAGTTTGTATTTTTATATTTGTAGTTTTTATATTTTTGTATCTTATACACAAACACACACAAATAATCTAGGAAGCAAAGGCTGTCAACTTGAGAGTGGGGGGCATGGAAGGAGTTTGAGGGAGGAACTCTGGCAGGGCAGGCAGGAAGAATGGGAAGGGGAAAGTGATTATATATATTTTAAATATATATATATTTAAAATATATAACACCTTTTAAAAATCTTTCAGAAATTCACAGGAAAGTAGAAAAAGAGTAACAAAACTGAAAAGGCTTAAATTATAGGCTTAAATCTTAAATATAACAAGAATTATATATCAGAATATATATAAAAATATATTCTCATTGTGGTTTTAATTTTCATTTTATTACTAACTAATAGTACTGAATATACATTCTTATGCTTGACATCACAATTTGATCTTCAGCATAATTTCTATTCATCTCTTCTGCCTATTTTCTAGCTTTTAAAAAGTTTTTAAAATTAGCATATGTTAATTATACATAATGGGTTTCATTATGGTATTTTCAGACATGTACATGATGTATTTTGATCATATTCGCTCCACCATTAACTGCTTCTCCTCCATCCTTCTGTTCTCCTTCCTCTTCCCGCCTAGACCTTTTCTGGTTTTTAAATTTTATTATTGTTGTTGTTGGTGGTAGTGGTGTGTGTGTCTGTGTGTGTGTGTGTGTGTGTGTGTGTGTGTGTGTGTGTGTGTGACCTGATGCATTTCATCAAGGTTACTTACCGTGCATGGGTGAAGGATGATTACAGATGTGTGGTTAACTTACTGGTGGCTATAATAATAAAGAAAATGTCACTTTCTTCCTCTGCAATCATCAAATGCATATAAATCCTCAGGCAGGTGTAGTGTCTCATAACTAGCCCAGCCAAATGCAGTTCTTCTGCTGTTAATTATAGCTGCCGTGAATCAAGAGTACGGCCATGCCATGCCTGCATGATGGGGTTCCACAACACTGCACCCCCTCCTCTAGCTCTCAGATGATTTGTGCTTTTTCTTCCGTGATTTTCCCTGGGCCTTGAAGGGTGTTTTACAGATGGATGAACATTCAGTAGTCCATGTATTCTCAGCACTTTGAGCAGTCATGAGTCTCTGTACTCTCTACTCATGCCCATTACAAAACACATCTCTGACCAAAGCCAACAGGGGCAGTAGGCTAAGTGCAGAAACACAACTGTTTGGAAGGCAATTTGATAGGCAAATTATTTTGATTTAGTGAAATAACTATGATGGCTTTTCTACTAGAGCTTATGATCTCCTTAGCTATATTTTGACCAGATTCATAGTACCAGATATGTAATTTGTCCACTTCTTGTGGAGTTGGACTCCCCTAGTTGTTGTTGTTGTTATTATTATTATTTTACTTTGGGAGTTTGAAAGTTCTTTGTATATTATGGAAAGATGAATCCTTGGCAAATATATAGTTCAATATTTATCTTCTAGTGTATAGTCTGTGTTTAAACATTATCCCCTAGTTTATACCTCATGCTTTTAGTGTCTTCACAGCATCTTTCATAGAACAAACAAGTTCTTAATCTTGATGTAATGTGTTTAGCATTTTTACAGTTTAGGAATTTAACATCTTCCAGTAATTTGTAAACACACTAGATTGAAAGTTAGAAAGTATAAAGATAACAGCACAAACGCATAAGGACTTCAGAAACATATACACATAACTCTGGCCAACAATGTTTAAAGAAAGGCATACAAGTCAATCCCACAGAGAATGGATGGACATCCAACAAATAGACTACATGAATGGATATACCATATTTCATTTATCCCTGTATCCTCTGAAGGATTTGAATTATACTGTAATTGTGAATAAAGCTGTAAAAATATGTGTGGGTATCAGAGTGAACATATGGTTTCTCTTCTCCTAAGAAATACTTGGGGTAGAATTGTCAGATCACATGGTTGTATGCACACATAGCTTTCTATGTGACTGCTGAGCTGCTTTCTATAACAGTTGCCCTATGTTGGAGTCTTATAAGCACTGAGCATAGAACCACCTCATCATCTGCACCCAGTGTTGGGATTATTTTAATTTTTTTTCTTTTACTATGGGTGAAGTAGAATCTCACTGTTTTTGGCAAAGGATGTTTGTCATGGGAATAGAGCCCAGGGACCATGTAGAAAAGTGCTCTCCTATGGAGCTACATCACTTTCCTCAGTGTGGTTTTAATTTTGAGAGTATGAAGATCTTGTGCGGTGATTTACTTGAATAATTGTTTAATATCCGCCTGATTTCTTTGGTGTAGTGTTGCTTCAAATCTTTTGCCCATTTTTGTGAATTTCTTATCTTATTGCTAATGCATTGTGAGTGCTCTTTATATACATGGGATAAGAACTCCATGTCAGAAATATAAGTTGTGAGTCCTTCACCAAGCATGTGGCCTGTCTTTTCATTGTGTATGCCCAATCTTTCACTGGAGAACAGAAATGCATAGCAGAAGTTATATGTTGTGATGGAGGCCAGTTAAGCCATTGTTGTATTAATTGTGTTTTTGGTATTGGAGTTGAGAAGTTGATCTAACTCAAAGCCAGAAATATTTTCTTTTAAATGTTTTCTTAGTTTAGTTCTTATTGTTAGGTATATTAACTATTCTGGGTTGATTTTTTTCAATGTGTGTGTGGTATAAGTCAAGTTGTTTTAAATACTGATCCTCAGTTATTACTAGCTCAATGATATCTTCAGCTATAATGATACTTTTTTCTTTAATATTTCCAGTAAGTTTTTATTTTTTATCTAATCTATCATTTCAAAGTTGGAGTGTGATAACAATGTTGGAGTTTGAATACCTGTCTTGTTCCTGAGTGTAGCCACTTCCGCTCTACAGATTCCTGGGCCCCACTGAGGACTTCCAGAAGGTCACTGACCTCCCTTTCCAGGGAAGGAGACTCTCAGAGGCTCTTCTAGGACCAAAGTCTTTATGCACAGCCAAGCAGGAGACTTAGAAGAGATTGTTAAAAGGCTTGAATATCCAGAAAATAACAGAGAGAAAATCTTTGGCATTTTTTTTTTTTTTGCTCTCTTGGTCTGACACATAGCGTGTTCAAAGCCATTACATCTATAGGTGGCATATCTAGGGGAAAGTCATGAAAAAGAAGCTATCTCCCTCAAGCCCCTTAGTAGAAATTTTAATAATCATCTCTGGTTTCCTTTGAGTAATGTTTTATAACTTAGTAATCTTTAATGCAACAGAAAAGTATGATGTCTATTTTCCTCCAGCTTTAACAACATGGATATTTTATTTCAAATGAAGCTATAGATGTGGTCATATGATAGCTGGAAGAGTTAAACATAGCTTCCTCATGTGAACCAATCTGTGTGGCCCTTTCCAGATGGAAAGTTGTGCCTGGAGATCTGATGTGGCCTTTCCATTGGCTCAGTATAGTGGTAACAGTGACAGACGATGCGAAGGAAAACTGTGCTAGTGGGTAGGATGTCATTGCAGCTTATACATTGTCAAAAGGCCTGGCCAATTTAAATACTGCCTCTATATTTTTTTGCAATGTCTTTATCTTGTTTTTATTTTATCTTTCTTTAAATAAACCTTTTTTCCCCCGTTTAAAAGAAGCTTAGCCTTATGCTATGCAATATAAACACATGACTTACCAAATTTGGAATCAAGTTTTGTAAGTCATATGCTTGTTTAACGAAACATTAAATTATAAACATTTTCAATTTAAAAATATGTGAGTGAGCAACCCCAAATCAGCAATACAGCCAGGCTTGTATGTACACAATAGTTTGAGACATATTGGCTTATAGTAGGGACCTGCAAACTTTCGATGGCTGCCCATAGAAATCAAGTGTTACGCACATAGTCATGCCCTTCCTTTCATTGCTGTATTGTCTTGTCTGCTATTGAGCTGTAACAGTCGCACTGAGACTGCATGTCCTATAGAAACTGCATGTCTCACAAAACTGGACATGTTCAATAAGTGGCACTTCAGAGAATGGGTGGCAGGTACCATCTTAGTTTGATATTGTTCATTTCCACGATCAAGTCTTTTTTTATGGGAGTATACATGGTAGGTGGTGTATATGTGTGCATGTGTGCATGCATGCAAGCATGTGTGTGTGTATACAGATGCATATACACATGTATGTGTTCATGCATGAACAGGCCAGCGGTTGACCATGTGTATCTTCTATTATCTCTACTTTATGTATTATTGAGGCAGGGTATCTAAATAGAACCCAGAGCTCACCTGTCAAGTAGTCTAACTAGTCAGCTAGCCCAGGGATCTCCTGCCACTGGAGTCAGGGTTTACAAATGGGCCACTATGCCTTCCTGGCTTTTAAAATGGGGTTCTGAGTACCTGACCTCCAATCCCCACACTTGCAGGGTACATCCACTGATGAATTTTTATTTAAATTAAAAACAATCTTATTTTACATACCAGTCCCAGTTCCCACTTCCTCCTGTCTTCCCATTCCCCCCAACAACTCCCCATTCCACCCCCTATCCATTCCCCAGAGAGAGTGAGGCCTCCGATGGGGGAATTATCAAAATCTGTCACATCATTTGGGTCAGGACTTAGACCCTCCCCTGTGTATCTAGGCTGAGAGAGTATTCCATAGGGAATGGGCCACCAAAGCCCATTTTTGCTCTAGGGATAAATACTGGTTCCCCTGCTGGAGGCCTCATAGACTTCCCAGGCTCCCTAACTGATATCCATATTCAGGGGGCCTGATTCCATCCTATGCTGGTTCCCCAGATGTCAGACTGGGGTCTGTGAGCTCCCACCTGCTCAGGTCAGCTGTTTCTGTGGGTTTCCCCAGCATGGTCTTGACCCCTTTGCTCATCACTTCTCCCTCTATGCAACTTAGTTCTAGGAGTTTGGCTCAGTGCTTAGCTGTGAATCTCTGCTTCTGCTTCCATCAGCTACTGGATGAAGGTTCTAGGATAGCATATAAGGTAATCATCAATCTCATTATAGGGGAAGGGCATTTAAGGCAGCCTCTGTCTTTCATGAAACAGAAAGCATTTCTGTTTGTGAAGACTGGACTAAAGAGATCCCACTTACGCAGACTGGACCCACAAGGTTTATCAAGCTTCATGGCATCTCTGCTGGCCTGAGGTAGATACACTTTGATCTGCTTTGGAGACTAGCTGTTACATTATCCCACAGTAGCTAAACTGAATGTCCTTGCCCTTTCCCTTTCTCCCATGATCAGGACAGTAGCAACACAAAGTGAGGTTTGAAACTTGAAAGCTAACTAAAGAGATCCAACAAGGGTGTGGCTGCCGTCTTATCTCCCATATCTGTTACCCAGCAGGTAAAAGTGGCTTCTCTTGGAGAGGGTTAGGCAGTTCTCATCTTGTAAAGTAGAGGAAGAAAACCATGGAGTTTTGTCACCTGATGGTATGCTGTCTGGAAATTTTGTTGTTCAACCATATTGTGGTTGAAAAATAAAATAAAATGTTATATTCTATATATCTATATAGATATTTTGCATATAAGCAAGCAAGTAAGCATTGCCAATTTGAGCACCAAAGCAAAATAACTATGGGTATGTGTATTCACAATTGCTCTGGAAATACATTTTAGTCCTCTTATTACTGTGGTTGCAATCATCAGATACATTAAGATAGCAAATATATGTCTTATTAATGAGATAAGTTATTATGTTTAAACACTTTTAGTATAAAACTTTTTCCTCAAGATGTTTGTGGATTGACTAACTGAATTATGTATAAAGTACTGAGGTGTTAGAGAAGAAAACTCTCTCTCTCTCTCTCTCTCTCTCTCTCTATGTGTGTGTGTGTGTGTGTGTGTGCGTGTATTCGTGAACTGGCTGGGGATGGTCAGAAAGTTTTTAGAGAGGAAATTTTGTTTGGGTATTAATGGATGAAGAGGAGCTTTCTCAGTAGAGAAGCAGATGAAAGGCATTCCTGGCCACAGGAACTGCCCTCACAGGGAGTCGGTAACAGTGAGACAGTGACAGGGCTTTGCTAGAGGCACTGGGTTCATCCTCATTGCCCATAGCAATGTTAATGTGGGGGAAGCTTTTGGGAATAGTTTATTTGGTGAAGATGCTTTGTGAGGTTTTGCACATGAGGCATACATTCTCAGGAAAGAGATGCTTCTGTGTTTTGTAGTATATGTTCATATTTTCATTTTGGGACAGGGTCTCATGGAGCCTAGCCTGGCCCCAATCTTGCCATGTAGCTGAGGATGACTTTGAATGTCTGATCCACCTTCACCTACCTCCAGGATACTAGGGTTACAAGCATGTGCCACCATAGTGGTCATGGGGTGCTGGGGATTGAACACAGGGCTGTGTGCACACTGAGCGGGCACCCTACCAATTGAGGTATATCCTTAGCTCCTGCTCTCATTATTGCCTTGAATTACCAAACTGCATGTTTGTGAAGAGATGGAAGCTCGGATTCAAGAAAGCAAACAAGACTAGACCACCCTTGGAACTGCTGGAAGAGTTTCCTGCCCGGGTGACTTCAGGGACAGTGCCCTCTCCCACACATCAGCTCTTTACACATTGATACAGCATCTTGCTCAGCTCTCCCCCATAGCTAGTTCTCCACCTGCCCCTGCAGCATGAGTAAGGGTCCCACAGGGCCAGGACCCAGTGTTTCCTTCAGCCTAGCACTTACCCTTTCTCAGGACAGCATTTATTTTATGTGGGAAAGGAGACACATCAGTGTTTATTCCAAGGACTCGGTATCCAAGAACAGAGACCTTCATAGGATCCTTTGCTGACATAGGTCATAGGTTACAGTTTGTAGGTTACCAAGTTTTTGGCAATTATATCATGGTTCTATAACCAAAGGGTATTAGGGACGTAGGGTCAAGGCAGAAGTATGACCCTCATAGTTTAACCAAGCTATGTTGAGTGATAATTTGTGAATTTGGCAGAAATATATGTCTTGGGTCCTTATGAAGAAGCCTCTGGTTATGTAGCTTTTGTATTGGAGGTGGTGTGGGTTGATGAGTCAGCATCTCTAAGAGCAGTGTCATCTGGAGGAGGGCTGAAATGGCTCAGCCAGGAAAGCCCCATAATGGCCTCAGCCACAGTCTAGCAGTCTTCCTAAGCATCCTGAGATGTTTGCACCATAATAAAGTCCAAGCTTTGTTTATACTTTTCTGAAATCCTTCAGCTTCACAAAGTTCATAGAATGCTTAAGTGAGGAAGTGGCAAGGATCTTACAGCCACCTGCTTCAACTGTTGCATTTTATTCAAGATGGAAACTGGGGTTCAGAGAGAGCAACTGAATTGTTCAAGACTGGCCCCCAAATGTTGCATCATTTCCTTCTTCCCTGCCTTTCCTCCCTTTCTTCTCCTTCCCTTCTTTCTCCCCATCTTCCTTATTTTTTCAAGTACATATTAAATAGCTCTTCTGTATTTTACAAAGTAGGTGGGAAATGTCAGTGAACAAAATGGCTTAAGATTCCTGTTTTCATGAATCCTATATGCCTTTGTGGGTGATACGCAAGGAAGAACGCACACACAGGTAATGATATCATGGATGCAATTGAATGAGTGTGATAGGAAAACACAGAGTAGAATTACTACAGGTAAGTGTAGTGAGATATCTATCCCACCCACTCCTGTTTCCCAAACAGACGTGGTCACAGGTGTGGACGTGATGGGGAAAGTTAGGTCTGGGATCCTGGACCCCAGCTCGCTCTCTTGCTTCCTGGTCAGTTTCAGAGAACAACCAGGTGGCAGGGTGACATCCATGGAGCAGGAACCCACAGAGGTCTGTTTCATGTGTAAGTGAATTCTTCCCGAATAAACCTCACTTAACCCAGACTGAGTCCAGTGAACTTAATTCCCACGCATTAGGTAAGAGAAAGAAAGGATGCGGTTTTCAACAGTGTGCTCAGAGCCCATGGTTTGTTCTAGAGTTGACATTTGAATAGAGGCTGGAATTGAGTCTGTGTCTATCTGGGCAAAGTGTATTCTAGGTAGAGGGACCAGCTGGTGCAAAGGCTTGGTGGTGGGAGTGTGTCTGATGGGAAGAGCAAAGAGCCCACAGAGACCGGAGGGAGCAAAGGAAGAGTGGAAAGTGGGAGATGAAATCTGGGAAGTAGCAAGCTTGCAATCCCTTGTCATGCTGTAAAGGAATTGGCTTTTATTTCAGGTAGGGGAGGAAACCCCTGGAAGGCATTCTAGCAGAGGGACAGCACAACTTGATGTATTTATGGAGGATAAGTGTAGCTTCTGTATCAATGCACTATAAGATGGCAATGGGAGGACTGGGGAATCCAGGCAGGGTTCTTTGCACAGAGAGAAAAGTGGTTATATTTCACATGTGGATTGAGCTATGCTGTGATAAAAAGAGAGACGGGATGAATCATTCCAGAATTTTGTTTTTACCTCCATGACAGATAAGATGGGGACACTCTCAAGTGGAATTATTAAATCTTGCTTCTGGATGGAGAAGGTTTCAGAGACAAGACCAGTTTAGTTTTCACCACACTGGATGTGGGACATCTATGAGACATTTAGGACAAGGGAAGCAGGCATCAGTTGCCAAATTCTGGAATTAACAAAGAGCTCTTGGCTGAAGGTGTAAAGTGCAACTTGAGTGTTGTATGTGGATTTTCTAAATCCACAAGACTAGATGACAAGATAATGTATAAAGGAGAGAGAAAGAGGCAATGGTGGGTGTTAATCTTGATTGCCGACTTGATGGTCAGAATCACCATGGAAACAAAGTTCTAGATAAGTCTTTGAGGGATTATCTGTATTGGTTTAATTGAGGTGGGAGACCCATCCTGTACGTAAGTGGTACTATTCCATGAGAGGGTGTTCAGGACTGAATAAAATGGAGCAGTAACTAAGCATGTTCTATATTTCCTAACTGTGGACATGTGACCATCCATCCTGCCCCCTTCTATGCCTTGCTAGGTAGGATCACTACTTTCTGGAGCCATAAGGCCCTTCCTTCCTAAAGTTGATTTGTTGAGTATTTTGTTGCAGCAATGAGACAAATAATTAGTGTAGTGACCAAAGTCTCAACCCTGGCACATCCCAATTTTAGGATTTCAGGAAACAGAGAAGCCTGGAAAGAAAACAGCTAATAAAACCTAGGAGTTAGCAGGAAGCCAGAAGAATGCGCTGACCTAGAACCCCAGGGAACAGTATATTTTCAACAGAGGGAGTGAGCAGTTTTTAAATATTGCTGATGGATCAAAGGAGATATGGACAGAAGGCATTTGACATGCCTGGGAGATGTAACTGGGAGAGCAGCAGTGGGGAAAGATGGGTTGGAATGGATTTCTGCAATGCCAGTGGCAAGGTCAGAACCCTCACTAGATGAAATGAAGTGAGCTGAAGCTGCTTTATAAAGCCATTGTGCTCTGGATGGAAAGTAATTCCTCTGGCAATGGCATTAGTAAAAATAATAACTATTATGAACTGTAACTGTACTGATGACAATAATTACAGCATTAGCTAAATTTGCCAGAGAACCATCTATACGCCAAGGACTTTATTAAAATGAGCTCTTTGGCTTTGAGAACCATTGAGTAAGTAGGCGTTTCAGTTCTTACATTTTTAGAAGTCAGAATTATGGTTGGGAGGTACTCATTTTATAGAGCTTGCATGCGTATTCATAATGGAACTGGGATTTGAACCAAACAGATCTGATACTATAACCTATGCTCAACCTGCACAATCCTTGTGTTTGCCCCAGGGAACTTCTGAATGACTACTGTGAATTTCAGAGCCCTTCTTAGGAGATAAAGGAGTTGGTGGTTTGAGGTGTCAGATTCGTTGGGTTGAAGTGATTGGCAAATATCTGATGACTCTCTTTCCTAACTTTCTGATCTAGAAAGTAAGTGTTACATGGAATCACAGAGAGTGGGCAGAATATGTATTCTCCTGAGAAAGCAAGCTCCCATTGTGAAGAGTTCAATTCGTCTGTCTGTGCTTTGGTATCCTGAGTCTTACAGGTGTAGCCCTTGAAGCCTTTGCCTGGATGGATGGAAATGAGTTAGATGCTGTCTCATTTCATTCTTGGAGCATCCTAGATGAACTCAGTTCAGGATTGTAAATGATAATTCAGAAAACTATGGGAAATCTATGAACTTACCAACCCTTTTCTATTCATTTTGCTTCAGGCACTATTAGATTTACCTCCCTGCTTAATTATGTCCTTTAAAGTCAGTGTTTCAAGTACTCATTTTAATCAGAGGCTTACATGGTCTGAAGTTGAATAGCATTACAGAATTTGTTATGAAAAGCAGGAGTGTATACTTTCTACCTATTTTTCTCAAGGAATGATGCATTCTAGGAAAAGTGCCCCATTGACTAAGCTACAGAGTTTTTTAATGATTGGAAATTTCCACACTCAGAGACCATTTGGCAATGTCTATTGATGCTTTTTCTTATTTCAAATGAGGCACTGGACTGTTGGGATGTCAACAGTGCTGAGACTGAGAAAGTCTTTTGTACAGCATCTTTAGAGGACTTTCCATCCAGAAGCTTCCATGACCATAAAGCACCTAAGCTAGGACATTACATCCCAAAGACTTCAATGAATGGACAGTTTTTCTCCCACTACAAGCTCTATTCTTTACTTTGTGACTTTATTGTCAATTATATTGATGATTGTTAAGAGTTGTTTTCCCACCAGCCTGGTCCCAAAGCTGCTCCAGCCCCAAATAATATGCAGAGATGCTGCATTAGATATAAAGCTGATGGCCTGTTACTAGCATTTCTTATTGGCTAGCTCTGTCTTAAATATTAACCCATTTCTATCAATCTAAGTGTTTCCACGTGGTCTCATTTTACCAGAGAGAGGGTCCAGAGTTCTGCTCTCTCAGTCCTACATGTTGAATCTTCTCCTTTCTCTTCCTGAATTCTCCTTGTCTCTTAGACCCACCTAACTTGCTTTTCTATTGGCCAACAGGAGAAACATATTTACAGAATGACATCTCCCATCAGCTGACACAATATGATACCAATGCATTGTGATTCCTACAAGGTCAAGTACTAGACAGGTTGTTAAGTAGATGAAAATATTGGAATGGCCAAGATTTCCCCTTAAGTCACTTGGCTAAGGGATTGTTCTGTTTGCTAGAAATTAACTCTGCTCTCTAGGGTCACCAGACACAGTGAGCATATATTCCACCCATTTCTTTATCTTTTCAGTGACAAGGGTCATGTCTTGTCTCCTTGAAGTCTTTGTTCTATAAAGTCAATCTACTATCATAATCTGGCCCCTCAGGTGGCAGCTGCAGAAGTCGCAGCTCAAGGGCCACTGGAATGATGAATACATCTTTCTTTGGACACATATAAAAACCTAGACCATAGTGGCTGGATTTTCCCAGCCACAATGTTTAGATGACTAGAATAAGACAATCTCTGACTTTAAAAAATCTCCTGATTTTTTAACTTATTTATTTATTATTTTATCTTATATGAGTGTTCTACTGGTCTGTATGTATGTGCACCATGTGCATGCATGTCTGAGGCAACCATAGAGGGCATAAAATCACCACAGAACTGGAATTATAGGTTGTTGTAAGCTCCCATGCAGGTGCTGGGAACTGAATCTGTGTCTTCTACAAGAACAACCAGGGCTCTTAATAGCTGAGCCACCTTTCCAGCCCCAAACCAAATTGTTTTTACATTAAACTTCTCTTAAAGCAGATTATAAATAATTCAAAATTAGTGTTCTCCTTGGTTAGAAAGCAATTTTTCAAAGGGCAGAAGGAAACCAAACTGATTCTTGTTGACAGTGTGTTGATTGGCTGGCACAGGTGCTGGGTAAAAGTTCATTTGGATACCCAGTATCCCTTCAGAATACAAGTAGAGGACAGACATATTCGAAATCTGACAATGAAACCATTGTCTTTTAAGTTGTTTAATTTCTTATATAAAACACTCTGTCCCAAAAGGATGACAGTTTTTAAAACTTGGGTGTCCCGGGAGAATTTAACAGTCTACCTATCAGCCCCTAGTGACACACCCCTCCAGCAAGGCCACGCCTCCTCGCCCTTCCCAAACAGTCCTACAAACTGAGGACCAAACATTCAAGCATATGTTCCTTTCAGGGTGATCCTCATTCAAACCACCACACCCACAGTGGCTCTGTAGCATCTCAGCTCTGCCGCTAACTGATTGTGGAGAGAGTTTACCCACCCTGTGCCATAAGTTGCTCATCTGTACAAGCAAATTGGCTGAACAGCCATGCAAATGATTGGAGGGGTTCTGGGGGCTTTTATGTGGGTAGAAAGTGTTATGAAAGAGATAGGAACTGCAGCAAGCAGCATCAAAAGGTTGGGACCAAGAATTATGTTCCAAGGAAAAGAAAATTCAAACTTAAAATTTCATTCAGCTGAGCACAGGGAGGAAAGGAGAGAAGCAACTCTCCAGCTGTCTCTCTGCCTGGAGTGTGCTACAGCCACACAATTGCTCCAACTGTCTGTATGTCTGGAGTATGCTACATATACATATTTGTTCCAACTGTCTCAATGTCTGGAGTATGCTACATCTACACATTTGCTCCAGCTGTCTCTATGCTTGGAGTGTGCTACATCTACACATTTACTCCTTGCTCAATCTTTGTCGTGATAGGGGACAGATGGGGGCACCTTTATATTCTATATTATAAGAACATATGTATGCGTCATATTGTGAGAAGGAATCCGCACATACAATGTGATTGGCACAGCACGTAATTCTGTAAAGAGTTTCTTTGTTGTTAATTGATTTAGATATAACCCAAATGGCCACACAGGAGGAACGTGAGGCTAGCAGCTCCAGGGTATGTGAACCCTCCATTACACAGAAAAGATGACAATTAGGGAAAGGGGTAGGAGGAGATAAGGGGAGAAACCTAACACCGTGAATCTCACAGACAAGGTTGGCCACCTGGCCAAAGGGACAAGGCTAAACTATGGAACAACTGAGTGCTTTTGTTTTACTTCTCACACAGTCTACTGGTGAGAGATGAGATGGAGGAGACATGTCAATCCCATTTTCTCAGACTGCCGGCTGAATAATGTGTGATTTGAAGATTCGGTTCCTGCCGCTAATGACTGAGGTTTTGGTGACAGACAGCAGGAGCTGCTACTGTATTCTGGTTATGGTCCTGTCACACAGACTGCGGCTTATTCCTTTGATGGCTGATCTGTTGTACCTCCAGCCACTTGCAGTGTTGCGTAGGTGCCAAAGATGAACTGGACTCATCAGAGTCCTGGCAGACACAGATGGAGAGAAAAGCAGAAAGAAGGAGAAGGGGGAGGGGTATCAGAGGTAGAGACAGGCTAGATATGACATAATATGACATGGTGGAGTTACCAGGACATAAGCACATTCCTACATAAAGAATATCAGTTAGTCAAACGGGAGGAACAGGGAGGGGTAAAGTGAGCACAGTGATGCAAACAAATGGACACCTACTTCCCCTCCTCCCCCGCAAGCTTTTGCTAAAGGCTGCCTAAAACCCAGGTATTGTGTTTAAAGATATCAATGCCATCAGAGCTATTTGGCTATAATTGATAAAGCTGAGACTTGCCTAGGGGCTTCGATTTTCATGTTTTCTCATCACTTAGTCTATGAGAATGAGTGGCGGCGGCATTCTTGGCCCTATGAAGCTACACACTGTAACTTCCAATGAGCTATTAATACCTGATCAGCTCTTTCCAGTGTTCATTGTCAAATCTGGGTGTTATGAGGGGACATTCAGGCATCCCTCTAGAGTATGTTTTCACCATTTACACTGGGGGGAAACAGCCTCTGAAGAGAGCAGCCTGAAGTGTGAGGTCACATCTTCAAGGGACTGGCATGTGAGGGGTTACCTTTCCGAACCCAGATTCCTGGGTTTCTTGTTTGTGAATTGCTCTCATCATGAGAGACCCACAATGGTGGGAAGAACTCTGGCAGGTGGGAAGTTTATCCTGGGGCACCTAATAATGTAGGTGGTATCACAAGAACACCAGCCACAGATGATTGATCGCTAGGCCCAGCCATTCATTCTCTTCATTATCACACACACATTAAGTACCTGCCACATGCCTGGAACAGAGCCTAAAAATCTCTCCTGCTTCTGTGAAATTCTTCAGCCATTCCATTTCCAAAAAATATGCATTGTGTGCCATGGCCAGATGTGAGGCCAAGAGGGTGAGCAGGAAGATTTAATTTTCAAGCTGTGTGGTGGTTGGGAAAGGACCAGGACAATTAGTTTACTCTCTTCCCCGTGGCCAGTTGCACAGTGTGATCTTGTAGAGGCAGCGTGAGTGTGCGAATCAAGTCCAAGTGTCAGGACTTCCCTATCAAAAAGACAAGTAGTCAGAGCAGGGAGTCGAACCCTTGACTTGGCCAATGACTGTCTAATATTTAGGAATAACAAAACTGTAATATTTATTTCTTATTTATGTGTAGGAGCACATACGCTCTATGGGATATGTGTGGAGGTCAGAAGACAATGTTCAGGAATCCATTCTCTCCTTCAGCCATGTGAATCTGGGGGTGGGGGTGGGAAGGGGAGGATTGAAATGGGGTCACTAGGCTTCTCAGCAAGCATCTTTACCCACCAATCTATCTCACTGGCTCAAATTAAGAAAATTTATAGGAGTCCAAATAAAAACCTTATATTCACTATAGCCTCATTTCTAAGCACATCTCTGTAAATAAAATGAGATTTTACACATATAAAATATTTATCAAATGGTATTAATATTTTTACTGCTTATGCATAGATTTCCTATTAATACATGTTATTTATGTAACATTTTATTTATTTATTTATTCTTGAGATAGGGGTCATGCAGCCCAGGCTGGCCTCAAACTCTCTACATAACTGAGGTTGGCCTTGAACTCTCTTGTCTCCACTTACGATTATAGGCACATGCATGTCCCCATGCTGACCTTAGCATTGCATCTTGAAAACTTGTCTGTATTGCTAAATATTTTTATAGTATAATTACAACGTTCTGTACATTTCATTTAACTATTTAACTTATATAAATTAGCGGTAGATAGTAATTCTGTGACTGCTGTTTGATTTTTGAATATTCATATAGACTCTTAAAGGAAACTACAGAGCTTCATAAATTTTAACCTTCTGAAACTTTTGATCCATGCTACAAAATGTTCTCTTTTTTTTAAGCTAAAATACCAAAGTGTACTTCTTAGCATCATATTTTGGTGACTGACAAAGGGTCCTCTCTCCAGTGTTGTGTATTAGTGACTTTCCCACTGTTGAATCAGGTATTAGGAAGAGCCCATTATTAAAGGTGGGTGTATATTACCCTCCTTTGTGTACTTTCCCCAAAAAGATAGCAAAGAGCCTGTTGTCTGGAAAGCCATCAATGCCTTCTGTGTTTTCTCATTTGACTTCATCTAGCTGCTGAGAGATATTCTGAAAGATCTATGCTCTCCTCCGCCCCAGTATCCTTGGAATAGTTGTCTTGATAGCATGCTGATTTCCTCCTTACCCTCTGGCTGATAAAGAAGTCAGAATATTCTTGAAGATATGATATGACTTGAAGCTGCTGATTGTAACTCAGGAAAAGCAAGGTTATTGCAAGTTGCTTACCTGCTCTGCATTTTGACCCTGACTAAATTTGATGTAGGGGGGCTTCTAATTCCTCCAGACATAGGGTCAACAGACAGCAGTGTCAGGATACACACCTTTTATTTCCAAATTCAGCTAGCGTTTTTAGAAGTGCATGTTATAAAAGTGCACCTCTGGACAGAGATTCCCAGCTGGCTGAAGGTGGGCAGACACTTGCTGTCTAGGCTGTGCCTACACAGACAGGTGTGTCTGCATTGAGGATAGGGTTGACTAGGATGGCACCACAGCTGGGGCTATCTGCTATTGGGATGAGCCAACAGTTTATAGAATGGAGCCAATTTCAAGCTGGGAGGAGGTGAAGTTGAGGTATAGAACACTGTAGCTAGATACTAAGGCACCAAATACTATATGTAGGGTAACGCTGGCTGGCATGGGGGGAAATGATGGCAATGCATTACCAGATGAATTCAGCACAGTGTGGAAGTAAGTAGCTGGAGTGACCTGGCCATAGCAGTCAGTATTTCAGGGGAAGCTTTGAGATGATTGTAGACAGCCAAACATGAATGTAGGATCTGCAATGTTAGTTACCACCCAAAAGACAATGTTGGGTAATGGAGTATTGCAGCTAAAGATAACTCCTGGCTCAGACCTGGCATAGTTCTTAAACAAGCTGGTTATTGAGGGATTAGAAAAGACCCTGAAGTTAGTGTGCTGGGTTCGAGAGCTGGGCAGGCCTGACTACAGACTCTGAAGACAACACCAATAATGCTTTGTCCTTGTTGGGGATCACCCTGAAATCTTTTGAGTGTGTCTACTGCTTACTTTAATCTATTTCACTTATCTTCCCCTTTTGCATATATCCTCTAAAAGGAATCAGTCTCTCACTGAAGACACGAGGGATCAAGGTCTTGAATGCATAGCAATCCTCCTGCCTCAGCCTCCTGAATACTGGGTTTACAGATATGTGTCACTATGGGCAGCTGGACCATTTATCTTTTCCATGGTAGAGCAATTCCCTGTCACAACACAGGGTTTACCTAGTCTGTGATAGGAAGGTTCTGTGCAAACAGAACTTGGAAAATAAAAGGAAAGGCTTTGAACTTAAGAGAGCAACACTGCTGCTTTACCCCTGCTCTGGCTAAACACTCTGCTCTTCAGAGGCCCTGCAGTGGTGAATAGTGGACAGAGAATAGACTAGGAGATTGCCAAAGCCAGAACATACAGTCCAGCCAAAGCATGTGCTAACAGAAACACCCTACTTCTTTGTTTGTAAACCAGTATCTAACTCATCTGCTTTCAGGATTGTTTGGCGTGTTAGGAAGTAGCTATGTTCTCTGGAAAACATCAGACAGACAAAAACTACAGTTGCTGAGTATAAGATCAATTTAAATGCCTGGTCTCATTGATCTTCTACCTCCAACCCTAACCTTGTCCAGAATTGGTGCTCAAGCAAAGAGATGTTCTGAGGTGCTCAAATTCCCAGAAGTAAGCTAACAAAAGGACCATGGTAGAGGTGCTTATCAGCCAGGGATAGGGAGGAGCTGGCCTGTAATCAACCAGTTTCTTAATTAGGGCAATATTCATGGAAAGGAGAGGGGGGAGAGAGGGAGATGGAATTGGTCAAACTGAGTTCCTAGCAAAAGAATGCTTGTCAGGATTCTAGAATTTTCAGAATACTTTAATTCATGCTGATACCATCTGAGCAGCCAAGCTTTTCATTAGTGAGTACATATCTCTTAAAAATGGGGTGGCGTCCTCAAAGCAGGAGTTCTTTTCTCCTTGGCTGCTCTCCAAAAGCCTAGTTTTCATGGACACTGATGTGGTTGCAGCTGGACGTAACTCAATGGCCCCAAAAGAGATCTCACAACTCTACAGTCGAATCACACTGATTCTTCTTCCTTTAGTCCTTTTCATTCCTCCCCCTTCTCTGCCCCCCCAGCATCTCCCTCGTTTGTCCATCATGCTCAGATCACAGGATGCACTGCCTACTTTTATTGTGATGTTTTAAGACTTCAGTAGCATTGAGAATGAGGAGGGCCTTCTAGAAGTTTGAAAATCAGCCTTCCACTTGGTTGTTTAACTCACTGTCCTGTGAGATTCTGGTGGACCCTGCATGCGCCTGGCATGAGTGTGTGATCTGCATATGGCATCTCCTTTCTTGTCTCAGAACGGGAAGTCAGTCCTTTGATCTGTCCTGCTTACCGCCGGAGGCTCCTTCTGTCTTTGCTCTTCTTTCATGCTGTGTTGAGAAAAAATGTATCGGTCTACCAAGTTTAGTCCACCACTCTACACATGACCCTTTGCCTGTCTTTACCACCTAAGCACCAGGGTGTGCTCTGTGCACTTGTGGATGTCTCCGTCCTCATCCACAGCCCTGAGCCTTCTGCTGCACCCAGCTGTTGCAGCCAAGCCTTTGATGAATGGGCTTTGCTTTCATATGAGTGCTGTTCTGCTTCTCTGGATTTGTTCTATGACGGGTGTCCTTGTTATTAAAAAATGGTGTGAGAGGGAAAATGTTTCTCCATGGGAAGAACACCGCATGGTTTTAATTTTTATGTGCCCTGAAATCTTTGCATGACTATTTCTGTTTCATACATCCACAGTGTCCCTTGAAAGGACAGGAGTAAGCGGCAGGGAGGCCATTAAAGGGCACAAAACTCCAAGTGGGAGAGCAGGAGTATAAGGTGATTTCCTTTTTATCTACTTAGAGATCATGTGATTCAGAGATTATTGTTTGAGACTCATTTGTCTTATGCATAAAATCGAAACAAATATGTATGCTGGGGAGTCTTTGAGCGGGAAGAGTGTGGATAGGTAGCTATAAAACAGTATAGATCTGTTTTCTTGATATCTCAAATAAAAAGGGCTTTGATGGTTTCCTAGCTTTCTGAATCGTCTTTCCTTTCTCCTCTCACCCATGATCCGTGAACATTTAACGGGGGAGGTTAGGTTTCAGCAGGCCCTTGGAAGACCATCTGCTAGATGATTTCTAAGATTTGTTCATGATACAACAAAAATGCAAGAGACCATGGCACACAGATGTACAAATCAGCACCCACATGCGCGCACATGTGTATACATGCTCACAGACACCTGAGTGTGAAAAGATATCACACATGTGCGCGCACGCAGACTTCTTTCTCCTTTGAACATCAGAGCTGTGATTTCTTCAAGTTTGATTTTTCCCATGGCTAATTATAACTCCACCTGGGAAGTGGAGCTGGTGCCATCCAGGCTGACTCAGGAGTTCATGGCAGAAACAGGACACCCCTGCAGAGACAGTGGCTTTTTAGGGATTGGACTCCAAGAAGAGGGGTTCTGATGTCTTCCAGTGCTGGACTACATGGGACCAACTCTTTAGTGTTGTTTCTACCACTGTGGTTTTCTATATTATCTTATGGGAAGGCTGAGAAGACAGTGGTTCCTATTTATATCCTAATAGAGGCAAGAACCATCCTGCAGGGCAACTCAACAGGCTCTTAATTGTCCAGAAATTGTTACCCAGGTACTCCTTAATCTAGACCTGTATGATTCAAGCCAGATGTGTGTATGCATTAGTATATAGGCTGGGCTCCAAAACCCTTTCAACTTAAACAGAAGATTTATATTTTTAAAAATGATATGTGTGAGTATATGTGAGTGTAATGCCCTCAGAGGGCAGAAGAGGGCATCAAAACCCCTGGAGATGGAGTTCCAGAAAGTTGTGCGCTGCCCAACATGAGTGTTGGGAACCGAACTCGGGTCCTCTGCAAGAGCAGTACAAGTTCTTAGCCTCTTAGTCATCTCTCAAGCCTTTCACTTTCCCTCAGGCAAATCTTAGGTTCAAACAGGAGTTCAGAGCAGGAGTTGGAAAAGTTAGCTGTTGGATTATAGTTGCTCTTCATCTCAATTCCAAGACTCTTGGTCCAATGGAACGAGACAGAGTCAGATTCAAATCTGGGCCGTGAGCAGCAAGGGCTGCGGTTGTGCTATCATCTCTAGTGTGAACCTTGGTCAACACAGCCCCTGGGGTTCTTAAGGAACAAGGGGAAAAGAGCACCCACAGCTGCCTGGACTGGAGTGGGTGCTGGTAATTGTCCTTCTCCCTGCCCTGTCACCACTCTGGGCTCCCATTGTGAGGTTTCCTTTGGATAACACCTTCATCGTATAACTGTTTCTTTTTAGGTCTAGATTGTTCAGGACTCTTTCAGTTATTTGTTCAACTGTCTTTACACTAATTGAGATTATAGTAGTAGTATATAATCGCTGCTATATGTACTGGTGGTACATAGCTCATGAATTCATTTCAAAGAGTAAATGGTGTATTACAGTTAAAATAGTGTGGAGGCTTGACCAGTAGTAGGTGAATATACACTAGTGAAAATGTATCACAAAGGAAGGGACACATCTCAAGTCTTATGTTGACTCCATCTGTAATTGTCCATTGAGGGCACAACTCAGGGCACAACTGTTCACCTCCAATAGTCACCTTCCCCATTCCCACCACTATGGAAAATTCTCCAGGCAACTACAACTTGACTATATTCTGATCTGAATTGTTAATTGGATTTGTTGGGACCGTTTCCCAAGATTGTGCAGTGTTTCTGGAAGTTTCTCCCAGTGCTTGCCCTATTCTCCTGTACTCAAGGAATGGAGATGAGGATATGTCTGATAACAGTAAAGTGTGTGAGCTTAAAATCCCACTTTGATCAAGGAGCAAGCACGTCTTCATTTCAGCCTTTTCTGGCTCTAGCTTCAGATAATGACAGAAGCCAAGTACATTTTCCCCAGCACACCTATGGCAATGTAGGACAGCATATGCTTGCAAATTACAGCTCTAGGTGCCATTTCCTCAGATACCTGATTTCTTTACTTCTGATAACATTGAAACTCTGTTCTTTCATCTCAAGAGAACACACACACAAAAATAACATTAATAAAAAGGTAGAAAAGTCTATATCTAAAAATACATTTGTGGCATATGAAGCATGTCGATTTTTTCACATGTATATAGAATTGGCCTATTTAACACGAGAATATTATTTACACATGCTTCCTTTGTGGGCATTCATCAAGTTCAGCATGTAGAGAATAGATGCATATCATGTGAACACTGAAAAATTTCCTTCTATTTCTTTATTTGTACAATGGAAGTCAAATTGCCATTTTAAACAGCAGGAGAAATGAATGTAGTACTTTGCAGGCTAAGGAAGGTTTTGTTTTACATCAAAGAAAGTAGAACATTACAAACTCTATCTTGATTGCTTCTTGGAGGGTAGAAATCAAGCTTGCTTTCTTCATCATTTTGAAGGAGAGAGCATCAGCTGGGGGGCAGTGTTATTCTGCATGCTAAGGCAAAAGCATGGCAGGGGACATTTAATTTTTAAGGGCTGTCCAGGATTAGGTTCCTTGGGTGAAAGGTAAGGGAACTAGGAGAAGACAGACAGATTGAGGGGAAGCTGTAGCACACAGGGGCAGGAAGCTGATGTCAAAGAAGCATCGTAGCCAGCAAGAGATCATGAGGAGAAAGGATGCACTTGTACGACAAAGGTCAGTTTTCATTTTCAGATGGATGGTTGTAGACTCCATTCTATTGTTTCAAACCTCAAATGACAATTGTTTGCACAGAGCCAGTGTTCATGGTGCTTTGTGTGGTAGTGGGCTAAGGTGGTTCCCCTAGGAGTAGATGATATGTAAGAACGGTTACAGGAGGCAGAGACACAAAGTGCATGTTGGAGATTTGGTCAAAGAAGGACTTGAAGACAAGATGACCCTGGCATAAGTTCATCTCTATGGCTACACTAAGAATCATTTCAAAGGGCAGCATGAGAGACAGACAGGACACATGTGGACTTCTCATACAAACTCAAGGCAAATTTATGATTCTGCTTGACAGTTAAATGTGAAATAATTCCTAGAAAGGCAGGAGTTGTGATTACCCCAAAGGCAGCTGTTCTATGTGCATGGGTTAGGGAACCCTGGGTGGGAGGTTTCATCAGTGTTGCTGCCTTTGCATATAATCTCACTTCATCATTGTCAGAACTATTTTGTGTAAGTCATCAGGCTCAAAGGGGATCCCACAGCCTTGATGTATGATTCTGGCATTTGCAGAGATAGAAGAATATGGCCTATTTCCTTATAAAACATAAGAGCACCCTGATATCCTACAACAAAGGACAGGCTAACAAGAAGAAAGCATAACAAATATATGCTCCAGACAAGGAAGTTTAGCGTGACATAGATAACTTCAGAAAGGAAGACCTGGGATCCAGGAGAAACCCATCTGACATAATTTCTAAACTCATGAAATGTCCATCTGTGTAGGAATGTGATGAGACAGGAGGGTGCAGGATAATGACAGTAGACTAATGGGGACCTAGCATCATAGCCTGCCTGCTGAATCTCTGGCCTTCCTTCTGACTGTGGGGCAGGGCACTCCGTCCCCCAAGAACTGGCTTTGAGGAAGAGAGAGTCTAATTTCTGTGATGTGCTTTGGGGAAGATAAATTCTAGTTTCTGATATATTCTTGGGAGGAAGAGGAATGGGAGACAGGAAACCTGGAGGTCAGACTGACTTTCTGAACCCTTTCAGTTAAAGAGCTCAACGTGCAGGGACACTGTACTGTAAGGATGGAAAAATTTAGCCCAATTTTCCCTAGACTCTGCCCCCTAGCAGTGAGTAGGCAAAAGGTCATTCTTGACTGTTTTATGACAGGGTGGGTTACTGACAGCACCTGTGAGTGAATGAGAACAGGAAATGAGCCATGCCACACTACCCAGGAGTCCTATTGAAAGCAGACTTCCTGGGCAAAGCACGGGCTTGGATAGTTCAAATTGATTGGTCCACACTGGATGCTATTGAGATGATTGGTTTGTAATGCATGGGCTTTGTTGTAACCCTATAAAAGCTGTCTGAACCCTGTACCAAGGGTTCCCAGTCCTGTACCCCACGTGGAGTATGGCTGCTGACCCCAGTGCACTGGAATATAAAAAACCTCATGCTTTTGCATCAAGACCGCTTCTTGTGAGTGATTTGGGGGGGCCGCCTTTCCTGGTATGAGGGCCCATGCCCTCTGCAGGTCTTACAGTACTTTCAGGTGTCATGTTCTGAATCCCCACATGGGGCACTCCCCTGTACTGCCACACTGGAAGCAATCTACATGAACAACATGTCCGACTAGGGGAGAACTAATTGTGTGGATAAAAAGAGGAGCCTTTTGTAAAAGACCAGTTATATTGTACTTTTTTACCCTGTGCTATAGACTTCTTTGCAGGGCCGCTGTAAAGACTGTGTTTCCTTCCTCGTATTATGTACTTCAGGTGGGAGCCTGCTTGGAGCAGGGAGTGGAGAGCTGATCTCAGCCTCCCTGAGTGTGATGTGTGTCTTGCTGCAATGCTCAGTCCAGGGCTGCATGGGCTATGCAACTTCGGAATACATTTGTTGACTGGCCAGATCTGTGAACTCAATGACTTAGTCTTTACTAAGGTGACATTTTCAATCTTTTCAATGAAAGAAGAGAGAGAGGAAGGAGGGAGGGGGAGAGGGAGGAAAGGAGAGGGAGAGAGGAAGAGTAAGTGAGAGAGAGAGAGAGAGAGAGAGAGAGAGAGAGAGAGAGAGAGAGGGAGGGAGATCCACCTGGTAAGTTTTTGCAGCTTTCTTAAGGGAAATGAAGTATTATTTTGTGGGAAGCTTGGAAAGTGGATTTTTTTTTTTCAGAA
Source organism: Phodopus roborovskii (assembly GCF_943737965.1). Classification (NCBI taxonomy): domain Eukaryota; kingdom Metazoa; phylum Chordata; class Mammalia; order Rodentia; family Cricetidae; genus Phodopus; species Phodopus roborovskii. The sequence goes on along the minus strand of NW_026125295.1, from coordinate 17,223,691 downwards.
GAAAATAGACTCTGGTTTTTTTACAGCACCCATCACTAACTTTAGCATTCTACACACACACACACACACACACACACACATACACACGCACGCACACACGCACACACGCACACACACATGCACACACAGACATGCACGCATGCACACACATGCACACACATGCATGCACATGCACACACACATACACACACACATACACGCACATGCACAGATGCACACAAATAACATTGCAATGGCTATTTTTTTCTAGATGAGGGTTGAGTGGTATGGTGGTGAAAGAGATCCCTGCTTTCCCTTCCCTAAAGCTGGGATGACAATATTTTATCTGAACTCAATCGTTAATGGCAGCCTGAAGCCTGAGAAAAATTGTGAGGCTGTATTTGGATTGTTTTCAGTATGGTGATCAATTATTGATGCCTACCATGAGTGTGTCAAGAGTGGTGCATACTATGCATTATCTTTTGCTGTTCTGATTGCTCTTTGTAGAGATGACTGATTGAATAGACACTCAATAAAAGACTATTTTGTTCATTAATAAAACTCACAATCACTTAAAGAACTGTACTACTACCCCACTTTCTCTCTTTTTTTGGAAAAGGTGATTTGCCTTGGCTCTCTCTCTCTCTCTCTCTCTCTCTCTCTCTCTGTGTGTGTGCATGCACGCACATGCTGCAACATGTGTGTGAATGTCAAAGGACAACCTTGAGTGCCAGTCTTCACCTTCCATCTTGTTTAAATCCTGGAATTTTTTTGTTCGCCACTGTCTCAACCAGGCTGGCTGGCGCATGAGTTTCTGAGCCTTCCACCTCCCCTTGCATCAAGGCTGGACAAGGTATCCCACCATAGGGAATAGGTTTCAAAGAGCCAGCTCATGCATCAGGGACAGGTCCTGATCCCACTAGGGGCCCCACAAACAGACCAAGCTACACAACTATTACCCACATGCAGAGTGACTAGGTTGGTTCCATGCTGGGTTTCTAGCTGTCAGTCTGGAGTCTGTGAGCTCCCACAAGCTCAGGTCAGCTGTCTCTGTGGGATTCCCTGTCATGATCTTGATGTCCCTTGCTCATATACTCCTCCCCCTCCCCCGCCCACTTCAATTGGATTAATGGAACTCAGCTCAGTGCTTGGCTGTGGATCTGTTTCTGCTTCCAACAGTTACTGAATGAAGGCTCTATGATAACAATTAGGGTAGTCACCAATCAGATTACAAGGGAAGGCTGGTTCAAGCACCCTCTCCACTATTGCTAGGGGTCTTAGCTGGGTTTATCCTTGTAGGTTCCTGGGAGTTTCTCTGGTAACAGGTTTCTTCCTAATCCCATAATGGCTCCCTTTAGATCTTCACCAACCACACATCTAAAAGAGAACTGATACTCAAAGTATATGAAAAACCTCAAGAAACTAGATATCAAAATACCAAATAATCCTGTTAAAATGGGGTATAGATTTAAACAGAGAATTCTCAACAGAAGAATCTCAAATGGCTGAAATACATTTAAAGAATTGGTCAATGTCATTAGTTTTCAGGGAAATGCAAATCAAAATGACTCTGAGATACCATCTTACACCTGTCAGAATGGCTAAGATCAAAAGCACTAATGACAGCCTATGTTGGAGAGGATGTGAACTAAGGGGAACACTCTTCCACTGCTGGTGGGAGTATAAACTTGCACAGCCACTTTGGCAATCAGTATGGCAGTTTCTTAGAAAATTGGGAATCAATTACCTTAAGGCCTAGCAAAACCAATCTTGGGCATATACCCAAAGGATGCTTAATCATACCACAAGCACACTTGCTCAACTATGTTCATAGCAGCATTATTCGTAATAGAATTTGGAAACAATCTAGATGCCTCTCAGCTGAGGAATGGATAAAGAAAATCTACACAATGGAGTATTACAATGACATCATGAAATTTGCAAGTAAAAGGACAGAACTAGAAAAAATAATTTTAAGTGAGGTAATCCAGATCCAGAAAGACAAACATGGTACTCACTCATAAGTGGACATTAGATGTAAGACAAAGGATAATCAGGCTCCAATCCACAGCTCCAGAGAAGGTGGGTAACAAGGAGAACCCTAAGAGGGACACATGGATCTCTCTGGGAAAGATAAATAGATGAGATTTTCCTGGTAAAATGGGTGTGGAGGTGTAGAGAGGAGGGTGTGGGAGGATGGGAACATGAGGGATCGGGATGATCAGGACAGGGAGGAGAGTAATGAAAATTCTTAATACGGAGTTAGTCACCAAATTCCCCCAAGAAACTGAAAGAGCTAATTTCCAGATAAGATAGTGTTGAATTGAAAGTTCATTCCTCTACCAGGAAATAAATGTGCCCTTGGGTGATGACTCTTTAGAGTGGCTGGAGGGGGGGAAGGTGTTGGGTCTGAGTGGTCATTATTATGTGGCTGATGTCAAGGGAGGTTAACATGATGTTCCAGACCCATGTGAATAGGCCATACTGACAGGCTGAAATTGTAACTGATTAATCATGTCCATGAGTTCTTAATATTATTTAAAGAGTTTCATAGGATCCTTCCAGGAGATTAAGAAAACAAACAAACCAAACCAAAACAAAACAAAACAAAAAAACACCCTGGTAGTTGTGTGTGTGTGTTTCTGTTCCCAAACATGCTTTTAAAGGGCCCCCAAATGTTCTAGTCCATTCTTTCATGGCAGTGGTAACTGTTTATTTATACTTGCACAGCACCCCAGTTTGCCAAGATAGTCTTGAGTCAGAATTTCTTTTTTAAAAATTTTTAATTAACTTTTTACATTCCAATCCCAGTTCCCCTTCCCTCTTCTTCTCTTGCTCCTCCACCTCCCATCTGTTCTTGGAGAGGGTAAGTCTTCCACCAGGAAGTCTACTAAGTTTGTCCTATCATTTCATTGAGGCAGGACCAAGGCACCTCTTTGCCCCCACACTCCTGTGTCTAGGATGGGCATGGTATCTCTCCATACAGAATGGGCTCCATTAAGTCAATTTGAGCATTAGTGTTAGATCTTGAACCCATTGACAGTGGCCTCATATATTGTCCCAGGTGCATCATTATCACCTATATTAGGGGAGTCTAGTTCAGTCTTATGCAGGTACCCCATTTAACTCCCTTGTTCATATTATCACTCCTCCCTCACTTCAATTGTACTCTAGGAGCTTGGCTCATTGGTTAGTTGTGGATTTATACATCTGATTCCACCTGTTTCTGGAAGAGACTTTTAGCTTCTCTGGGGATATGAATTGTAGGTTGGGTATCTTTTGCTTTATGTCTGGTTCCATTTATGAGTGAGTACATTCTATATTTGTCTTTCTGGTTTTGGGTTACCTCACTCAGGATGTATTTTTTTTTCTTTCTACTGTCCATTTGCCTTAGAATTTTAGGATGTCTTGATTCTTACCACTGAGTTGTACTCCATTGTGTAAATATACCACATTTTCTTTATTCATTCTTCAGTTGAGGGGCATCTAGGTTGTTTCCAAAATCTATTATGAATAATGTTGCTATGAATATAGTTGGGCAAATGTCCTTGTGGTGAATGTGCCTCCTTTGAGTATAAGCCCAACAGTGGTATTGCAGAGTCCTGAGGTAGGTTGATACCTAAGTTTTTGAGAAATCACCATGCTGATTTCCACAGCTGCTGTACAAGTTTGTACTCCCACCAGCAATGGAGAAGTGTTCTTTGTTCTCCACATATTCTCCAGCATAAGCTGTCATTGGTGTTTTTGATCTTAGCCATTCTGATTGGTGTAAGATAAAATCTCAGAATGGTTTTGATTTTTATCTCCCTGATGACTGAGAATGTTGAATATTTCCTTAAGTCCCTTTCTGGCATTTGAAATTGGTCTGTTGAGAATTCTGTTTAGATCTGTACCCCATTATTTATTTCGATTATTTGGTAGTTTAATGTCTAGTTTCTTGAGTTCTTTGTATATTTTGGAGAACAGTCCTCTGTCAGATTGGGGTTGGTGAAGATCTTTTGCCATTCTGTAGGGAGCCGTTTTATTTTGTTGACCATGTTCTTTGCTTTACAAAAGCTTCTCAGTGTTAGGAGGTCTCATTTCTTAATTGTTGCTCTCAGTGTCTGTGCTACAGGTGCTTTATTGAGGAAGTGGTCTCCTGTGCCTATGCATGCAAATGCATTTCCCATTTTCTCTTCTGTGACGATCAGTGTAAATAGATTTATATTGAGGTCTTTGATACATTTGGACTTGAGTTTTGTGTTTGGTGCTAAGTATGGATCTATTTGCATTCTTCTACATGTTGACAGCCAGTTAAACCAGCACCACTTTTTTCAATATGCTTTCTTTTTTACATTTTATATTTTTAGCTTCTTTGTCAAAAATGAGGTATTCATAGGTGTGTGGGTTGATTTCAGGGTCTTTGATTTGATTCCATTGGTTCATCTGTCTGTTTTTATATAGTAGAACTTGAAGTCAGGGATGGTGAAGCCAATTGTTTTGGTGATCCTGGGTTTTTTTGTTTTTCCATATGAAGTTGAGTATTGCACTTTCAAGGTCTATGAAGAATTATGCTGGGATTTTGGTGGGAATTGCATTGACTCTGTAGATTGCTTTTGGTAGGATTATCACTTTTACTATGTTGATCCTACCTATCCAAGAGCATGGGAGATCTTTCCATTTTCTGATCTTTCCTTTAATTTCTTTCTTTAAAGACTTGAAGTTCTTGTCATACAGGTCTTTCACTTATTTGGTTAGAGTTACTCCAAGATATTTTATGATATTTGTGGCTATTGTAAAGGGTGATGTTTCTCTGATAGGAGGGCTACAGAGTTTTTTGGAGTTAATCTTATATCCTGCTACATTACTGAAGGTGTTTATCAGTTGTAGGAGTTCTCTAATCACTTATGCAAACTATCATATCATCAGCAAATAGCGAGAGTTCAACTTCTTTTTTTCCAATTTGTATCCCTTTGATCTCCTTTTGTTGTCTTATTGCTATAACTAGAACTTGGAGTACTATGTTAAATAGATATGGAGAGAGTGGACAATCTTATTTCCAATTTCAGTGGAATTGCTTTTAGTTTATCTCCATTTAGTTTTATGTTGGCTGTTGGGTTACTGTATATTGTTTTTATTATGTTTAGGTATATTCCTTGTATCCCTATTTTCTTCAAAACCTTTATCATGAAGGGGTGAATCATTCCTGCATCTGTGGGATGAATCTTACTTGGTCATGGTTGATGATTTTTCTGATGTGTTCTTGAATTTGGTTTGGCAGTATTTTAGTGAGTATTTTTGCATCTATGTTCATGAGGGAAATTGGTTTGTAATTGCCTTTCTTAGTTGTGTCTTTGTGTGGTTTGGATATTGGGATAACTGTAGCCTCATAAAAAGAGTTTGGTAATGTTCCTTCTGTTTCTATTGTGTGAAATAATTTGAGAAGTGTTGGTAATAGCTCTTCTTTGAATATCTGGTAGAATTTTGCACTGAATTCATCTGGGCCTGAGCTATTTATTTATTTATTTATTTATTTATTTATTTGCTGAGTAACTGTTTCTATTTCCTTAGGGGTTATAGGTGTATTTAAGTTGTTTATCTGTTCTTGATATAATGTTGGTATGTTGTACTTATCTAGGAAACTGTCCATTTCTTTAAAGTTTTCCAGTTTTACGAAGTACAGGTTGAACTATGACCTGATGGTTCTCTGGATTCCCTCAGTGTCTGTTGTCTGTTGTTATATACCCCTTTTCATTTCTGATTTTGTTAATTTGGATTTTATCTCTCCGTCTTTTGGTTAGTTTGGATAAAGGTTTGTCTATTTTGTTGAGTTTCTCAAAGGACCAATTTTTTTGTGTCATTGATTCTTTGCTTTGTTTTCTTTGTTTTTATTTTATTGATTTCAGCCCTTACTTTGACTATTTCTTGCCCTCTACTCTTCCTGGGTGAGTTTGCTTCTCTTTGTTCTAGAGCTTTCCATTGTTCTGTTAATTCACTAGTGTGGGGTTTTTCCAGCTTCTTTATGCAGGGATTTCTTTGGTGCTGTGAATTTTCCTCTCAGTGCTACTTTCATTGTGTCTCATACATTTGGGTATGTTGTGTGGTCATTTTCATTAAATTTTAGGAAGGCCTTTCTTTCTTTCTTCCTTCCTTCCTTCCTTCCTTCCTTCCTTCCTTCCTTCCTTCCTTCCTTCCTTGACCCAGTGTAGTTCAGTTGACCATTATTCAATTTCCATGTGTTTGCGGGTTTTCTGAAATTAATGTCCCACATTTCCTGCGTATTTTGTGTTAAGGAGTTGTTGGATTTAAAATGATCTATTTCTCTATCGTATCTTCAATGTCTGAAATTCTCTCTTCCACCTTTTGTATTCTGATTTTTATGCTTGCAGTTGTGGTTTCTGATCATTTCCCCAGCTTGGTTTGTGTTTTCTTTAGTGCTCCTATTTCAGATTTCATGGCTTGAATCATTTCCTTCACTTGTTTGGTTTCTTTTTCTTGGTTTTCTTTAAGGGATTTGTGGATATCTTCCAATTTTTTGTTTGTCTTTTCCTCCATTTCTTTAAGGGAATTTTTCCTTTCTTCTTTAAGGGCCTCAATCATCCTCATAAAATTATTTTTTAGATTGTTTTAGATGTTCAGGTGCCTTATTGCTCTTTATATTGTTGAGTGTGTTCTTACCTTGTTGTCTATGTATTTCTTTCTCTAATCTGTACATGTGGAGCTTATGCTTCAGGAGGTTTCTCTTTCTCCAGTTGGTATAGTTGGGGGCTGTGGCTCCATTGACCACTCCTCAGGCACAAGGAGAGCAGAACTTCTGGTAGATGTTCCTCCTTTTGGAGGTTTCGATAGGGCTGAGGTTCTAGTGGTCAATGTAATAGCAGGGTATCTCCAACCGAGAAATGGCAGTGGATGCTGTCTGGGATACAGGTGCTTTTTCTCAGAGGAACTTTTTGTGATAATTTCTGGAAACTGTATCTGGAAACCACTGCTGCCATGTCACCTGGCAATCATTCCTCACTCCTGGGCCTGAGGCTGAGGCCTCCCTCTGACATTGCTCCCAGGTCTGGGGCTAGTGGCTCCCTTGATGCTGCTTGGGGCCCGAGGCTCTGGCCTTCCCTTGAAGTTACTTCTGTGTTAGGATTTGGACCTCTCACTGATGCTGCTCTGGGCAGGAAGCTCAGGCATCCCTCTGACGCTGCTCCTGGGTGAGAGGCTCGAGGCTCGAGGCTCGAGGCTCGAGGAGGCTCACTTGACTTTGCTGCAGAGTCCAAATTTCTTAAACCCAAATATCTATAGACGTTGGCTGGTCTAGTTTTGTGCTGGTTAAATTTGTCAACTTAATACAAACTAGAGTTACTCAGAGAGAGCTTTGATTAAGAATTTGCCTTATTAGATTGGCCTGTGGGAAAATTTTAGCGCATTTCTTCTTTATTAACAATGTGGGTGGGCCTTGCCCACAGTGGGTGGTGTTACCCATGCACAGTTGGTCTTAACTATATAAGAAAACGGGTCACAGGGAGCAAGCCAGCACTTCTTTGTGGCCTCTGCTTCAGTCCCTCCAGTTTCCTGTCTTTCGCTCCTCTCCCGATTGTCTGTATGTGGTAGGCTGAAACAAACCATTTCTCCCCCAGCTTCTCTTTTGGTCATGGTGTTCACAGCAACAGGGAATTAACCTAGGACAAATTCATTCTTTAAAGTTTACAGTGGGGAATCTGAAGCTAATTTCTGCTGTTTGCCTTGCTTTGTCTCTTACCACATAACTGGGGAGTTTTCTTGTCTCAGAATTCGGTAACTTAGCTGTGATTTTAATCATTTCTCATTGTTATTACTTTTTACTGGAACATTCTGTGTATTTTTAGAATATAGATTGTTTTACTTTCTTTCAAGGAAGGTCTCTTCTATATATTTTAATATATGTTTGTCCCATTATTGAATTTTCTATTTTGGTAAATGATAATATGCCTTAGACTGTGCCTTATTTTTTTTTCTTTCCATCTATTATCTTTTCTCCCCTCGTTGTTTGATGCTATTGGTCTTTTTCTGCCTATGCCCACTGTGAGTACATTCTTATATATTTGTAATTTTCTCAGCTGTGTCTATTATGCTCAGCATTCCACCACAGGTTCTTTCTCTTTGTGACTGATTTTCTGTGTGATCTTGATCTTCATCTTAGTCTATCTCCCCTATCATCTTGCTTGTGGTATCATTCATGTTCTCTCTAAACCTACAGAAACATGACAACATAAAGCACTTTTTACCTAGGGGTTTTCTTCTATGTCAAGTTTTTGAGCAGTTTGAGGGGGTACTTATGTATTTTACTTCCGATTCCACCCCTTTCTCACTCCCATTTGGTTGTGGTATATTTTTAGAATAATTTACCATTTTCTTCCATTTTCTTTTTGAGTAATATGGACAGATGTGACTAGAATTCCTAAAGGTGTAGACAGATCCTTCCTGACTAAGCACTCCATCAGTGACTTCATTGCTTTTCTTTTCTGAGCTACTATGTGCATGTGTGTTGTGTGTGTTTCTGTGTTTGCACATGTGTGTATTCACATGTGTGTGTACATGTGTGCATATGGAATCCAGAGGCCAATGTCAGGTGAACCATCATTACTGTCCACCTTATTTTTGAGACAGGGTGTTCATCAGGTTCTATAGACTAGCTGGTCAGTGAGCTTTGGGGTTCTCCTGAGTCTGTATCCCATCCTTTGCCAGTTCTGGGGTTACAGGAGGAGGCAGTTGCTTTGAGATTTTTAAAGTCAGTTCTGGGGATCAAACTCAGGTCCTCATACTTGGTTCAGCAGTCTCATTACCTACTAAGCCATCTCTCCAGCCCCAGCTCTGGTTTTTAAATTATGAGCTATATTATTTTTCAACAGTCTGGACTGCTGAGAGATTTTTGGATAGTTCTGCATGGGTTGACTTGTAGCTTCTAGAGGACCTGGTAGCTCTCTTCTTTGGGAGACCCTTTTAGACTCCCTGCATAATAACTAATGATCCTTGGCTGATTAGAGCTGTATATTTTCTTGCAGGATTGGGTGGGGATGGGGTTATCATCTTTCTTTTCATGTCTTCCAAGTCATCATGGGCCATGCTAACATGAAGTTGGTCATCCTGCTGTCTTAGCTCACCGTATGTGCTCACTGGTCTTTTTCTTATAGCTGTGCCTATTTCTATTAGGAGAGGAAAAAACTAAAACAGTGTTTGGAAACTTCACTCCTGGTTCATAGATCTGAGGGGAAAATGAGTCCTCACCTGAGGCCTGGGTGTAGTACTTACACCCGAAGAAAAGAGTTTTGCTGCTATTATTGCTGTCATTAGTCTTACTTCATTTTTGCTTAAATATCCCTTGTGGTTAGGATGATAGCTATGCCATTTTATTTCCCCTCTCTTGTTTTTCTTGGCCTTGATGGTGCCCAGGTGGAGTGCTAGCAATGTTTTTCCCCCTTAGAGGAGCCTCTACAACGTCTTCCACATGGCTGGCCATGCACACCTGGGGCTGTTAGTCATCATGCTCAGGTCTGCTGGCTGATTCATATTTTTTTTACCCAACATGCTGTGCAGAACCACAGAAGCTTGTCTTTCACTGGTGCAGCTGCCATTTAAAAATACTTTGTTTAATAGTCATACATGGACAAAATGCAGTTTCATCACATCCACTTTTCATTTCTTCATTTCCAATTCTTCCCTTATATCCTCCAGCACATTTCCCTTCCAACTTCATTATATGCTTGCTTCCTTCCTTCCTTCCTTTCTTCCTTCCTTCCTTCCTTCCTTCCCTCCCTCCCTCTCTTCCTCCCTCTCTTCCTTCCTTCCCACTGAATCTACTTAGTTCTGTCCATAGCTTGGGTGTGGATCATCTATAGAATCCCGGGTAGCCTCTCAGGGTCTTGAAAAATGACTCCCCATCTTCCAGCAGCCAGAAATTGCCAATGGCTCCACGGATATGGGTGAAACTTCATGAGCTCCCGCCCATCCATGCTGTTATTTTGGCTGGCTTGATCTTGTGTCAGTTTTGTGCATGTATTCTTAGCCACTGTGAGTCCATGTGTGCAACCGTGCTGTCTGTCTGGCAAATACTGTTTCACTGAAGACATCTACTCCCTCTGGCTCTGGTGGGCAAGTGCTTTACCCACTGAGTCACCTACCAGCCCAACACTAATGTTGCTGATTCAGTCTCCTGTGGGGATTCTAGATATTGAGGAATATTCTAACTGAAAGTTCTGCCAGAAATGGCTTTAAAAAAATCTTTAAAGAACAGAACAGCCACACTAAATAGTAAAAAGAAAAACAAAGGGCTTAAATCAAAAGGTATGTAAAAAAAATGTTTTGTTTTTTTTTTCCTCTCTCCTTCCATCTTCCTTCAATTAGTGTTAGGTTAAATCTAGCCTTTATCATATGAACACACGTGGTGTTCTCAAGGGCTTTAACCTCCTGAAACTTTAGATGTGAAAAAATATCCCTTATTTTGCAGACTCATGGGAAAAATTAAATGAGAAGATAAATTCAAAACATCTGTCACCCACGGGAGCCCTCTCCGATGCTGGGAAATGGTTGTTCCTACCCTCCCGACTCCTCCCTACACCCCATGCCCCACCTTCCTTTCTGATCTGCAGACCTAGCTGTCTCTCTGAGCTAATAGGATAGGGAACACTTTGCTCAGTGAAGGAAGGAGTCCAGGGGAGCCTTGAGACACAGCTTACATTTCATGGCAACCTTTTCACCAGAAGGAAGGAGTGGAGATTTAAGTGGTGGGCAGGGAGTAAGGCATCTGCGTTCAGATCTGATCCCTAGACAGTGCATGCTGCTTTGCTTTCAGATTTTCTGTGGGTGAAATGCAGGATATTAGCAAGAGTAACTGGAGACTAAGCCAATTATCTTTCCGGGGAAAGTACTTGACAAGGCTCAGAGAGGATGGATCATATTAATGAAACTAAGACACCTAAAGCCAAGATGCTTGCTTGGGTTGAGGTGACTGCAGTGAGTGTATTTTCTTCAGGTTGCCCATATGGAAAAGGGGCTGCCAGGCTGAAGACTAGACTTCCTTGCCAAAGAAGGCAGGGGCATGACTGGACTAGAATCGAAAAGCTTTGCAATTCACTGAGGCTTGTTCATAAGTGGGACATGACTATGATGGCCTCTGCTGGCTGAGGTATCATTCTAAAGGCCATTGGAAGAGGCAACTGAAAGGTCATTTGAGGGTCTATGATGCTCAGTTTGTAGCTGTGGAGGTGATGATGTAAGGCGAGTTCCTGTGGAAACATCTCTGCCTCTTCTCATGAGGAGCTGATGAACTGGATCACTTGTGGATAAAAGATCTTGCTCTGTGAAGTGACCATTGCTTTTCCCACAGGAGCAGCTGGGGATCTGTGGGAGAGCTGCTATGTACAAAGACCCATAGACTACAGCAAACAGAACCATTCATTAAATAATTCTTAGATAACAAGAGCTAAGCACGGATCAATTATGTTTCTGGTTAACCAATGGATCACCTGGTAACCCTATGTCCTGCTCCCCAAAGTATTTGACTGTGAACATAGAACCACTATTAGTAAGATTTAGTTGTTTTGCTGTTGTTTGAGGCAGGGCTACTAACCCAGGCGGGCCTCAAACTTCTAAGTAGCCAAAGATAACCTTGAACTCCTGGTCTTCCTGCCTTTACCTACCAAGTCCTGGAATTACAGATGTACATCGACACAGCTATTTTACATGGTGCTTCATGCATGTCATATAAACACTTTACTAACTGAGGTATATTCTTAGCCTCAGTTGGGTTTTTAATGTAGTCTGAATAAATACCCTCAACGTTGAGAGTGTTAAAGATGTCAAGTACTATAGATTGTTATATGGGACTATAACATACCCTTATAAATGTTCTGTCTTTCTTAAGACATGGAGTTCTCCTAAAATTTGTATGTTTAATTCTGTAGTCTGGTATCTTAGAACGGCTGAATTTGGAGATAGGGTCTTTGAAGAGTTAATTAAAGTTGAAATGAGGCCATTAAGACAGGCTCTACTCCAATAACATATATTCTGACCATTCCCCATGACACCTGCTTTATAAGGGTAGGAAAGGTGGACCCAGATGTGCACACACAGAATCAAGGTGAGGAAACCACAGAAAGGGATTTTATGCAAACCAGAGATAAAGGCCAGGAGTGGAACCTTCCGTTGAAGCCCTCTTAGGAGCGCTGGTCAATGGTTGTTGGCTATGTTCCCAGTCTGATCCTAGCATCCCTGCTCAATGGCTGTTGTGTACGTTCCCAGTCTGGCCTGTAATGCTTTATAAATGTATCTCTCACCAATGAGTGTTTCAGTGTGCCTGTTCATGCCGGCTTCTCAGATCTTATGCCTTTTCCCATCTCTTTACCTCTAGTCCTTGCTGATATCCACCTTAAAAAATGTGTCTTTCTTTCCATGGTAAAATGTAAATATCAGGGGTGGTGGTTTTGAAAGTTGTGAAAGAATTTTAACTCTTGGAAGTTCTGGCTGGATGTGAGGGACTAGAGATAATTTCATTATTTTAAAAGAATGTATGGTGTTTAAATATCAACTTCTTACTGATAGACATTTGATAACACTGTCACTGCTTTCATTAGGAGTGGGTCCCTCCTGGGGATCCTCTTCTGTCCATACAGCTCACCCGTCCATACAGCTCACCCGTACTCATCCCACTGTAGCATTTACTACCCTGTAATGCATTTGTGGACTTGGGTACCATGTCATATACCTTAATCTCTACTTCAATTGCCCTTCTGTGCCCAATACATTATAAATGCTTATCAAATGAATGGATCATGATATTCTTCTCATGCACTTCACTCGAAAATAATTTTATAATATTTAGTGTTCAGTGTTGAGGTAAGTAAATGTGGGATTGTTGTGGTAATAAATTATAAAAGAATAAGCAAAAAAAAAAAAAAAAAAAAAGAATAAGCAGAGACTAGTTAGAAAACCATGACTTATTCTCTCCTCTCTCTTTCCCCCTTCCTCCCGTGTGTGTGTGTGTGTGTGTGTGTGTGTGTGTGATTACAAACACATGTAAATGCATGTATACACACTTGCATAAAGGGAGTTGTAGCAGAGGAATGGGATGTAGGAGTTTGTTGTCCTCAGAGGAGTGCAGTCTGTGTGCCCCAGGCTAGCCCAAGATCTTTTAGAGATTCTTTTATCTCCACCTTCCATCTCACCACAGGAACACTGGGTTACAGACAGCTGCTAAAATACTCCTCTTTGTGTGGATTCTGGGGGTGGGGTGGGTAGGGGTCCATCTCAAGTCTGCATGTTTCATTACTCAATGAGTCATCACTCCAGACCCCACTCGCTTTTATACTAAGCTACTGAGTTTAGAGGGGGTTTGTTACCCTGTAATAGCTAATTGATATGAGATATTCATCTCTAAGATAATTGAAAGTGAAAATTGCATAAACATTGAGAAAGACAAAGCAGGAAAATTAGAAAGGATGGGGCGCTGTGGGACTTTGCAGGTCAGGCTAAGGGAGTAATAGGAACAGACTGAAGGCCGCTAAACAGAGAAATGACACAATCTAATCCATCATTTTATGGACCAAGGCAAGGGAATTAAAAGGTAATGAACCAGAGGAGTGATCAGTTAGAACCAGGAGAAGTTATTAAACGTCAGAAAATGGGGCTGACAGGGACAGCTAAATAGTTATTAAACAGGTTTGACACAGGAACACAGTCAGAGAATGTACACAGGAGACAAATGGGGAAGGCATTGGAAAGAAACCTGATGGCTGTGCTGAGTGGTCTTATATCAACTCAACACAAACTAGAGTTACCTGAAAGGAGGGGACCTCAATTGAGAAAATACCTCCAAAACATCCAGCTGTGATACGTTTTCTTAATTAGTGGTTGATGAAGGGGGCCAGCCCATTGTGGGTGGCGTCATCCCTAGGCTGGTGGTCTTGATTTCTATAAGAAAGCTAGCTGAGCAAACCATGGGGAGCAAGCCAGGAAGCAGCACCCCTCTATGGCCTCTGCATTAGCTCCTGCCTCCAGGTTCCTACACTGTTAGAGTTTCTGTCCTGACTTCTGTCCATGATGAACAGCCGTATAGAAATGTAAGGCCAAACAAACCCTTTCTTCTCCAGCTTGCTTTTTCTTGTTTTTTAATCACAGCAATAGAAATCCTAACTAAGAAACAAGTGGGGACAGACAGATGGAGCCTTAATGGAAGGAAGGAACAGGAGCTGAAGAGTCATCCCCAGAGTGGCTGTGACTTAGGTTTAAACCAATTAGATTGTCAACAGCAAACTACTTGACATCTCGAGCCACTTATAGCAAGATGAACACAGTTGATTTTGACTATGTTACTGATATTAAAACATATCTAGCTTGGCCTCACCATCAAATAGATCATTCTGCACAAACATGAATTGTTACAAATTAGCTGACAGCTAGGAAAGCCATTTAGGTTTTATAATGATTAAATAGCTGTAGCATTTTCTTGTAATATGTCTTTCTTCCTGTCTCTGCTCTCTTAGCAATGGCTCTAGTGGAAAGAGTGGAGGCATTAGACTTATAGTCCTGGAATGGAATTCTGGCCCTGCTAATTTCCTGGCTATGGAGCCCTAGGGAAATGATTTAGTGGTTTTGCACCTTTATTTTCTACTCTCTTCATAAGATAGAGACTATTTTGTTTCAATTAACTATTTCTATTTCAACAGAGTACTTGCAAAGTTCAATGACTGGGCCAGTGAGACAATTCAGTGTATAAAGGGGCTTGTACCTGATTCTATCCTTGGGATCATTTGGATGAAAGGAGAGAGCTGACTGGCTACACACACACACACACACACACACACACACACACACACACACACACACACGCACGCACGCACCCACGCACGCACGCAGGCACACTCGCACGCATACACCAATAAAATAATAAAATAATGTAATATTAAATTCAGTGGCCTATAAAGTAAAAAAAAAAAAAGGATATGTATTTCTTACCTCCTCATTCTGTGTAAGCCTGGGTGTTTGTTAGTTCCCTTTACATCATGATCAATGTGACATGAATTTAAAGGAAGAAAGATTTATATTATCTAAGTTTTATAGGTTCATTAATCGGCTTTCCTTGGAGGAACAGAACTGATAGAATAAAAATATATTATGAAGTGAATTTATTAGATTGGCTCTCATGAGGTATGGGCTGGGTGGGCCAGAAATGGTTGTGTGAAAACCTGAGAGGCTGTGAAGCCAGTATCACTTAGTCTTAAGGCTAGAGGCCTTGGCAGCCCCAGTGTGGTACTGAAGGCTTGGAGGATTCCTGGAGAGCCACTGGTCTTCAGGAGATGTTGGAAGGATGAACAAGCTGGGTTCATAAATCAGTAGATAGCAGCAGGGCCTGACATAGAGTAGATAAACTAGTACTCAAGTGGTGATGTCAGGAAGACATTTAAAACATAACAGCTTTTACGTCTGATCGTCTTGTGTCTGGGCTGTAGCTGGAAGTTGCCCTCCATTCTGGGGAAGAGTGCCTTTGATGGGAGATGCCATTATGTATATATGTTTCTCATACTGGTTAATGAATAAAGCACTGTTGGCCAATAGGAAAGCAAGATAGGTGGGACTAGGAGACAAGGAGGAAAGAGGAAGTAGTAAGGAGGGTCAGCATGGAGAGACCAGGGAGACCAGAGGCCTGCCCCACTCCCCGGTAAGGAAACCACGTGGAAATACATAGAAATGGGTTAATACCTAAGACAGAGCTAGCCTATAAAAAACAAGTAACTGGCCAACAGCATAATATCAAATACAGAGTCTCTGTGTGTTAATTGGGGCTGGCGCGGTGTTGGACAAGACCAGGCGGCAGGCAGAAAAACCGTACTCTTTACATGCCTTCTCTCAGGTAATCTTGTTGTAGAATATTATTTTAAGCTATGTTGCATTTGTTTATGCAATAGAATATTTGTTTAACAATGTAAAGATGTGCTGCTTTTAATTGTGCTGCATTTGTTTAACTCTTTGAAGCTGTGATTCTTTGCCTGTCTAAAACAACTAATGGTCTAATAAAGGCCATGCCGGGGAAACTCACAGAAATGTCTGACCTGAGCAAGTGGGAGCTCACAGACTCCAGACTGACAGCTGGGGAACCTGCATAACACCGAACCAGGCCTCCTGAACATGGGTGTCAGTTGGAGGCCTTGGTCAGTCTATGGTGCCCCTGGCAGTGGAACCAGTATCTATCCCTAGTGTATGAATGGGCTTTTGGAGCCCATTCCCTATGGATGGATACTGTTTCAGCCTAGATACAGCAGTGTGTGTGTGTGTGTGTGTGTGCTTGGTCCTGCCCCAAATGATGTTGACAGACTTTAATGATCCCCCCATGGGAGGTTTTACCCTCTCTGAAGAGTGGATGAGGGGCTGGAGTGGAGAGTTGGTGGGGGGAATGGGAGGACAGGAGGGAGAGGGACCTGGGATTGGTATGTAAAATAAGATTGTTTTTAATTTAAATAAAGGTTAATTTTTAAAGGGTCTGAATGGTCAAAATCTGAATGGCAGAGTATAAATAGAAGGAGAAATCTGGAAGAAGGAAAAGAGGAACAAGAGAACAAGGAGAGGAGGACACTAGGGGACAGCCACCCAGCCACCCAGCCACCCAGCCACCCAGCCACCCAGCCACCCAGCCACCCAGCCACCCAGCCACCCAGCCACCCAGCCACCCAGCCACCCAGCCACCCAGCCACCCAGCCACCCAGCCACCCAGCCACCCAGCCACCCAGCCACCCAGCCACCCAGCCACCCAGCCACCCAACCAGGAATCAAATATGTGGAGAAGGAGCCTTCCTGCCATGATAGGAGCTCTGGAGGCATCTTGCAAGGGAACATTCATTGGCAGTGGTCATTTTTCAGAAGTGTCCGTCCACCCAGTTACTCTGCATGTTGGGGCGATTTTATAAGAACACACCTGGAGGTGTCGAAGGCAGAAGCCAGCACACAGATGTGTGATACCTGTGTCAACATCTCCCTTCCTACGAAAAGAAGCCAAGAACCAGACTAGACACAGTTACAGTCTCCAGGTGCCCAGCAATAGGCTGCCGCCGCAGTAACACTACAGATGAACTTTTCAATACATGCGTGAGCACTGCTTACGCCTGTTTCATCAGGCAAGTGTTTTCAAAAGGAATTTTCAAAGGAGCGAAATTATAGGCCTCCCTTTTAGAAAACCTTGCCAATGCGGTGTCTGTCTTGCTCTTCTTTCTTTTCTCCCCCAAGAATACAGGCTGGAATGGTAGGACTTCACCTTCTCGTCTGAAGGGGAACAATGCGTTATTTTGGTCTGCCTTTGATCACCAGTGATTCACTTTAAAGGCTCGGCTGCTGGGGAAATGCACAGGAAGCCGAGCTGCAATCAGAAAAATGACTGCATAAAAGTGGCTTCCTCTGCCTCCCTGCCCTTATTTCCCTAGGAGTTTTCTCCCCCCTACCTCACTTCCTAATCCATTGGCCCCTTGAGAACCAGCCTGACTGAGAAGGTAGGCTGAGTATTATTTATCTGGCAGAACTCCCCAGGATCCTTCTGAGGTCTGCCAGGAATTAATTGGAGAGTATATTATTATGTAATTTGCCAAAAAGACATTTGACTTAAGGCTGCCAAGCAGCAGAAGTAAGGTCTTTTACCTTTAAAAAAAAAAAAAAAAAAAACTAGTCAGAAACGATACATTTAAATTACATTACCACAACGGTAATCTCACAAAACGTATTGAAAACCTGAAAGATTTGTCACAACTCTCAATGCAACTACCTGGATTTCATGATCCGCAGGAAGCAAGCGGAAAAACTTGTGGTCTTTAAAAGTAAAAGTGGAGAGGCAGCAAGATGGCTGGCTCATTGGGTGTGGGCCCCTGCAATCAAGCCTTCAGCCCGAGTTCCTTTTCTAGGACCCACGTGATGAAGGGAGAGACTGATTCTCCAAGAGGTCCTCTTCCTCCACATGTGACCTGTGGCACACACCCGCCCTCCCACGCTCCAATCAATATGTGTAAAAATTATTTGGTGTAAAAGTTGAATTTGTGATATCTTTAGATTTGTGGCAAGGTTTTAAGGATGGCCAAGGGTGTCTCACCTAATCATCACCCATTTCCCTTGTGTTAACAGGTGCATCAGCAGGGAAGAACTGGTGTAGTTAAGTGGCTTACAACAGAGTCCAGACTTTGTGTGAATCTCACCACTCTCCCCCTGAACACCCACTCTTTGTTTCCAGGGCAATCTAGGGCATCGTGCTGCATCTAATGACCATGTCTCCCTGGTAGCCTCTGCCCTGTGATGATTTCTCACTCTTTCCTTGCTTTTAATGATGTGGCTGGCTTTGAGGAGGGCTGGCTGGGTGCTGTAGAACGTTTGGGTCCTGTTGATATTTTCCTTGTGATTATACTGGGTTATGGACTTTGGGGTGAATGTTACAAAGTTTCCCTTCTGGACATTCTTGTCATCATGTTGGTGGCTCATGATGTACATGCTTGCCAGTGGCAGTACTGTGTGCAGTACTGGAAATTGGAACCCAAGGCTTCACCACAGGGGTTTAGCTTAGCACATACTTTTGCTTTATCTTGTCCCCCTCCTCAGTTTTTAAAATTAATTAAATGTGTTCACCCACAATTTCAACCATATGCACGATGCATAATGACCAATCTTACCCGACAACCTTCCATTTCCCTATTACTTCTGTTGTTCTCTGCCTGCAGATCTCTTTCTCATGCCCATGTCTGTTGGTTTTATTTTGTGATCTACAAGTTGCCTAGAGCCTTCTACGTGACCATGGGTTGGGAACTATCCTTTGGAGCCTGGATACCCAAGGGAAGACAATGATTCTCTTTCTTCCTTACTCTGTCACCTGTCAATAATTCAGCAGTAAGGGGCAGGACCCATGAGTCCTTCTGCCTTCTAAGATTGATTGTGTACACTGTCAGGTTTGTGCCAACCCTGTGTAGGTAATCATAGACATGAGTTGACGGCTGAAATGGCTTATCTAGTCTAGAGTGTGGAATTCACAGCCCTTCACTCTGTCTTCTGACTCATACACACTTCCCACCCCTTCTTCTGCAGGGTTCCCTGAGCCTTGGAGGGGGTGTAAATGTCTTGTTTAGGACTGCGCCCTCGGTTTTCGATTATTCTCAGCATCTTGAGCAGTCATAAATCTCTGCATTGACTACCATTAGCTGCACAGAGAAGCTTCTCTGATCAAAGCTGAGAGTAGTTCTTGTCTACAGATATAAAATGGATATTTAGAATGCACTTTGATGCTACATCAATTTAGTTAAACTTGTTTTAGTTTCCTTTCATATTTTTGTGTCAAAACACCATGACCAAAGCAACTTATAAAATAAATGATTTCGTTGGGCTTGTGGTTTCAGAGGAATAGAGTTTATTATGGCAAAGCATGGGCACTGTTGGCAGAACAGTTGAGAGCTCACATCTTGATCAGTAAGCATGAGGCAGAGACTACAGTGGGAATGGCATGAGTCTTTTGAAACATCAAAGTCCACAGTGACATACTCTTCCAATAAGCCCACACCTCCTTATCCTTCCCAGATAGTTCCACCAACTGGAGCTGTAGTCATCCAAACCACCACACATTTATAGTAAGTCCCCCACTTGGGTGCATGACCTCCTCAGGCATGGGTTATTAACCAAGCTTATGGGTTCCCTCCCATAGAGGGCCTCAAATCCAATCACAGGGCAGTTGTTTCCCTGGCCCTCCCCAACAGCTATGGTACTATTGTGTAGCTGGGTACAGCTTGCCTGGGATTTGGGTTTCTTGGGTTCACAGCATGTACAGCCAGGTAAGAGCATCGCTCCCCTCCAACCCATGCCCCCTGCATAGCAACTCTGGGCACCTTAACAGCTGTGAGGGAGTTTCCTCTTGATTGCTAAGGTTGTTAAACATAGTTTTAAGTGTTTTCTAACTATTTGTAAATTTTTTCTTTGAAAAGTTTATTTACCTCTGTAGCTTACTTTTTTCTCCTTTTTCTTTCTTCTTCTTTTTTTTACTTAAACCATTTATTTTCTTATAGTTTAATTGTTTTGAAGTTCTTTATATAGTCTAGAAACTGGCCTTCTATAAGGTATATGGTTGACACAGAATTGTTCCCATCCTATGGGCCGCTTACTCACTCAATGGACAGTTTCCTTTGCTCTACAGAAGCTCTGCCTCAAATAAACACAGGGGAATTCGTGCAACCTCTTATCTGTAATCCCCTATAATTTAAAAATAAAAGACCTGACCATATATTTCCAACATATAAGGGAACAGGATATACATTACTGTGAGGATGTACATTACTGTTCCAAAACAGGAAAGGAAGCATGGTGAGGAAATACTGGACCAGTGCAAGATAGAAAACCAGCTGGGCAAATTTGAAACTCTGCATCTCCGTGTCTGATGTCAAAAGGCACTTCAGATGCCCAACTCCTTTCAGCTTTGTTGAATACAATACACTTCTTTCTCTTGGGCTGGTTCCATTCCCTGTTAGCAGCTTTCCTTGGCAGTATCTCACAGATCTGGCATCTCCAACATCTTGGGTTCTCCAAGGCAATCCAGGCTTTGCCTTCACAGCTTCATGAAATGGCCTCTCTGGGCCTCCATTTAGGGACACCTCTGACATATGCCTGGCCTCGGCAGCTTTCATTAATCACAAAGGAAAATTCCATAATCCCTTTCTTCTATCCTTGACTCTTACAGCCAGAACCATGTGGCCAAATCTGTCAATTTCTGCTGCTTGCTGGGGCTGTAACATGGCTCCCTTGTTCAATTAGATCTTTCCCAGCTTTCTGTTTTCCATGGTTTCCTTTACTGCTGGAATTAAAGGTGCGCACCACCACACCTGTCTCCATTCCTTTTTCCAAGCTGGAAACATATCCGGGTGTACTCTTGTCCTGAGCTCACCATTCCCTTTATTCCATTCCTTAATCTTTTTATCTCCTTGCACACAGAACTCAACGCCATTTCACTTCCTGGTGCTTCTTTTCTCCTCAAATATGTTTCCGTGCTTAGCTTGCCTGTTTTCATTATATATCTTCATTAGAGTTACCACTAACAACCACATGGCAGATTCTACACTAGGCTGTTTTGAGATTTCCTCTGCCAAAGGAATTCATGTAAAATTCTTCACTTTAGCCTTAGACAGGCTTCAGACAAGAATAACAAGCAGCTGCATTCTTCACCAAAATATCACAAGGCCAGTCTCTAGGCCACATACTAACATTCCTCTCCCCTGAAACTCCTTTGATCCAGGCACCCACAGTTCAAATCAAATCACACTCATCACCACTATACTCCACACTCATACTAGTTTGGCCCATTATGCAGCAATTAAAGCATCCACTGCTTTTCTAATCCACCATCCCATGTTCCATATTCCTTCAAACAAAAGCATGGTTAGGCCTATCACAACAATACCCCAGTTTTCTGGTACCAACCTGATGCGAGAATTTACAAAAAGTATAATACTTAATTTATTAAGTGGTGCAATGAAAAGACAAGCTGGAGAACAAACTCAGAACAAAGCAGAAGCTATTGCTGATCCTCTGCCACCTGTCCACACCTTGTGTCCTACCACACCAAGCATGAGCCAGAGCAAGAGAGCAAGAGTGAGCTTCCCCACCAGCTTTTCAATTGTCCTGCAGCAGACAAGGCCACACCCTAGAGCTTGCTGCCCCAAGGCTATCAGTAGAATGAGTTCCCACAACACTTCCCTCTTTTTGTCTAAATAAGAAGGTTCTAAACCTAATAGAAAACTACATACAGTAAGAACAATTATCAAGTATTTTCCAGGAGAAAGAAAGGTAATAGCATGGTCATTCTATACCAACCTGTCTTAGTTAGGGTTTCTATTGCTGTGAAGAGACACCATGACCATGGCAACTTTCATAAAGGAAAAATCATTTAATTTGAGTGACTTACATTTTCAGAGGCATAGTTCATTATCATGACGGTGGCATGCAGGCAGATGTGGTGCTGGAGAAGTAGCCAAATGTCCTACATCTTGTAGGCAACAGGAAGTGAACTAAGACACTTTGTGGTATCTTGAGCCTATATGAGACCTCAAAGCCCACCTCCACAGTGACATACTTCCTCCAGTATGACCACACCTGCTCTATCAAGGCCACAACTCCTAATATTGCCACTCCCTATGAGAAATTGGGGGTGCCAGTTACACTCAAACTATCACAGTGTCTCATGTAGTCCAAGTGGACCTTGAATTCACTATGAAGCTGAGGATGACTTTGAACTTTTGACCCATCTGACTCTGTCTCCTGTGTAGGGGTACTCCAAGTGTGTACCACCACAGCTGGTTTATATGATGATAGGAATCACACCTAAGGTTTCATTTATGCTAACAAGCACTGTGTTCTCTTAGCTTTATCCTCAGTCCCACAATATATTTTTGTCATAGCTGCTTATTGAGGTATCTTCTAGCCATTACAAGTTATGATATCAATTAATGTTTATTTCTCTAAAAGGGAGATTGCAAAGCAGGATATGGAGAGGTCTTTTTTAATACTTAAAAAATATCTATACATGCATGTAGTCTTAGAAACTCATACTACATCATCTCAACCCTCTGAGGAGGACATGCTCATCCTGGGCCTGCCTTTGACTGCCCAATGGCTGGCTCCTTGACTCTAGTTTAGCCTTTTCTGGTGGGAGCCAGTGTCCATTGCCATATATAGGTTGACTCCATGACCTAGGAAGTAGCATGCCTCTCCTGAATGTATCAGTAACCATTGTATCCCTGTAACTAAACACTCAAGCAAAAAACACTGTAAAAGAGGAAGAGTGTATATTGACTCACCATTTCAGACAGTTTGACATCCTTCATGGCAAGAAAGGGGAACAGAGCAAAGCATCACATATCTCAATGACCAAAAGGGTAAGCACAGGAAGGATTCAGGGTAACATATAGCCCCATGGACATATCCTAAATGACCTACTCACTCCAAGTAGGCACTGTTTCCTAAATTGCACCACCTCCCAATAATGCCATTGTATTATCAATATAACAACCAAGGAATTAATGCTTTCATTGGATTAAAGCCTTCATAATCTAATCCTCTCTTCAAACACCCTCAAAGACACACTCAGAGGGGCACTGTATTGACCTCCTAGGTGTTTCTCAATCCAACCAAACTACAAGGCTGACCGTTGCAAGAGACTACCAGCTCACATCAGGAAAAATCTCTCTCCTCCCAGGTAAACCATATACTTCTCAAAGATGTGCTCTGCACACTGAGGCCAGTGATACCTTCTAGATTTGTTATAGAGAAAAACAATCTAGGCAACACACATAAAAGCATTTGTGCTCAAGTGTATGATAGATGCCAGCCAAATCTAAAGAGTCATTAAGAGAACAGATGTGATGGGAATGGCAGATCATATCGGGGAAGGGAACCTGCTGAGGCAAATCTTGTTCTTCCTTTAAGTCCTTTGTGTGCACATATGGACACCCTCCTCCATAAATAACCTCCTGCATTTTGGTTTCCTGGGCTCACAGCCCAGAGCCCTTCTTCTCTACTGATGTCAATGAGAGCTACTGTCTCTGTACTCTGTGGATGGAATTTAGTTCTAATCAAGGCTCCATTTGGATTTTGATTTCTGTGCTATGCCTTTCTCGGAGCTCTGATGTCCTAAAGAATAAGATGATGTTTTGTGAGTCTTCGTATCTAAAGTGGCATTTGGCTCAGACTAGACTCAAGCCATCTAATTAACAAAACTAAGAAATCTTCCCAAACACTGACACTCCCTGTATAATTTATCCTTTATGAGTCTGGCACATCTTCCTCATCCTCTGTTGTCTAAACCATTAGGACTGGCTATTAAGAACTCCCCCCCCCCTTGCTATTCTTTCTGTCTTGAGTATTCATCCTGCTCTCCAGCTTTTATCCACTGGCTCACTCTTTTCTTATAGTTCACAGTTCAGATGCTCTCTTATTAGAGAGGGCTCCAGGACCATCCTCCATGGACCATTTCCAAGTGACTGCCTAGCTCATCTTCACAGGACTTACCTATGTTTATAAGTGGTCTTTCCTCTTCAGGGTCTTTCTTCATGTGTCTTTCTTTGTTATTTTTCTGTCCTTCCTGGCTTGATTGATGAGCACTGAGTGGTCTGCCATTGCATCAGTGCAATGGTACAATGAGGTCAGGCCTCTGAGAGGTGATTAGGTCAGTTTCACAAATTCCTTTTTGAAAGATGGAGACTTTTTATAAAAGAGCTAAAAGAGGTTTCACACACGGGTTAGTCCTCTTGTTCTTCTTTCTCTTCCATCAGACGCGGTCATGGCATGCATCTCCGTTCAGAAATACAGCAACAGGTGCCATCTTGGAAGCAGACAGAATGAACCTTCACTGGATGGGAGATCTGCTGGGCTTGGGTCAATTACTACATCTGTGGTGTTTGATTGTAGCAGCGAAATGAGTCTAGACACAGTGGCTCCTGTCTATAATGCCAGCACATTGGAGGCAGAGACTGAAAGTTTGCAAAAAGCTTGAGGTCAGCCTGAACTGTAAACCAAGTGCCAATTCAGTCTGAGCTTCAGAGTTAGACATATCCAAGAAAAAAAAAACAAAAAACAAAAAACAAAAAACAAAACTAGAGACAATTATCAGGGAATGTCATAATATAATTCTGAGTGTTCTAGATTAACTAAACTTTTCTCTGTTGTCTTATGTGGTTGAGGAAATAGAATGGTGTTTTGGGTTGCCTCCTGTTATTGATGAAGTTCAAGGAGAAGATAAAGGAGGGGAAAGAATTGAAGGTGTCTCTGTGTGACCCTTGGGGAATGACCATCTTCTCAACTTGAATGAATCAGGGCTGGGTATAGACTTGGAGAAATGGCGGTATAGGGACCTGTGTTTGTAATGAAGGGCCACATAACATCTTAGGACTCAGCTAATTAGTGACATCAGAGCCAAAATTTGGCTGACTCCTGTTAGGAGATATACACTTTCCTGGAATGTCCTGTTTTCACATATTTCTCATAGACTTTTAATATATCAAGGGTGAATTAGATACAGGAAGCTGGACAGGACTGAACATCTGTAAGCCTGAGGATGTGGTGGCTTTAAAATAAGTCCCCACTCACCAAGGGACAAGTGTAAGTCCCCTCTCCTTTAATCTGATCACTTGATCCCCAAATACTCATTTAACCATTTTTATAAAATGTCTTTGTAAAGGTATTCAGAAAATGTATTACTTGTTTCTTAATTAAACAAACAAACAAACAAACAAAAAACCTTGAGGAACTCAACTAACTTCTCTGCAATAATCTGGGTCACAGAGAATATTGGTTGTTTTCTGCTGTTCTTTGGGGGTGTTGTGTTCAGTTTGCTTCCAGCTTCAGGGACCAAACTTACTGCCTTATGAATGGAAGATGTTATGATTTGGATTTAATATGTCCCTCACAGACTAATGTATTTGAACACATGTTCTTCAGCTGACCATGCTGTTTTGGGAGGTTGTACTTTTGGAGGCAGAGTCCAGCTGGAGGAAGTGGGATGCTGAGTGGACTCGAGGGCTTCCTGTCAATGCCCTGCTTTCTGATTCATGGGCTTGTGAATAAGTAGCTACTCTAAGCTCCTGCCACCACAGAGCATCTTACTGTTCTGCCTTCTTTGCTTCTCATCAAGCATTTAATCACAACAATGAAAAGAGTAACTAATACATGAGGGGGATTCTGTACACTGAGCCACATTCTCAGTTCCCTCTGTCTTTAACATCACCAATCTGCTTGGGGGTGGGGGTGGGGGTGGGGGTGGGGATGGGGGTGGGAGGTTGTGAGTTTAGTCATATCATTCGTCTCTAATTTTCTCCATCAATTTTATGTTCCATTTACATGGCTTTCTTATTGTGTTAGGATAGGCTCATGAATTAGAGTGCAGTTTGCTTCATTTTCTTTCTTCTATGGGTTGCAAAAGGGAAAAAAATTTGAATTTCGTTTTGAACTTGAAACTCTTTTTCTCCATCTTTCACATCTTGTGCTCTTCAAGTTGCTCTCTGTTCCTGTTCTAGACCCCAGTAATGAGAGCATCCCTCATCCCCCCCAACTCATGTGAAAATTTCCATCCCTACTCTACCTCTAAAAATAGGAAAAGCCCAGATTCCCTCAAATTTCCAGAGGAAAGCCCTGTGTGTGTGTGTGTGTGTGTGTGTGTGTGTGTGTGTGTGTGTGAGAGAGAGAGAGAGAGAGAGAGAGAGAGAGAGAGAGAGAGAGAGAGAGAGAGAGATTGGGAGTTCATACAGATAAAAATAACTGTATCTTATGATGGTAGAGAAGAGTGAAGCTTGTTCAAAAAACTATGACAAAGCAGTCCCTTGAGATGAGCAAGCACAAATCTAATAGCATGAACTAGTGGAGTTTCATCAGAAAACAGGGCAAGGACCCCTAAGATCCGGATATGAAACTCACACCAGAGCTAGCTAGCTGCGCAGCTGTTGCCAGGCTAATTTGCCTAAGCCCCAGTTTATGATCAAAAGGGATGGTGCTATGAGTACTTACTGTGTTGGATTGTCATGAGAGGTCACCATGATAATGTTGTCAATCCACTTCACCCTCAATATGTTGTTTAACTTTTCTAACCATACCCACTCACCTCCTTTCCAGGGAAATTCATAGCTGCTCTCTGGCCGAGCAATAAACCAGGAGACATTCATTTTAGCTGTTTCCTAATGCCCATCTTCACTCCTTTTGTCTCTTTTGACATTTTGAAATGAGTGCTCCATAATGCTCTCTCGTACCATCTGCATTACTTTATCTCCCTTAGCTAGCATCTTGTCTTCAACGACCAAATAAAGGAAACCAGAAAAATAGTCTTGTTTGCCTAAAGTCATTAATATAAAGTTGTCCGTGTAATGTTCTGAGGACCCATCAATTAGAAATAATAGTTGGTGCTAAGGAATAAAAAGCTGAAAATAATGGCTTTGGATGGCTTTCTTTTCCTATAACAAACAAACAAACCTGGAGATAATGGTTGTCTTCCTGGTATTAAAAGCCCAGGCTCCTTTTATCTTTCTGCTCAACCCGCCTTTAGCAAATGCTATTCTGTGGCCTTATGGTGTCTGACCCGCTTCACTCTGGGTAGAAACCAGAGAAGGGCCACGGTCCCTGTGGTGGAGTCAGTTACCTCCCTCCCTTCTACAGTGCTCCTGAGCCATCCCACTTCAACCATCAGCAATGGAACCTCCCACAGTGCTGGCCATGTTCTATTCTATGTGGATTTTTCAATATGCTAGCTACTAGCCACTTAGGACTTCCTGGCATTCAGTATAGGCCAGGCAAACTGCAAAGATGCATTTTTAATGCTACTAATGAATGCAAATGGGTATAGGTTAGATATGAATCACATGACTAACCCCCACACAAGCAAGGCTGGGAAATATAGACTTGGGGGCTGGGAATACTGCCCCCTTTTAAAGCATTGTGCTTTTCTTCATAAAAACAAAACAAACAAGCAAACAAAAAATATGAATAAAGATAGGGCAGACAGCAGTGTCTATAACAGGGGGTTAGATGATGCTAATGTTTCCTTCAACCCAAAGGAATAAGGTTCCGAGGGCTTATTGCAGCTATGTGATGTGGCTAGACAGCAGGGTCCTAAGTCTTGGGGTCCATTCAAGAAAATTCTGTCTACAATGTGGAAAGTGAGGTATAGAAAATTGGCCTAGTATCTCTTCATAGATAATAGGATGGCCTGCTATGAAATACCAGACTCAATTAGTGTCCTTTCTAACACCACCCACAGTAAATTGTAAGGTCTCTGAAAGAAAATGCCCTCTGCTTGTGGCTTTTAAAATTTAGGGAGGAAAAGCAAGAGAGATTTTGATGCCACCTATTGGCAGATACAAGTATCAGGTGCCCCTCCATAGCATGGCTTGTCACTGAGTATTAGAGGCATCACAGGTCATACAGGGCTCCTGTAATCTCTTGTCTGAGTTAGGAACGTGTTATTCAAACTTTGTTTGGAACATGAATTCTCCCTTGCCTCTTCATATCTTAGAAAGGCTTCCTTGGAAAAGCCCTTTCTGCTTTCCAGCAACACAATCCACCTCAGGAGTGCATGGAAATATAAAAGGAAAGCATATCTCAAAATTACATGAAGTAGAAAAAAGAAGAAGAAGAACACACCTTCGATCTATAAATAACCCTGGGGTGAGATTCAAGGCTTGTCTTTGATCCACAGTCTCAAAAATAAATCCTGTTATTTACAGCCGTCGCCTTGACTGGTTGAGTGTGTAACCATCCTACAGCTTGAAAGAAAGAAAACAGAAATTCCATTTCAAAACAAAATGCTCACCCTGACTCACTCAGGGAAAGAGCCAAGGTTTCTGATGTAGGGCAGTGACTCTCCGCCTGCTTTTCCCCTTCATCATCTGCCACCCTTAAAAATGCTATCAACTGCACTGGGAAGAGTTCACATCCCTTCCCTCTCGTTCCCTGGCTACCTTCCAGCCTTTGACTTGTCATACTGATGGGTGAGATGCCTTTCATACTGGCATAGGACACAGAGCGGATGCCTCCCCTTATGTTATCAAACAGAACCAGCGAGTGAAGCCATTCCGAACTGGAGCCTCCTTTCAGCTTGGGAACGCTGGTGCCACCGAGTTCAGCAGCTTGGCTTTAGATAACCTTCACCATGGCTGTAGAACCCAGCAACACAGACTCTATGAAAAGGAGAGTTGGGAGGAGGTGAGTGGTGCAGAGAAAAGGAGGGTTTGATCTCACAGTCCTTGAGGAGACTCTGGCTGGTGGGCAACTCGCTGTGGGGGCAGCGATGGAGAAGAGAGTTTATTAGCCGGCTATAAATTGTTTGTACAACTGAGCTGCTGGTTTCATATGAGAGGTGGGAGTAAGTTCTGCTTATGTGCTCTGCACAGAGCCTCTTTGTATTTACCTTCAGTGTCATGCCTTGAGAAAAAAAAAAATACCCTGGCAAAAAGCTGCACATGTGTTCTGCACACTGGTTCGCAGGCAACTGTTTCTAATTAGGGAGCTGAAGCCTGCTGGCAGTCACAAGTTTCGGTGTTGTGTTTAGTTTGCATGCCTAAGCCTTTAACACAGGGGAGGAGATAGGGTTTTCTCTGTCGGTTTTGACTCTGTTAATTTCTCTATAATCCATAGTTAGTTGCTGGGCACCTTAGGAGCTTGTTTCAAGTAATACTCAGCAACTGAGTCATGGTCTGGTTATCCCAACCACCTGAATCAGGTTTGTGGTAGACATGATAAAACTTACTTGGGAAAGCTGCTATAAACATTACATGGGCTGATAAGAAGAAATACTGGATAAAGCTGATACTGGAAATAACATGTGTTCAGCACATCATAACTGCCTTTCTCTTGCCTGTGAAATAAGAGGTTTGTGTTAACTGGCCTATAAGATATTAAAAACATCCTTTAAATTGAATAACTGTGTGCTGACTGTCTGCTAAGTGGAGACACTCTCCTAGGCTTTGTGGCTGCAATCAACAGAGATGATAACCCTGGTGTGGAATTTCAACATTAAGAGTTCATAGTCAACATGCAAGGAAAACAAATCGTTCCTTCCTTTTCGTTATTTCATCTCTGCAAAATTTAGCCCAACATGAACTTCATTCCTAAGGTTAGAAGCTACAGAGCACAGTCTAGGAAGTATTAGAAGGCATGTTGCTGGCTTTGCTTTTCCAAAACCCATCCTCCTTTCCCTGGCAAGGAACCCTGAGTATTCCTGGGAGCCAGTCCTTTCAGTGCAGCTACATGTAACTTAGATGAAGCTCCAGAAGTTTCCAGAAGTGCTATGAGCATATTTCATGTCCAAACCTGAAGACCTGTCCTTTATTGTACCCTCATATGCCAAGTCCTCAATAACTAGCTTATGCATAATTACACGACTAAAGTGTTTTCAGTCAGGGCAAAGCACAGGTTCATGTGTAAGCTCCATGTCCAGTCAGGTTCTCTCAGGGTTATCTTCCTAGGCTTTGGCTAATATTCCATCTTGGAATGGCTTGTGAGGTGAGTGGGGGAAGGAAAATGTTGATTATTTTTTCTGGAAATTGTATCTTTTCAAAGGCCTTTCCATTTGCTTTCTGGAATCATCAATGAGTCTCCATTGCCATATCCTGTCATTTATCCTTCTCTGGCCTTTGAAACTAAGAACTGCGCAGTGGTGTAAATTTGATAACCAAACCCTTCAACCAAAATGAGATCTTGTGTATATGTCAACAAAGCAAAGAGGGAGACCCCTTTCTCCCTCACCCTGTGTGCTTGTCCATCACTTCTCACCCCGTGTCACTCCCAAGTCCAGCAAGAGCCTTTTATTCATTTCACCTTATGGACTCTGAAGTCTGATTTCATTCTGATTATGGCAATCTGTGGGAAATTTTGGTTATCTAGTTAACCTATTTCCGCAGAGATAAGTGGAAACTTAGCCTGGTGTGTCTCTTACTTGTTCAGTTGCCCAAATTTGACTCTGAATACTTTTGTAACCATTTTCAAATAGCCTCATAAGGGCTAGAGATGTTGCTTCTTGTCACTACAGAGCAAAACAACAAACCCACCCACTTCTTGTGTAAATGCTTCATATGGTGCTCAGGGTGTTTGATAATATGTGCCAGTGGCTGTTCCTTAAACAAGACCTGTCGTTTTTGCTTTAGGGTTTTTGAGACAGTGTCTCTAACCCAAGCTGACTTCAAACCCCCTGTGTAGTTCAGGGTAATTTCGACCTTCTGAGCCTTTTGCCCTTCACCTCCAAAATTCTTGGGTTACAGGAATGCAATGGCATGCCTGGCTTTGTATGATGCTGGTACTTGAACACAGAGCCCCCTTTACGTTGGGTCATCACTCTACCAACTGAGTACAACCTCAGCCATAAGGTCTATTTTTAAACATACATCCTCTAAGCATTTCTTTATTGTTGGGGTGTTTGTATTCAGGAAAACATTCTGAGGTGAAGAGAAGACTAGCTGTCCATTCATTCATTTGTGCCCTTATTGATATGTAAATAACAAAAATAAGTGCGCAAAGTCACCTCCACTTTTAGTGATAGTTGAGCCGGTCAAGAAGTTTCCTTGGATGCATGCAGAAAAAAGAAAAAAGTATAGCTCTTATTCTCTTCCTTCTGCTCCCGTGATTTCACCGCTTTATCATGGAATAAGGAGAATCACGTGCCTCCCAGGAGCTGGTGGGAGTTGCAAAGCTGAGCTGGGAATCAGGGCTGAGGGCGCGGCAGGACCACGGAGAGCGCCAGGGCCGAGCTCAGGGCGGGGCGTCGCTGAGTCCCTAGAATCCCCCCAGGGGGCGCTCGAGAGGAGGCTTAGGAACTAGTATCTTGTGGGGCTGCTGGGCGCAAGGGTTTCGTCAGAAGGTGGAAATCTTACTGAGAAGCTGCCATCTCCCACCCTCAGCCCCCTCCCTTCCTCCTTTCCTTCCTTCCTCACTCCTCTGCTCCCTCCCTCCTTCCCTAGTTCCTTCCTCTTTACTCCGCGAGTTTCTGAGCCTTGCAGCTCCCTTCACGCTGTTTCACCTCTTCCCCCGCCCCCATCCCCAAGAATGGAGTCGGGGTTTCCAGAGCGACCAAACTCTCCTCCCAGCATCTTTATCCTCCTTGGCTATTGCTAAACTGGCCTCAGAGGACCAAAGAGGGAGGAGGGAAGCCCGACCCTCCTAAGACCTCTTTACAACTACACCACCCAGGACCTCCACTCCAAGGCGGATTTTGTATCCTGGGGGCGGGACAGACCTGTCCCGGGCTGAATTCTCTTTCTAGTCTCTGAGGCTGTCACACCCAGGTGAGTAGATGCCAACTCTGAGCCCCGTGTTCTTGCAAACTCGTCAGGGCTGATGCGTAGCCAGACCAACTTTTGAGAAGCATTGGGTTTTCTCCCAGCCTGGCTTGTTTGTCGTTGCTGTTGTTCTGAACAGCGCCAGGAACAGCAGTCCTTCTTAAAGGCAAAAAAAAAAAAAAAAAAAAAAAAAAAAAAAAAAAAAAGGAGAGAAAAAAAAAAAAAAAAAAAACTTTCAGCCATATACCTGCTTTCTCTTGTAACTCTATCCTTCCAGGTGAATTGGGGAGGGAGACCCCAGGCAGGAGCACTGCACCTCAGTGAGGTCTGGCTGGGGAAGTCCTACTGGTTTGGGGGAAGATTATTATTGTTTTAGAAATGGGAAGGGGGAGGGGACCAGAGTCCAGGCTGAAGTTGCTGTTTCCCATCTGGCAGAAAGAAAGGGAGAAAGGTGTGGGGCTTCATAATAGCCAATGGCTTGACCTCCTGCGGTTTGGATTCATCCTCTCTACATTCTTTACCAAGAAGTCCTAATAATATTTAACTGTGTACATGACTGTCAGGCTCACAACTAACCTATGGGCTTGCTGGCAGGTGTCTTATTTGGCTCAGTCGCCGGCATTTGGCATTTTTTCTTTTTGTTAAGTAAAATAACAAGGTGCTAAAGAGGACCCAGAAGCACTGGAAAACGGTTCTGACTAGATGGTGACACTTGGTGGTATTGCAGATACCCAAGGATTACTAGAACTGACTCCAAGGGGGTGGGGGGAGTCAGTTAGGAAACCGAGTTGAACAGCATAGGGTGGGAGCAGGCAGAATCCAAGCAGTATTTTTAGGAATATGCAAGTGGGCTTCCAGGTTTCTAGTCTCATTCTGCCTTCCAGATTATATTGGAGGAGAGAGAAGGGGGCTTACAAGGGGGCTGTAGAAATGATGTAAGGGCAGGGTTTGGGGAGGCTTCCCTGGGGAAATTCAGGGAGGTGGTGGCAGGAAATGGGAACCCAAATACAAGAGATAGACTGGGGGTGGCATGGGAGAGGGCACAGAGCCTTGGGAAAGTTTGTAAGAGAGGTGCAGTCTCCTTCCAGCCCCCTTGCTGTGGACCAACCAGCTCCCAGAGTCTCCCTGCCTCTGGAACTCAAGTGTTTTAGCAGTTTGCACATCATCTTTGAAACTCTGCAGACCAAACCAAGAGCTTCAGCTCCTTACTGCTTTGCAAGAATTTCCCAAGCACTGCTCTGGCTTCTCATGGCTCACTTGTTTTTCTGTTTTCTGAGCAGTATTTTGGGCTGATACAGAGTCCTTAGGTGTTCTCAACTGGCAAGTTATCCCTCCAGCCCCTACTTAAATGTCCTTAAACAGAGACTAAACCCCATCTTTATTTAAACAAAACCCCTAAACTATGTTTGCTCCAAGTTGAGTTCTCCCTACTCCTAACCTCTGCCCACTCCTTCACGGTTTCTATTTTAAAGGCATCTGTGTTGGTTTTGCTTTATATCAAAACAATTTAAGCCCCACCCATTCAAACTTTCTTTACAATGTAGGTGGGTATTTTTGCATCCATGGCATCACTTTATAGTTCACAGTAACAGGTTAAACTTCCTAGCTATACTTGCCTAGAAGCCAGCAGCAAAGAGGCAACTTTCGAAGCCTTTCAAGTTTAGGAAGACCACATTTCTTAGCAGAAGGTAAGACAGGACTCAGGGGAGACTTCTCTGTAATTAGATACATTCTGATGTTTCCTTTTGCCTCCCTGAACTACCCCTGGGTCGAACTCATTTGATTTCCCTGCCTAGTATTAAAGAAGGGCTGACAAAAGTCCATTTAGTAGATCAGGGCTGTGAGTTGAGTTGGCTAAAGCTCCTTACACAGAGAGAGAGAGAAAAAAAAAATAGAGGAAGGTTGGGAAATACAATTGGGACACCCATGTGTTAGGCCAAAATGTTCACATTTACTTTTGGTGGAAAGATTCTGGCAGTTTCACAGGTTCAGATTCAAATTACATCAGAAGTAGATGATTCCCCTGTGCCTTATATGAAAAGATCTGTTGGTCCATAGTGGGAGTGGATGCTGAAGTTGCCAATGGCTGCATGAACAAAGCTGCCTATGATGAAACCAAGACCCCACTCACATGGTCCTGTGTAAGAACTCCCGTGGTCATCAAATTCATGCCCTCCCTGAGTGATCAGCTTGGTTTTTACTCTTCCTGTACAGGACTTGCCTAGGCTCTGGGCATGGACAGTTTCTCAGCTCCTGAGCAGCAACTTTACTAGAACTTATAAATGTTTACTTTAGAATAGCTGGCCTGGGATTCATGAGTTGCTTCTTAACTGTAAAGATTAAAAAAAAAAAAAAAAAAAAAAAAAAAAAAAGACTTCCTGTTTACCTCCAGGTGTAGAACTGTGTAGTACTGTGACATCTTGTTTGAATCATCAGCTTCTTCTTAAGGGGACCCTGCTTTTACAGGTTTCGTATTACAAGATGGCTTGTAAAGGTTGTCTTCATCTGCATGTGGAATTTTGATGAAAAGTAGCATTGTAGTTAGTCGAAAAAAGATAGTATGTTTCCAAAGTGTGTGTGTGTGTGTGTGTGTGTGTGTGTGTGTGTGTGTGTGTGTGTAAGGGGGGATAGGAAAGGGAGGGAGAGAGGGAGAGAAGGAAAGAGGGAGAGAAAGGGGGAGAAATGTTTAAAAAATATAATTGTTTGAGTCCATTGTGTGAGTGAAAAGCCTTCAGTTTACCTGACTAAGGAATAATCACAGGAGGAAACTGGGTCACTGTTGGACCCCTTACTCACATCCCCATTAGAATCTGTCTCTTGAGCTTCAGCTGAAGGTACTTGTAAGCTTTACTCCTCAACTTCCCTTGGAGCCTGGGAGGTTAGGATCATCTTTACTCACACAGAAAGGTCTTAAAGTTTTGGAGGGTTGCATCCAAAACAGAGCCTGTGGTGTACATTCTGAGGATATCTACCTAGCTGATGGGACATCAGTTTTATAGTTGGGAAAATTGTGTGATGATTCTTCGCATTTTAAATATGTGGTCAGATTTGTATCTCACGGATCTTGAAGAGGAAAAAGGAAGTAAATTCATCTCCTTTATTTGATCTTTCCATTTTTGTCTTGTTAATATTTTAAAACAAAACAAACAAACCCCTTTGGATCCATGGCAGTAACCCAAGTAACATTTCCTTGGCAACGGTAGTGATACGCTGGAGTTATGAAATAGCAAGACAGAAAATTCTAAATGCATTTAAAATAAAATACCACTAAGTTCAGGTTCAGGACCATCCTCTGGTGCATCGAAACTGACTTCCCAAAACTCTTCAGGTCAAACACAGATAGTCAGAGTTGGTCTTTATTTTTATTCTTGTTGGAATTCTATCCTTTTTCTTTTTTGGAGGCATGACATGAAAACAATCTAGCTTGGCACTTCAAATCCATTCTCAGGGTTGGGTATGTAGAGGTTAGCTTTAAGTTCAAGAACAAACTCAATAAATGGCTCAGGGCCAAGTACATGGTCTCTTTTATGGCATTTGAGCTAGGCAGTCTATAGTAAGGACTCAGTTGGTATCCATTGACTCACTGAACATCTGCTAATGCTTGTGTCTACAAAACACAAGCATGGTAGTGTGGATACAAGCTCTGAGCCTTTTCTATACTTGCAATCTCATTTCTAAGGGGATTCTGTTTTTTTTTTTTTTTTGGTGTGTGAGAATTAATATAATGTCATATAAGATACTTTAAATATAGTATATCGTATACCATAGTTCCCTGAGTTGGTAAACCCCAGTAAGTCCGTCCTCTGTTTGACGAGTTCTTGAAAGTCTCCAAAGGACTACCAATGGTTAGGTCAGTACATATTGAAGGCCCTGAGGCTGGTCTTGAAAAGAGAGGGAGTAGGTGAGAGTATGCCCTTTTCCAGTTCTGTGATCTTGCCGTGCCCAGGGGTGGGGGAGCTCACTGAAGATGTTCTGTGTTGGATTCACTTCTGAATGGCAAAGAATAGCTTACCCTCATGGAACTATGACTACGAACTAGATGGGCCTGAGGGTAATCTACAGGCTCTGTTTAATTGGACTGATGTGGAAACAAAAATTCAGGGAACTTCTTGGTTACTCCTCTTGTCGAAGAGACTCCAGTTCCCTGTAGGCCATTATGGTGATGGCGCCAATCCCTGGCGCCATGTATACTGCTCATCTCTGGAGAGTATGAGTTGGAGCTGATGGGGGGACCCCCTCCTCCACTGGGGTGTTTAGAGAAACAGAATTGGCAGTTTATTACATTTTCTCTTGGAGACACTGCGATATTTACCCAGCAGATGTGATTAAATTTGTACAAAGTCATTGTCTGCAACATTTCTGCTAGTGTGCATGCTTTAGGAAGAGCTGTCCATGCACAGACTTAGGCATCTATTTTAAATGTCACACGGAGTCAATAAAGCACACAGAGATCTTCTAAGTATTCATGATTCTGGGAATCCACGGAGGGATCTTAACCCGGCTTTAAATTAAAGGCCTATTTAAAAATGAACAAACTTTCTCAAATGTTGATCTCACATATCTGTTTCAGAACACAATCTATATAGCTTCATTATTCTTATTTAAAAACAAAAACAAAAACAAAAAACAAAACAGCATTTCAGTTGGACCCTGGAAAACTTCTTCAGCTTAAAGTATATGGACAAAGGACCTTCCTTTCGAAAAGTATAGCCCTTTGTGGGGCAATTTATTTCTCTTTGAAGGACAGTGGGGAGGGGGAGGCAGAAACTTGCTGGCAGGGGTTCAACTCCAGCAAGCCCCCAAGGTTGCCTAGATCAGACTGGGCAACAGAGGGTTGGTTGGTTATCATTGGAATGGACTGTCGGTCGCTAGAGGGCGCCGGAGCACTGGCAGAGCCCACCTCTGGGGGACCATGAACCTGGATTCTAGGTTCAGGGAAGTGGGGTGATGGAGCTTCAGAACTGTAACCAGGTGTGAGGCATTGGTCAGGTTTCCTGACCCCTCTGTACCCCAGCCCAGACCCGTCTCTCTTCCACTCACAGGCTCTGTTCCAAAATCCATGGGGGAAGACACTGAGGAAAGGAAGTCACAGGCTGGAGAAATGAAGGGAGCAGAGAGTGATGGACATATGATCCTGTGTAACAAGGAACCAAGTCAATTTGGGAGGGTAATTCAGAGAGAAGAGAGTGAGTGGTCAGGTCTCACCCAGCAGGCAATTTAATTTCTTCTATGTCTACCTACCTAACCATTTGTCTGTGTGTGTGTGTGTATGTATGTATGTATGTATGCATGCATGCATACATGTATGTATCCATCCATCCAACTATCATGTATCTAATTTATGATTTTCTGTCATCTATCTAACTACATATCATCCATTCTCTATGTTTTTTGAGACAGTGTTTCACTATGTAGCCTAGGTTGTCCTCCAACTCTTCATCTTTCTACCACAGCCTTACAAGAGCTAAGATTATAAGTGTGCTGCAACATCTTCAGCTATCCCTCTTTACCAAAATGTGTGTGTGTGTACATATGTACACACATGCACACATGCATATTTAACAATTATATTTAACGTACTATGAATGTGTTGATATTCATCAATCAACCCAAGTTGTACTACTGCCTTGTATATACTAGTTTTGTCAATACCATAATAAAATAAATTCTTAAGTAATTGACTTAATGCATTTATATGGAAAATGATTTAGAAGTAAATTCAATAGAAACATAACAAGCATCCTAATCACTAAATGGTATGTCTGAAACAATCAATCAAAACATGTTTCCATTTTTAAAACATTTAGAGGTAGGGCTAGTGAAAAGATGGCTCAGTGATAAAGGCTGATCTTCCTGAGGACCTGAGTTCAACTCCCAGCTCCCACACAGCTTCTCACAAGAGTGTGTAACTCCAGTTCCAGGGGATTACATGCTCCATTTTAGCACTGCAGGTACCAGGTATGCATGTGGTTCACAAAAATTCATGCAAGCATAACACCCATGAACATAAAACAATTTTAAAAACCTCTTCCAGTGTTTAAAGATATATAATATTATATATTCTATGCAGATATTATTAAAATGAAAATAGTAAGAACAGCAAAAAGCAGGAACAACATTTTATCATTGTCATTAAAATGACGAGTCCATCTTTGACTTTGTTGGACAACACCAGCGTGCAGGATGCCTTCTTTTATGCCTTTGTTTCCTTTTGTGTTGACTCAACAAGTAACTCAAAGGCAAATGTTTGGAGATGGGACGGAAGAACCCCACTGTTTACACCTGGCTCTGTGTCACTGTCAAGCCAGGTACCTGCACCTCTGACTTCATGGGTTGGTGCTGTCTACCTAGAGGGCTGGACTCTGGAGAACACCATTCTTATTTTCTAGATGAAGAAACAAAGACTCAGCAAAGAGAAGCCATGCCAGACTTCTTTTTCATAGGGCCTCCTCAATTCTATGATTTACTTGGAGCAAAAGGATCGTAAGAGGAAAATCTGGAAGCAGTAGATTTGGGTGCAGCTGTTCTTTGACCATAGCTTCTGGCCTGATTTAATTCCTTCTAATTAACTTTCTGTATGATACTGGGGATTGAACCCAGGACCTCATACATGCTAGGCAAGCACTTACCACCAAGCTACAAGCCTAGTTCTTATGTTTCTTTTTGTTTTGAGACAGCATCTCACTAAATTCCAGCATGTGGCCTTGAATTTGTGATTCTCCTGCTTCAGCCTCCAAAATAACTTTCAGCCCTGTGTAACCAGGCTGGGTCTGGCCTGGACTGATTTAATTTTAAAGAGATAGAAAGGTATTCTCTATGGACTCTGGGAATGTGAGACACGGACAACCCCATGAAATTAAGAATGCCCTTTGTCTTCATCATGGTTCTATTGCTGTGAAGAGACGCCATGACCAAGGCAACTCATAAAAGAAAACATTTAATTGGGGCCTTGCCTACCGTTTCAGAGGCTAAGTCCATCATTATCATGGCCTGGAGCGTGGGTGCAAGCATGGTGCTGGACAAACAGTTGAGAGTTGCATTCTGATCTGCAAGCAACAAGAGAGAAGGGGTGGGGGCCATCAAAGGATTTTAAAACCTTAAGTCTACCCCCAATGACACACTTCCTCCAAGGAGGCCATACCTCCTAATTCTTCTAATCTTTCGAAAGAGCTCCATCCCCTGGTGACTAAGCATTATAATATATGAGCTTTATGGGGGCCATTCTCATTCAAGTCACCACACCTATTGTCTCTATCTGTAGATGAGGAAAGGGCTTCAGCAAGGTACAGAGACACATGAACAGACTGGTTCCCAGGTTACATCAGAGGGAGGTTCCTCTGTCCTGCATTCCTCTCCTGTTCTTTAAGTCACCCATCTGTCCTCTGTAGTACTCTTTGAATGAGGGCAGCCTCTTCTGTCTAGTTCAGAGATAAACTAAAAACAAACAAACAAAAATGTCAGCCATTTAGCAGTTCCTCCAAAAACATGAAGAAATGGTGTGTATATCGAACACTCTAGGTTCGCTGTCTTTTTTAGAATATGTGCCAAGAAATCACTCGGTTGTGATGATTTGTTACGGACAAATAAGTATTTGCAGACGTTTAGGATAATGAAAGATTAGGCTCTGATACTACAGACTCTACCACTTTGAGGGTTTCTGGATTTGGCTGAATTGCATAGTTTCTTTATTACTTAATTCTTTGTTTGTAAAGAAGTTTACAGACTGCAGATAATCTAGAAGTGGCTCCATCCTCAGAATGTGCTATGTTCTCTGGCTTCCTCAGGAAAATATATAAACCTGGCACTCACATATTTGGTTATACTGGCTGGCCAGCAAGATGCAGGGATCCTCTTGAATCAGCTTTTCCAGTAACAGGATTATAGATGCTAGGCACTGTGCTTGGCTGTTTATTTGTTTATTTATTTTAAATATAGATTCAAAGGGTATAAACTCATACCCTCATGCTTATATGGTAGCCATTTTATCACCTGTCAATCACATTTATTACCTGTCAGTCACATTTACCATAGCTAAAAGATGAAATTATTCAAATATATAAACATATATATATATATATATATATAGTTGATAAAAGTAATGTTGTATGAATTAGTTATGATTAATCTTGCTTTACACATGATCTTCTTCAATGTCCAATATAACTTGTGAGGAAAAGAAACCAAATCTGGGGCTGGAGAGATGGCTCAGTGTTTGAGAGTTCTCACTGCTGTTGTAGAAGATCTGAGTTCAGTTCCCAGCATGCACGCCAGGTAACTCACAGACTCTTGTCATTCTAGCTCAAGGAGCCCTCTGGCCTCTTTGTGTAGCTGCATGCATGTGGTATGCATCAACCCATGCAGGCACATACACACACATACATACACATAATTTATTTTAAAAAAACCTGACTCACTCTCTCTCTCTCTCTCTCTCTCCCTCCCTCCCACTATTCATTCCTTCCTTCTTTCCATAGTTCTAGGCCCAACCTTCCTCATTCCATGGTTCTGGGACTTCAAACCAAGACTTTGCACCTTCTGGGCAAAGCATTCCATCACTGAGATATGCCCAAGTTCCCTATTCCTTCTCTCTTATTTATGGCATCCATTGCCTTGTAATGTTGGATGTATATGGACATAACTGCTCCCAGGGCACAGCACAGACTCTTTCCGGTAGCAACTATATATTGAAGTGTTCTTTTTTGTTGTTGTTGTTGTTTTGTTTTTGTTTTTGATAAATTTAGAGGACCTAAAGCCATTGAACACAAACTACAGTCACTTCTTGGTACCCTTGGGGCCATTGGTTCTAAGACCTTCATGTGGTGATATCTTATTTATGATTTATTAAAGCTTGCCCGAGGGTTCAGAAAGCAAAGCCAGCCACAGACTATAGAGGTTAGACCATAGTAACTAGCCAGGCAATGGTGGCGCACACCTTTAATCCCAGGACTCAGGAGACAGACAGATGGATCTCTCCGAGTTCAAGGCTACTCTGGCCTACACAAGAGTGAAGTGTAACAGAGCTCATGCCTTTAATCCCAGTACTATGGAGGTAGAGACAGGAGGATATGGCTGGGTGGAGGAAGGAAGGTAAGGAAGAAGCAGGAACTCAGAGCTTTTTCCTCTGAGGATTCATGGAGACAGGATTGCCATTATAGCTTGGTAGAGGTAAGATCTACTGGCTTGGCCGATTTGCTTATCAGACCCTTAGCTTGAACCCCAACATCTGTCTCTGGGTTTTTGTTATTCATGCTACACTCATGGATGCTAATATCTGTGAATGTTAACATCTTTGGGTTTTCACTCCCTTTTATAATTTATATTATTTACATTATATATCCCACATAATCCCTATGTATAATTATTTCTAGTTATGTATGACATCCAATAAAGTGTAATTGTTTCATAAATAGCCTATACTGCATAAGGAATGATGGCAGACTGACTTATGTTATGCTCCATTCTTTACCTGTTTTCTGTCAGCTGATCATTAGTTTAGTTCACAGAGGATGGAGGGAAGGCCTCCATCCTCTGTCTACCACCCTGTGTATGCTCATTCCTTTAGCAAGTACACTGTGTGCAGATCATGGGTGTGCTCACTAGAGAGCTACTCTGTACCACTGAGATTTGTTTAAAATGTCCCCATGCATTCATTGATTGTTTGCTCTAAAATCCAGGATATGAATAGATGTGTGAAGTTCTGCATATCGGCATACGTAGTTATGCCTATAAATGCATTAGGCTTGATGATGATAGGATTTTTAAAAGGCTGATTTTGATTCTTATACATGTCCTGTTCTATCCCTGTGCTGGTTAGGTTTTTGCCAATTTGACATAAGATAAGGTCATCTGGGAAGAGGAAACCTTAGTTGAGAAAATGCCTCCATCAGATTGGTGAATCTGTGGGTTCTCATGAGGGAGGGTTGGATAAGAAAGTGAACTGAGCATGCTATGGGGAACAAGCCAGAAGCAGAGTTCTTCCATGGTCCTTCTTTGGTTCCTACACTTGACTCCCTGCCTTGGCTTCCCTCCACAGTGGACTATGGTTTAAACACATAAGGCAAATAAACCCTTTCCTCCCCAAGTTGCTTTTGGTCATGGTCTTTAGCATAGCAATAGACATCACACTGAAGCACTCTTCAGGGCAATGCTCTGTTTAGTCAGATAGGATGGTCTAATGGTGATGGACATAAATTCTGAGTAAAATGTCCCTGGGTTTAAAATCCTGCCCTGCTAGTCTCATTGACATGCCACAGATGTACAGCAGTGCTGTGAAGCTTGCAATATTCAGACTATAACTATTTTTGACTGTGGACATCTCTCAAAAGGTAGCCTAAAATGATTTCCTAATGGTGGTATTTGCTGTGCTGTAGGGGAGTTGGAAAAGTCAGGAGTGTGTATAGAGCTATTGAAATCAGCAACAAAATAAACATTTTTCACAGCTTCTTGCTGGCCTATTACCTTATCTCCTGTGCCTCTTCTCCTTTTCCTCTGTTCCCAACCTCAGGCATGAAGATGATGTGACATCCAAGCTAGGGCTTCTCTAAGCTCAAGCTTTCTGCTTGGCTGGTTCCAGTTTTATTTCAGGTGCAAGGATATGTTCACTGCTGACCCTAGGAACACAGCTAAGCACAGACTCAGCCCCTGTCCTCCACATGGCCAGCAACAGACAGTTACCGTGTTAGTTAGACTGAAAATCCCTTTACTTGTATCCAGAAAGTACCCAAGGCCATCAACCATAGTAAGCATGGTGGGCATTCTCTTGCCATCAAAGTCCAAAATGGCGAGATGGCTTAGCAGTTAAGAGCATTTACTGTTCTTTCAAAGGGCTTAAATTTAGTTAACACCCTTAGTGAACAGCTCACAACTTCCTATAACTCCAGCTCCAGGAGAACACACACAAATGTGCACGCATGCACACACACACACACACACACACACACACACACCATTAAACATAAATCTTTTTTAAAAGAAAGTATAAAATGTTACTAGCATAAAATACTATTTCCAACCTGTAGCTCTCACACTTGAGCATGAACAGGCATCTTCTAGAAGGGTACCTGAAACATAGGGGTTGCCTTTCCTCTCCAGGTTTCTGACTTTATACACTCAGGGTGGGAGTAGGACACTTTGTGTTTCTAACTGTTTCCCAGGTGATGCTGAACTTCTGGTTTAGCACACACACTTTGAAAGCTGGTACCTTAAATATGTACTTAACATAGGCCAGTTATGTGTTTTCTTTCCCGTGCTTCAACTGGGAAGAACATTGGTGGTTTAAAACAAAACAAAGAAAAGCAAAACAAAACAAAACAGGATCTGGCATTTGCTGAACATCTATGGCATTTACTGTGTGCCAGGTGCTGTCCAGGGTACTGTGCACACATTATCCTCTTCGTTCTCAGTAACACACTGCTCAATGGTCCAGGATGATTTATCAAGTATCACGCAACATGTTGTGTGAGGCTCTAAGGGACATAGAATGGACAA
Organism: Phodopus roborovskii; assembly: GCF_943737965.1. Lineage (NCBI taxonomy): Eukaryota > Metazoa > Chordata > Mammalia > Rodentia > Cricetidae > Phodopus > Phodopus roborovskii. Next base: position 17,180,468 of record NW_026125295.1, on the reverse strand, counting down.
GAGGGACATAGCCCTGCCCTTACGGTTGCTCAATTTCATCAGGGAAGATGTGTAGACACAAATAATTATGGGGGCAATGGGTTTGAGCTGCACAAAATAGAAGATCAGAGGTGCCCACTAACTTGCCTATGCATACACACTCAACAATGGATGCGTGAGACAAAGGCAAGCACCATATTACTCCAAAATGTACAGTCCTCCTGTTAAAACAAGACTGCTCAAACTTTTCCATTACAGGGCTCGTTCCCAACTTAAGGTTAGCAAAGACCTCAATGAGGTTTTGCTCATGTGTGTTGCTATTTTAATATTTACTGTATTACAATTAAAGGCACTTGCCCTTTGAGGATTTCTGTATTAAACCCTGTTTAAAATCATAACACCCTTTCCAGATTCTGAGTCCTATTTTTTTTTTTTTTTAATGTTTGGACCATCAAAAATGAGAAATGTCTCATTTCTCTACGAACTTATTTTTTGGGCACAATAGTCAGTTTTAAAGCCTTGCTTGCCTGCGTTGTCTAATGATGATGATGGTTTCCTGAGCAAAAGGCCAGTGTGCTTTGGGGTGAGCTTTAAATTATTGAAGTATTTGTATAGAGGGAAAGCAAGAGTTAAAGTGTCAATCACAGGCCAAACTAAGATGTTGTTTTGTTGTTTCGTTAGTTATCCATTGAGGGCTTTCTGTGCTAGTGGAGGGTACTTAGAAAGGTGACAACCCATGCAAGTTTGTGACACACCACACGTTGCATTCCTGTCTCCCAGGGTGCATGCTACTGCAATGAGTCATTTTTGCTGCTCTAGTGCATTGAGAGAAACAGATGAGTGACTGTGCTTAAGAGGGCTGGAGGCTTTTCTGCCTTGCTGCCCACTGAATTGTGTTTAATCGTGGGTTAACAGCTGAAACACTGCATGTCCCTATTATTTTAATTCCTTATCTGATGGCTGTGGGGGTTCTAGTAGATATTTTCCTTTGATGTGTAATGGTCCATGGTTGTTGAGCTGAGCATTGGCTTGGCTGACTCTGAGTGCTTTATGTTGTCGTTAAGTACTAGTGAATAAAACCGACCCAATTTGGAGCTGACATAATTCAATGTGATTCTCAATTGGTGATCAATGAATTTAAATCTCCTTCCATCTTTATAGATACAAATGAACGAACGGGGCTCCCATCTCACGATGGTGTGATTCTTTAGCTCTAACAGCTCCTTGGATGGGAAGTTAGGGAAAAGGGAAGGTGGCAGCCATCTGATTATGATCTTTTTGACACCAAGCATCTGGATTGCTGGCTCCTGGGGCAGCTTTTAAGATGTCTATCCAGATGTTTTATGTCACAGGCACCATCCATCATGCAAATAAACAAACCCATGAAGAGTGATACTATGTGGCCGTCTCTCATTGTTAGTAGAAGCTGAAATTCAGCAGTTGAGCTCAGGTTGTTTGGGTCCTTTGGCTTAGCACTTGTGTGTACAGAAAATGCATTTCCAGAAAGGAGTGCTTGCAGGAGTACCTGAGCATGAGTGATCCTGCTGGCAAGTCACTCCTCCTTGTCATGTAACATCAAGCAGGAGTCTGTGATTTGTCCCATGAGGGCCATAGCCTTAGAACTCTTTGAACTGAGTTTCTCATGCTGATTGGAAGATGTGAGCTGCTTGTTCAGAATTCTAAAACTCAGGAATCAATAGACTCAGGTGAGCAATATACACCCTCTTTCAAAATAATGGACCCTCTCAGGTTTGCAGCTAGGTTGCCTGTGAGAGCCCCTTTCTCCTGCAGACACAAGCAGGGGAGACACGGAGTCCTGCTCCCTGTTCTACACTCTCCTGACCGAGTAGACATGCCTCCTGACCCTGCATGCCTCTTCTGCGTATGCAGAAGCCCAGAAATGAACCTGGAGCCTTCAGCAGCGATGAACAAGAGTCATTTCCCATGGAGATGGGGCAGTGAGAGAGAACTTGCATGGTACTGTGTGATAACATGAGAACACTGTTGTCCCTAAGCTGGGAGGAACAGAATGCCTGGCCGGGGAAGCTCAATGCTTAGCCATTCAGAGGGTACCATTTTTTATCTCTAGGCCTGATGGCCAAGTAACAATCCCTTTCGGATTCCCATTCATTTCCCAAGTCTTACATAAATTCCAACTTCTGGCTATGATATAAAATCTCTAAATGTTCTGGTCTGCATCTAAGAGACGTTTGAGTTGAAATAAGACTTGATCTAGGCAACTGCAGATCTGCTGTCCTCCAAAGTTGTTGTCAAGTGTGACCTGTTGAAACGCGGGCCAGCAAACTGTAGCCTGTGATTAAACTTAATTACGACTTTTTTTTTGGTAGAGATTTCATTTTTTTTCACTTGCAAATTAAGTTTCATAAGAATGTACGTATATCCATTCCTGTTCATCATTCCTTTCACTTGACAAGGGCAGAGCTGAAAAGCTGTGGTACGGATTGACCTACCTGTAGAGCCTGCACTTTAGAATTCTGTAGAAAAAGTCTATGGAGACCTGTACTTGGGGTATCACAATTTGGCCATCTCCAGAGAAGAAATATATACACTCTTCAAAATGTCCAAGGGAATATTATCCTTAAATAGATGATGGGTCAAATAGAGAAGTATCTGAATTTGGTTGCAATGCTTGTACACAGTAGGTGCTTGTGGTTTAGGTGACTGTCTGGGTCTAGATTAATGATTTGTGGTGCATGGTTTATGCTCCCACTTACCAAACCAAAGTATCTTATTTACTCTCTAATGGGCTTTTGTGCATGGGTTTTCTGCATAATCGTGAGAGAGGAGATAAACAGGAACATCCTTGGTGCCACCATGCCCTAGTGTGCCCAAGCAACAGCTACAGTCTCTCGAGTCACTAACAGTCAAACTCACTCAGCATCAGTTTGAATTATCAGATGAACACAAAAAAACCAGGAGCATCTGCTGTCATAGCATGTCACCTAGGGAGAGAGAAGGAAATTTGAGAATCGTCACAGTTCTGTCTGATGTTTGTTCTGAGCTTATCTATAGAGATGGGGTTGGACAGCATGCTTATATGGCCTGTATTCAGCAGTCCTCTGGGTTAACAGCCATTTGTAATCACATGCACGAAGTGACTAAGGTTCCTTTACTCGTGTCAAAATCACAGGTGGAAATACCATTCCCGTAGTTTCCACAAATTGCAGGGAGGATGACTGTTCTCCATCCATTGCTTGTTAAGAGAACAGTGAGGCAGAAGTGGTGGTGAGGATAGCCTGTGATGTGCTCCACCCTCCTTACGAAAATGAGGCTCATCATCCTGGGAGACAGGCTGGTGTTCCAGAGTGAACTCGGATAGCTGACTCCTAATTCAAAGAGTATGCTGTGCCCCCTTCAGGAACTAGAGTTCCCACTGCCCTCGCTCCTGAGGAGACAGCCGGGGCTTCCATCTGCTCAGCTCTACAGATTTGACCATGGAGTTATTTATTAATTCAGACATTTGGGAGACAGACACATTGGCTCAGCTGAGAGGGGGGGGGTAGAGCTCTGGCCTCAGCCTCTGTATCACACTGCAGGGCTGCAGGGTTTTCCTGGTAGGCACTCCAACCTCCTGAGCACCGGGTGCAGACAGAGCAGCTCAGCCTGCCTCCCATTTGTGGTAAGTGACTCACTCCCTGTGTGGGGAGGACGGCTGAGAACAGGCAGACTGAGGAGCCCTGGGCTGAGGCACAGAAGCCTGCTCCTGGGATCTTGGCTTGTGTCGGACCCTGGCCACTTTTTCCCATTTGGGAGAAGAAACATAGAGGGATGGAATTTTGATTCTTGGATTCTTAAGTTACAGTTTACAATTAGCTTACTTTAGAGAGCCATGGTAGTCATGGGGATACACTCAATGGTCCCAAGTTCCAATAGCCTTTCTCACATATATGCTAGAAACTGGCAGGTACAGACAGACATACAGGCAAAGTCGTGCTGCTTGAACAGACTTCCTGGTCTTTCCACTTGAGAGGCAGCCTTTTTAAAGGTTTTTTGTGTCTGAGGATTTTTTTATCTTATTAGATGAAGTGCTATCACTGATGAAGCAAGAGGCAGAGAGGCAAATTTTTGGTCCAGGATGAAAAGCCTAAGGTGTGTTTGCAAGATAGATAGCTCAGTACAGTTACATCCTTGTATCGAGGCAATTTTTTCTTAAGCCTGAGTTTCCCGTTGTTGCTTGCATCATTCCACTTTTCAAGGTATGAAGAGAAACTCAAAGCATCTAATTTTAAACCTTGTATATATCACACACACACACACACACACACACACACACACATGACACTTCATCTAGTTTACTTTTCAGATGGGTTATATCACAGGCAGATATGATTATTAGTTTGAATGACAATCTGGGTAGATTTGCCAAGGGATTTTTTATGACCTAAACAAGCTCTTACTTTGAATCAGAATTGTTTATATCTCTGCCCTCACACAGCTGTATGAATATGTCTGTTACTCACCATGAAGTACTGTAAAATTTTTCACTTGTGATCAAGGTAAAGCGTTGGTGGAGAAAGGTTTCTGTTATTTTGGAAGAGCTCGGATCATTTTTTTGTAGCCTGAGAATGAAGATGTTCATATTTGAGCTCATGCGGCTGACCTTGTTTGTCAGTGTTGATCCTAGCATCATGAACCTCCAAACCCTCCCTTGTTTCTTGTTTCACAGTGAAGTGTACAAAAAGAAAGGTAATAGAGGGGAATCTTTTCAAGATAAGACACGATTCATAAAGGCGACAGCCATGCCATATGTGAACAGTGATTAACAGAGTCTGCAAAACTACTTTTGAAAAATAAAGCGATAGGGCAGATTTTTCCATTGTTTTGGGTGTTGATACTTGTTCAAGTGCATCATCCTGGTTTTTCCAAGCTTCGTTTTCTTCTGCAACAATCGAATTAGTCTTCATGTGCCTGGAGGTGCTGCTGGTGCTTAAATATTTCAGACTCCTGGTTACCCTTCAGTTTTAAGAACCAGGACGATGAGGCAGTACATGAAAGCTGCAATCTCCTCTACATCTGTTGGGATGCTTGTAAGTGGGAATGTTTGCAGGGCTGGTCCACCTGGGAATGAGCTCTCTTAATTCTGAGAACCGTGAAGGTGTGGGGACCAAGTTAATGAAGACTCGCAAGTTTAAAAGGCTTTCCATAGCAGACAGTGGCTGTGGCTGTAGGGCTGCTGAGCACAGACAGGCAGGCAGGCTGATTTCTGAGATGAAGAGGGTATATTTTCAAATCGAGTTGTTATTTCAGCAAAAACAGTTTAATCCTAGAAAATGCTTTTAAAAATTAACAACAGCAACAGCAAAACAGTTGTGTTTGGCCAAGTCTCCATGCTCTGTTTTCTTTGCTTGGTTGAGAACCCTCTGACAACTTACTTTGCTCCCATGGAGGACACATAAGGGGAACTTTCAAATCTCTTTTGGGTCAGAAGCCCCTTGGAAAAGGTACTTAAAACATGACATGTGCATTTGTCCTCCCAAGTTTATGCCCAGTTGGAGGGGTATAAATATCTCCTTAAAGAAGAACACTGCCTACTTTTCCCCTTGAGGGCCCCCTCTTTATCAGTAAGTGTGTTCTCCATGAAAAAATGTTGTTTTAAACAAAAGTGTGCCAGAATTCCCTATGCTGTGACACTTGTCAGAGAGAAAAGGGGAACAGTAGAGCTCAGGACACTGTGGGAAGCCTGGGCTGGTTTTGCTTTTAAGTCATTACAAAGAGCTGTGCCTTTGTAAGTTTTGGGTACCTACCTGCCTTTATTGTCTTGGACATTCTTGTTTCTAGTCCCTGGGTCCTCATAGGTAGCTAGAGGAGGGATGCCTCAGTCTAGGGGACTTGGCAGGGAGGGAGCCATGGATTCATGCCAGTGACTATCCTCAAAGGCCCTTGCCCTTGCCTGCCCCACGGAGCCTCTGAGCCTGGATTCCCTGATGGGCTGAGCAGGAAGCCAGTGGACTGAGGACATCATGTGATTCCCTGGGACTAATAAGAGGAGAGGACCTCCCACCACAGCTCCTGGCGGAGGGCCAGTGGTGCCCTAGCTTTTGCCTATATAGCCTTCAGCGCTCTGTACCTTGGGTCATGAAACACAGCTTCCTAGGACTGACTCCTGAAGATCTGTGACAGCTCCATACTCAGGAGATAGGTCTTAGCCAGTGAAGCACCAAGCTAGTACTAGAAGTGGCTCACGCAACCTTCTGTAGGTGTACTGACAAGCTTGGAACTAGGTGCTGTGTGCCCTGTAAGGCACCAAGAGCTGTTGGGGAAATAGACAAAGAACAAAAATAAACATGGAGGACCCTGAAGCACAAGGGTAAGTCCCCTCTGCATGCTTTCCGCATGGCCTCGTCCTCCGTCCTTCGCTGTTCCCTTCTCCTCCCCTTCCTGTCTTTACCTCCATTTGCTTTTCTCCCTCCCATCCTTCTCTTCTTGCCTTCTTCCTATCCATCATTTGTTATAATCTTCTCTCTTTCTTCCCTCCCATCTACTCGCACCTCCTTTTTGCAATTCACACCATTACAGCTCTACCTTCTCTGTTGCCGAGGGGCCTCTTTTGACCCGTGTTAACCTCCAACCCCTTTTCCTGACTCATCTTCCTTAACCACACATCCTGATAGCATATACTGGGCGTCTACTGTGTACTGATGGCTCAGAAATAAGGTTGAAATGGTGACGGACTCTCCAGCGTTAAGGTTCAGTTCAGGGACGTTGGTACAGATATGTACAAAACAAAATAACCATTACAGTTATGTAATCTTGGAGAAACCATAGCCAGGGATGCAAGAAGGTTTGAGCAATCTTGTTAGATGAGTTTCAAGAATGGACTTTTTCATGAGGTGTGTGAATTTAACAGAGATTTCTAGACAATTAAAGTAAATTTAATTTTCACATATTATTAATATGCAGAGAAGAGACAAAACCCCGTCCTGGGAAGGAGTGGTTGTAGAAGAAAAATCCATGTTATTGTTGTTTATTTTTGTCACCCCCGCTTTCCATGGACATATGTTATCCTTCCTCTGGGCTCCTGTGGCTGGATAACTTCCCTTCACTCCTGAGCATGGCTGAACCTCTCCCCAAATGCCATTTCTTTTCAGCTGATGACAGACTCAAGGGATTAACCAGCCCATTCCAGACTCTAGTTGGATAGTGGAGTAGTCCACTTATATTATGATTGGAAAAATCTACTTCTATAGAAGGTAAAACTGAAGGGAAGGCATAACAGAATCCCTAGCTTGGGGGTAGAAATTCCAACCCATAATTCCTGTCAGATCTTCAGGTAGCCAAAGCTCTCAAAGCTGACATCTGACCAGTCAGAGACCCAGGGAGCCTGGAAGTCAAGATTTGGGTCAGAACTACTAATTTGACTAGTTCATGCCTGACATGGCACTGTATTTTTTTCCAGTGTTAGGACTCGAACCCAAGACCTCTTGCATGTTAGATGAGTGCAGTATCACCAAGCTATACCCTTTATCCCTTGTTTCTTCTTCATCGAAGCACTTTGGAATTGAAAAGCTTAAATTGCCTTGTCTTTTGCATTGCCTAATTCTGTAGGTCAGAAAAAGTCTCCAGTTTTACGTGTTTGCTGACATGTACATTTAATCTGCATTTGTGGTTTTCATGCTGGATGCGTAACTGAAACCAATTCAAATTATGTTCTGTCAACAACCCTAACTCATAGAAGGCTATCTTATTATTACTGTAACAGCTATACAGTAAGAGCAAGCCTGAAGATGAGACAGTATGCCATACTGTATGTGCGTCTGGGTCATCAGCGTACTGTTATACCCGAGAATGAGGCAATGCAGTGGGAAAGTCAGATTGACACCTCCAGATATAATTGTCAAATACATTTTTTTCCCGGGAAGAGACAGGTATGCAATGGGAACAGAGGGCACTGAAGTGCAAATCTCCTGCTATAGCGAAGACAGAACACTAAATAAGCATGCAACAAAAGTATGTGTACTGGGTAGCACCCTGTGCTGATGAGCCCGGGGCCCTAGCCCTGTGTCTGGCATCTCTTTCCATGGAAGTGCTTATGTGAAATCTAGCTGAGAAACTCATTGTGTTATCAGCCTCACCATGGAAGCTGATGATGCTCAGGTTATTCCCTCTGAGGCTGGCATTTCCCTGTGATTGTTCCATGTGATACTTAGATGGCTTAGCCTTATCGTTAGCGTTGCTTGGGAGATGGAGGGGAGTTGAGGTCTCTTCTGCTCATGACCTTTAGATTTTTGCCCTGAGGCAAAGGAAATAATCCCTTTATCAAATATTTGCTGGCTACTTAGAATATAAATGTTCTCACTGCTGTGTAACCATTGATTATTGAAAAGTTCACATCATCACACCACCTCCAATGTGTGTCCTGGCTGTGGGTATGTGTGTTTGCCAGGTTAGGAAAGATGCCTGTCAGTCTAGGAACAGTGTGTGATTTCCTAGAGGCAGTCTAAGCTTTGCTTCCTGAAGTGAGACCTGGTTGAAAAGGTGGCCTTGTAGAGGAAGGAAAGGTGATGGGATCTTTAATGATGAATTGTAACCCATCATGTATTGGGATGGGGCCATTAAATGACACTTCTCTCTATGTTATAAATAAGGGAAACAGAAGCCCAGGGAGGGGGACTATTTGGATTAATTTCATGTGGCAGAGTAAAGACAAGTTGAGTTGATGAGTTCCAGGCCAGTCCAGGCTATAGATGGAGACCCAGTTTCACAAAACAAACAAACAATAACAATAACAAAAATTAAACCAGGATCCAAGCATGGATCCTGAAATAAGTAAATTTAACATTTGTCCTCAATTATGAAGCTGTACTAGACAAAGAATGAAATGATAAATAAATTGACTTTTCTTCCCAATTTGATTAGAAGCTATTTAACAGAAATTTCAAGTAAACCTTTAAACTGTAGGATATATTTTTAAAGAGTACAAGAAATTTAATAAAATACATACATGATCAATTTAAATATATTCCTGGTTAATGTCTGACTTATTGCACAGTATATTATTGTAATCCCATGCAACACCTTCAGAGGTAATAAAAACAGTAAGAAAGCCAAACCTAGACAGCTAATCAAAACTATCAAATGACTATTTTGTGAAGGACAGAAACCAAATATGGGAAAAAAATCAAAATTATAATTTAGTTAGGTTTTCTACCCAACAGACTAAATAGTTTAAGAAAAAGATAAAAATGAAAAGAACCGCAGCCCATGAACACAGTCATAGCTCTAGCCCAGCCCAGTTTGGTTTGGCGTTAGGGAATCAAACCCCGACCTTGAAGGTTCTGGGAAAGTTCTCCACTCCCGAGCTGCCCCTGCCCCCAGAGTCTCTTTCTGCTTGTGATCAGCCACCCGCAGCTCTTACTGGAAACTCAGCAGCTCGATCTCTGTACTGCTCATAAACAAGGTCGTCAGAGAAGGGTTAAGAATCAAGAATGTGGAGGAGGATGGGACAGGCGCTGGGAACTCACTCATACTCTCACAGGGAGGGCTCTGAAAGGAGATTCATTTCTGTTCTCAACCCTTCAACAAGAGGTGACTGAAGAAAGGACTTCTCCCCGCTGTCTTCCTCCCCTCCTCTCCAGATGTCCTGAGCTGAAAATACTGTTTTGAAAAGACAGTGGATGTTCAGGAATGACTTGTTTTCTGTGAGTGGCTAATGCTTCCTGCACTCTGAGTTTATCAGACAGACACCAGCAATGTCATTTTGAGCAAACCCCTATCTACAGTGCAAGGTGGCTGTCTGCTGGCCTGAAGACCGGGACACTTGCACTCTGCACACAAGTGCCCTGTTCAGACATGTCTGCACTCACAGATTCTATATTGTCTGGGCCACTTTTTCCGTGGAGGCCCTATTGCTCTTGAAGCCCCAGGACAGATTATCTAGCCTTGTATAAACACTTGTCTTGATACTTAACAATTAGAAAGTTGATCCTAGAAAGAAGAGGAGGAAGTCTTTGTCAGGATAGTTTGGAGTGAGAAGACAATGAGGTTCTACAAGTAGGATCTGAAAAGATGAGACAAGAATATAAAGTGGCAGCCGGGCGTGGTGGCACATGCCTTTAATCCCAGCACTTGGGAGGCAGGAGTGAATGGATATCTGTGAGTTCAAGGCCAGCCTGGTCTAGAGAGAGTTCTGGGAAAGATAGGGCTGTTCCACAGAGAAGCTCTAGAGAAAGAGAGAGAGAGAGAGAGAGAGAGAGAGAGAGAGAGAGAGAGAGAGACTATAAGTGGCCTGTAGAAAACAGTAAGACTCCTGAGGAGAGCTCCTGGCACCTACGCTTTATGATGGAGAGCTGCTCTAATCCTAGTCGAATTTGTTCCTAATAATATGCCAAAGCTTTTTCATTACAAAAGCCACATAAAATAAAGTACTCCAGTGACAGGGAGCTGAATAGATTTCTTTCAAGCAAGGCTTTGTTCTCCCAGAACTGGGCCTGGCTGGCTTTTCACAGTGCCAGAACAAAGCCATCTTGTGGGATTTGACCTTGCATTTTTAAGCACCGATCATAAATCGTGAACTAGATGATTGGATTCCCCTGCCCCAGCAACCAGAATCTTTTTGCCACTTGGCAGGTGTTATGTTTTTTGGACAACCAGCACTGTGTAAAACGTCCCCAAGGAACCCATGGCCATGACAAGCTCTGTTGCATCACCCCCTCCATCACAAAAGAGGCCACAGAGGAGACTGTAAACAATGAAGGGTGAAACACAGGCTTTTGGACCAGCAAACCCATAGAAAGCATTGGGTGCTATTAATTTTCCATATGTGGCTAACATCTGTATTAAAATGTTGTTAGTGTGAGTTCAGACCCATGTCGTTTTTGTCATTTTAAGCAAACCTCAGGTTCAATGTGAACTGTCTCCTGTAGGCTCCTGTTGGGGCACCCGGCCACTTGGTAGTGCTTGGTTAGAAACTTCAGGAGGTGGAGCTTCTGTGAAGGAAGTGGGTCACTGGGCGTGGTCTGCAGATTTGGGAGCCCAGCTCCCAGTCCTATCCTTTTTCTTGATTCCTAGCTATAGATACAAGGTGATCAGATGCCTCCTGTGCCTGACACCACACCTTCCAGCCCCGACACAGTGCATCCCTTCCTAATTCATGATCCGAAATAAACCTGCCTTTAAGTTGCTTTTGCCAGTTATTTTTGTCACAGCGATGAGAAAAATACTAACACGATTTCTTAGGGCACAGGTGTCCTGTCTGCTCTCCTAGGTGTCTGGGACACTTAGACTCTACAGGTACTTTCCCTGGATCAGGGCTGCCCCAAGCAGGTGGATCAGCACTGCTGCCATGCTCACAGGAGCTCTCTGGGTTAGCAACCTTCCTTCGTTGTGGGCTTCTGTTAACCACAAGGGAAAATTCCAGCTAAATAGTTTCTAAGGCATCCTCTGGCTCTTTGATTTGGAGGCCTTCTGAGGCAGTGTGAGCAGTTCTCTTCAAGCTCTGTGGCGTTTCTAGGCCTGGGGTGCCTTTGATGCCAGCAGGGAAAAGCAGTTGGCCAGGAAGTCCCCGGGGATGGGAAAGGAGCTCTTGGGTTGCTTTGGAGGCTGGGGGTGTGGGGGTGGGACATGCATCAGACCACAGGAGAAGCGACTGCATCTGCACTGATTTTGCCCAGCTTTGGAGCAAAGGAGAGAGACCACAGCTCCTCTGGATCCACGTGCTAGAGCAGTGAGGATACAGTACTTACTGCGGTCTCCTCTGCCTCATTCAGACCACCACTGGGGTAGTGCTCAGCCTTTGTGATTTATACGTGGCCCTAGAGTGTGGTACTTAGATTAAGGAAAGGGACAAAAGTCATTAAAACAGGTCACTGAGGGCCATAAGTACACAGGGTTAGGGTTCCCTTGCGAGGGCCAAAGAACCCTCTATGAAGAGAGATAGCAGGTCTGAGCAGATTCAACCATTAGTTTCTTCTAATTACTTAAGGAGACTCTGTTTCTCTGGGGAAAAGTGTGTGTGTGTGTGTGTGTGTGTGTGTGTGTGTGTGTGTGTGTGTGTGTGTTGCATGTAGAGGGAAAGTATTTAGCACCCAGCACTCAGTTATTCTTACTAAATACAGACCTGGTGCTGAATACTTTACCATCTGTGCAATCTGAACTTCTTATCAGGTTAGGGTTGCATTTGCCAAGGGACAAACAGGCTCTCTGAAGTCGGCTTCCATGGCTGTCGAGGTTGGAGCATTCTACATCTAAAAGTCCAGCCCAGACTGGAGTGCTCTTGTCTCCTCCCATTGCACACTGCTGTGGGCCACTGCTGCGGCTGCAGGCTAGGAGAACTGTGCCCCACTTTTCATGGTAACATAGCTTGGGGTTTAGCACTCTGACGTGTCAGGTTCCAGGGCTGTTTGCTATTGAAGGCTTCCCTGGACATCACAGGATGTCCGGGACACCATCCCTGGTCTCTAACTTGTTTGGTGCCCGGAGCAGGCCCTTCTCCCCAAACACTGAAAACAGCGTCCAAAATCTTCAAACTTTTCCAAGTCTCAGCCTGGCTTTGACAAAAGGAGAATTGTTCACATGCTCACATGTACATCTGCTATCACAAGAAAGATGTGTGTGTATATACACATATATACAAAAACATACACACATATATATGATATATACACATATATGATATGTACATATATATACACACACACACACACACACACACACACACACACATATATATATATATAGTGTTTCATTTTGTTTTCCTTTATACCAAAATTCTGTTGCTAATGACTTAGGCCCCTTTCCCTGGCTGGCTAAGATCCTGGCGTGTGTCACTAGGAAGGCTTTGCCTTGCTGGCAGCCTCCCAGATCTCTCAAACACTTTCCCTTTGAAGTCTGGAACCTCCTAAGGAAGTATTAAGAGCCAGCCAACTATGAAAGTGGTGTGCTCTTCTCTGGGCTAAGTGCCTCTGCTCAGACGGTAAAATGCTTCAGTGGTATGAACATATTGCATGAACATGGCCTCTGAGAGCCATGCTGGGAGGTTAACAAGCATGGAGGATAGATAGGGAGACAGGTTGTGCTCTGCTCAGAAAGCTGACAGACTAGGACCTCCCCTTCCCTAAGAGGGCTGGGCTGGGCTTCCTTGGGTACTTGATTCTGTGCAGTTTATGCTTTGTGTGAAGCAGGGCTAGTGCCTTAGCACGGTCATGCATTGTTCCTTTAGTAAGGCCTGCTCCAGACCGTGACATCTGCCACAGAGAGACCTGGAGCATCCATGTGACTCAGCTCTTATCCGTATGTCTGAGTCCAGGCAGGGATCCACCTTCCATGAGGCACAAGGCTGTAAGCAGTTGGGCTGCAACCCATTGCTTTCTGTGCACACAGGCTCTTGACGGTGACATCCATCACTTGGACAACTCTAGGGAGACAATTAGCATACAGTATTGGTCGGAGATCAGCTGTAGAGGTTGCATAGTGTCCCAGTTTAATAATCCCAGGACAAACAAGGCTAGAAAAGGTCATTGGCATATTTTATCCAAAAAGCATATTGACTATGAGGTTTCACAATCATACCAAAAATGAGACATCTCCCTCCTGGGTGCCATCACCAAGGCTTGTTGATAATGGGTATTTTGAAATTAAATTTATTTTATCATTATTAATCTATTGTAAATGTGTATGGTGGTAGGATATATACACCATGGTGCTTGTGTGGAGGCCAGAACACACTTTTTCTTTCTTTTCACCTTTATGTAAGTTTTGGGGGATTAAACTCAGGTCATCAGGCCTGCATTGTAAGCAGGTTTACCCACTGAGCAATCTCAGTAGTTCTAAGTGGATACATTCATGGGGTTTATTTTAAGAGTATATCTTTTGGAATATGCCCTTCCACGGTAATGAGACTGACGACTACCTTATATGCCATCGTAGAGCCTTCATCTAGTAGCTGATGGAAGCATAAGCAGACACTCACAGCTAAACACTGAGCAGAACTCCTGGAATCCAGTTGCAGAGAGGGAGAAGTGATGAGCAAAGGGGACAAGACCAGGCTGGAGAAACGCACAGAATCAGCTGACCTGAGCAGGGGGGAGCTCATGCACCCCAGTATGATAGCTTGGAAACCAGCATAGGACTGACCCAGACCCCCTAAATGTGGGTGTTAGTTAGGAGGACTGAACAGTCTACAGGGCCTCTAGTAATGTATCAGTATTTATCCCTAGTATACGAATGGACTTTGGGAGCCCACCCCACATAGAGGGATACTGTCTCAGCCTAGGCACATGGGGGAGGGCCTAGTCCCTCCGAAATGATATGACAGACATTGAAGACTCCCCATGGAAGGCCTCATCCTCCCCGGGGAGCAGATGGGGATGGGCTGGAGGTGATAGGGGAGAATGGGCGGGTGAGGGAACTGGATTTGACATGTAAAAGAAAAATCTTCCAAAGGAAAATTCAGTGTGGTCTTAATGCAAGGATATATGGGAATACCCCGAGCCATGGTTGAAGGTAGCACTGTGCGGAAATCTGAGAGCATCCATACCTTGGCACATACATAGTGGGAATGTATGGGTCAGATGGCTCTGTTTAATTTCCAGCTTAGTCACTTCCTGCTTCCACTGTGTGGATGAGTTATTTAATATCTCTGGACTTGGTCCTTTGTGGTGACAGACAGTGTATTAGGAGTTGAAAAACACAGAAAGCCATGGATGAAAAATATCACTGTCACACTTTATCCTCTTATCAGTGATGAGAAAAATAGGTACCATGTCTCCATTTATACCCCTCAATGGTATATCTATATCTCATATGCGTATATAATATATGCATGTACAAGTATATACTTGTGTGTATAAATATATATACAATACACATAAATATGAAGTGTTCACCTTCACCTCATTTCTTGCTTGGGACTGGATGAGGATGCTCTGCATCTTGAAATGCTTTCTTTCAGTAACACTAGAAGACTGTATTTCAGACACCTGAAGTATCTTCACATTACGTCTCTAGGTCTCCAGCTTTTCATTCATTCTACAACTGTTGATTGAACACCTACTGTGTGCCAACCACTCACCCAGGGGCTTTGGATTCCGCTGTGAAAATAGACAGGAACCATACTTTTGTTTTAAATAAAGTGTTTAAATGTGTGTGTGTGTGCGTGTGCGAGTGTATGTGTTGGGGTATGTATATGTTAACCTGGGCATGCTCATGTAGAGGCCAGATGTCAACATCTGATCTTCTCCCAATTGCTCTCCACCTTATTGTTTTGAGGCAAGGTCTCTCATTGAAAATGGAAGCTCACTGAACTCACTGGCCAGCAACCCCTCACCCCATATTCTCTTGTCTTCTCCTCCCCAGTGCTAGAACTATGACACCATACATGCCTTTACATATGTGCTCTGGTGGTTTGAACTCCGTTCCTCATGTTTGCAGAGAGTGATGACTTCACTCACCAAGCCATCTCTTCATCTCGCTTTCTGGCAGTTTATGTGCTGAGCATGGTTGTGTCATGCCTCTAGGAAAGAAGTCTGGTGTTTGGCACTGGCTGGAGCATTTGTGAACAAATTGTGCCCTGCTCATTCTGTCCCGGGTGCTGGAGGAGGAAGGGTAAGCCAAGAGCAGAGACTCTGGAATCCAGCCTCAGTGGTGGGTGGACTGAATAACTGGTACACCCGCAATTAATTTGGAGACAGAAATTGCAAATTCATGACAGGTGTCATGACAATCCTACAATTTTAAAAATACATTTCTTGGTGAATAATTTATTAAGGCCTACCGAGGGATGTCAAGTCATAGTGCCTGGAACATACTATGTAAGACTTTGCGTGAATGAACAGTTGAATGAAGAAAAGGGCTGCCATGTATGGTTGCATGGGCAATGCACTGCACAACTCCCAGGGCATTCCATGCAGATTGTGGAGCTAATGTACAGGTCCCAGGGCCAGGGCCAGCAGCTTTGTTCACCATCTTGCTCATAGCATCGCATTAAATCCTTCCTACACTATACTTGCTGTCTCAGTGTAATCTTCCCCACCCTGTGGCAGGTGTGCAATCTCCAGCCAGAGAGGCCTAGCTTCATGAAGCATATCAGGGAGGGGCTGTCAGCCAGAACACAGATGCAGCCAACCTAGAGTTCCTGCTTGAAGAGCAGGGAAAACAATCTCTCCACAATAGACTGTCTTGGAAGCAGTTAGTTTTCCTGGGATTAAAGAAAAGGACACTGCATTGGTGATTTTCTAGGTCTTGGGCTTCCCGCTGTAAGTTTATGAGCCCTTTGTCCTGCTGTTTTCTCTTGCTGAAACACTCCATCTAGTGAACTCTTCTTTTTCTCAGAAGACTAGAGAGAGATAGACCCCAGAAAACACCAGGTGGCCAAGGTTCTGGACACACCACAGGCACAGTGGGAAGCTGAAGGGTATCAGCAGAACTGGGGAGATTAGATACAATTCCAGGAGCTGCTTCTCTTAGAACTCACTTTGAATATCTGCCCTTCCTTGGAGTCAGCAGTAAGTGAGATGTGTAACATGTAACGTTAGCCTTTGGTTGGTTGTGTCTGTAAGCAGGTTTTTACACTCTATTCTTCCTCCTTAAAGAAAATGGAAGAGTGAGGGAAGGGTGTACCCTGCTGAGCCACAATTGATTTCTTGAATCTTCTTAAAGAGCCTGAGAGGAAGACTGCCTCTCTGAGATCTGGGGGCTCCATACACAGTGAGACTGTGGAAACCCAGTCTCTAATGATGCTCCTTGCTCAGTTAACTGTCAGTAGACACTTAGCCCCAGAGGGCCACAGAGAAATTACCATGCTGGGAAAGTATGGATAGTGACAAAGATGACTCTGAAGGTCTCCAGCTTTTCATTCATTCATTCATTCATTCATTCATTCATTCATTGTGAGCTGTTTGATTTCAGGATGGTGTGGTATACCTCTTGTGGCCACATCTGGCTCTGTGTGCTGTGACCACCTCTTTGAATTTCAGAGCCTATAGAGCTTTAGAGATAGACTACTACAGTGGTGAACAGGTCCCATGATGCCCTCTTTGCTGCTCTTCCTAATACAAATGAAAAGACTACGTCAGAGATACCTGTTGCTAAGTTACATACTGTACCCATGCATCTTCCCAAGGAAGAGGTTGTTACCTGAGTGTTGTATATGTGGAAACAGAGAGACCTTCAGCAATCTCTGTTACAGAGTGTTTGCTTCAGGATTTTCCATCTCCCTGACCTCCTGTGTCATATGTATGTAAAGGTGGTGATGGCCACACACCCTGAGAATGGGTAAATGGGTAAAGACAATCACACTGGTCAGGGTTGAGGCTGATTTTATGTTCTCAGAGCATTTCAGGAAGACGATACCAATTTCCTGCCCATTTGACAGAGCATCCTCAGAGACAAATGAATAGCCCCTCCAAAGTCACACAGTGGTGAGAAGTGCCCCATCTTTTTGTATGTGTGTATGTGTGATGGGGTCTCTGTATGCACACGAATTTGCAGGTGTACATGTGAAGGCCAGAGGGGACTTTAGGAATCTTGCTTTGTCATTCTCTGCCTTATTTCCTTAAGCGAAAGTCTCTCTGCGAACTTGGAGCTAGATCGGCAGCCATCACATCCCAGGGAATCTCCTTTCAGTCTTCCACCCAGCATTAGTGTTTCAAGAATGCAGAGTCATGCCTGAGTATGCGCATGGATGCTAAGGACTCAAACTTAGGAACTATGCCTGAACAGCAAGCACTCTTATCCACTGAGCCTCACCTCCCCATCCCAGATTCATACTCTTACATCTTTCTTTTCTGTTAGATTTTCTATTCCTAGAAATAATAATAATCGCCCCTAATTAATTCCCCCTTCCCTCAAACTCTCTCAGAAGTATTTTTCTCCCCACAGCTTTTTAGCCTCCTGTACTTACTAAACATGGTGGATGTCACTGAGTCTCGGGAATGGTTTTCTTCCTATCTTTCTGTCCGTCAGGTGGACAGGTGAGAAGATGGGTGTGCTAGCAGATTGTTGTCTTGGTGTTAGGCCTGGAATCGCATTAATTTACATCTGATCAAAATCCTGCATTGATTCATTTTGAGTGGGTTTGTTAGTCTTTAAGTCTTCCCAACTTGATAAACAACCTCAGTGGCTCAGTACAATGGAGCAACTCGACAGCACAGTTACAACATTATCAGTGAGCCAGAGAGTGCTGTGGTCTTGGCTGGGCCAGGTTAGCATAAGGCCTGTTTCACGGTAGGCACAACTGACCTGGGTGCAGGTCTGTTTTGTGCCAGTTATCAACAAGAGAGAGCCTTCTTCTCTCATCTCCATGACTTGGTAGGCTACAGAAGAGGGGGAGAAGAGGAATTCCCTTTGGAGCGAAGACAGGAAGCCTGTCTGCAACGGGCTCCAGAAGTGCCTGTTCAGCAGGGTTGACTCTGATGCCATTGCTAACATGAAGACAGAAAGAAGTTGAGGCAACTCTGAGATTTCCTAAGAAGGATTCTATAGGTTTGCAGTTTGATTAGGCATGCAGTATCCATTTCACCTCCATGGCCAACCATTGTCAGTAGTGACTCATGCCTAATTTGGCAACTCAGAGTTGCCCAGCACTGGCCATGCCTCTAGCTGCATTTGCCTTTCTTTTTTCCGTTTTTCATCTTTGAAAACAGTTTGCCCCAAACTGTCAGGAATGCTTTACTTCAGGGAATTGTGCGTTTTCCTTTAAACTGTCTCAGAAGATGACTTTTTAAAAATGTCAGTGTAAGAGGTTTTTCCCATTAGGTTGTTAAACTCCTTCACAATAAATGCTAAGCATACTTTGCAAAATATAAGACTACATGTTACAGCATCTAGTCTCTCTCTCTCTCTCTCTCTCTCTCTCTCTCTCTCTCATTTGGTCTTCTCTATAAACACACACACACACACACATACACACACACACATACACCATCAAAATATTGACAGCCATTTTTCATGAGCTTAATTTTATTCTCTGTAACTTTTCTAAAATTTTAAAAAAGAATTCATATGGAAAATACCTCCTTTGTTGCTTAAATATGCAATAATAAAAAAGGTACATTTCACACATACCTGTTATTTGTTTGCCCTGTTTCTTTTTTTAAAAATCACTCAGAACTTGTAGAAACTTCTTAAGGAAAGTTGTACAAGGCAGGAAAGAACAGAGGTGCCATTCGGAGGTGAGGGAACCATCATTTATATCACAAAGATCCAGTCCCTCATCCCCCTCCTCCTGTGATTGTGCAGGTTAGGTAGTTCCAGGCATCTTCTGATGGTTGCCAACTTGCAATTAAAATGCCAGGGCTGGCATGTTTCAGCATCTCAGCTTCCACAATCCCAGCTGTCAACAGTCACCCCTGTTTAATCAGGACCTGTGTTGTTCCCTTCTATCAAGCAACTTCCAACAGTCTCAGGTAACAATGGATGGAGAAAAAAACATCACTTGAATTTCAATTTAATTCTGCCACTTAGAAACTATACTAAAAAATGGCCTTAGGATGGGTTGCCAATGGAGGATGGGTGATGCCCCTGTTGGGGGTCTGGTCACTGCCATTTTCTCATCCCCCGTGGAAAGCTGTAGGGTAGCAGCAGGACTGGTACCTAGAAGCAGCTGATGAAGAGCAGAGGCTATAAAGATCATCACATACCCCCGTCTTAGTCGTGGAAGGAAGGAGATCTGAATCTTACTCACATGTTCCCTAAGAATGAATTAGTGGGAATTGAATGTGGTCTTTGTGAAAAGACCAATGAGACCAGCACCCCCAAAGCTTCCCAACAGGAGAGCAGTACCCCAAATAGGCAGGAAACTCTTCCCTGTGAAAAGTAGCCAAGATACCACCCACTCTTTTAATTGCAGAACATCCCTACAGTGGAAGCCATGATGTCCTCTATACTGGCTATACTGATGCATTTGCTTCTGAGGGTAGTGTGTGTGTGTGTGTGTGTGTGTGTGTGTGTGTGTGTGTGTATGTGTATGTGCGCACGCGCACTTGTGGTCATCATATACAGAAGTCCTTTGTGTGAACATCTGATATGGATGAGTAAAACACACAGGTTTCGCCCAGACCCCAAATCTCATTCATTAACTCAGTGCTTTTTCAGCCTAAGAGGCAGGCACATGGGAGGCATGTGGGACACTTATAAACATGCAGATTCTAAGACAGCATGGCTGGGGTCTGAAGAGTCTGCATGTCTAACAAGTGCCAGGTGATAGAAGGCCGCTGATCCAGGAACCATACTTAAGAAGGATGTAATCAACACCTTGGGTTCATCAGCTTTTAAAAAGGACCTTGGAGAAGACTGGCTTCTTTATACATGTTTTTCTTACTTCTTCTATTGACAGAAATAATTGTTTCTTATGTGCACTTTGATATATAAATAACTCTGTTGATTGGTTAGTTGGCTTGTTGGTCTGAGACCTGTGTCACAATACACCTGTGGAGGTCAAAGGGCAAACTACTAAGCTGTTTTGTCCTGCTACCTGTGGAAATCATGGGATCCAACTCAGGGCAGTGGGCTTCCAGTAAGTAAAAGTGCTTTTACCTGTTTTAACTGCTGAGCCAAGTTATGTTTTGTTTGTAAACCCAGAATGGATTTGTCCAAACTGGTGCCATTGACTGACCTTGTACAGGCTGGGTAAGTATACTTATACCTGTCAATCACTCTTCATTCCCCATAGACTGAGCTTCTGGAAGGAGACAGGCAAGGGCTGGATCAGGGTTTGCCATTCTCAATGTGCTTTATCATTTTTATTGTGATCTGTTAGAATGAGCTTGGGGAAAATGCATTTTAGTAAGATGTAGAATGAAAACGTAAAGAAATTCCTCCGGAACTTCATTGCTTTGCACTTCTGCTTAAATTGGAGTTCAGTGCCTTTCAAGATCCCCATGGCAGTGACAGTTGGAAACATATTAATGGAGTCTCAGCCCTGTTGCCTTCTTTTCTTCCCCTGAGGCTCTGTGGAGGTCAAAGGACAAAGCTCTGTGTTGGTGTGGGTTTGAAGTAAAACTCCCATGTCTAGAGCAGTCGGTCTTTGGCCTCTGAGACTCTCCTATGAAGGCTGTAGTGAGCTGTTGGGATGCCTGGGTCGGGAAAATAAGAGAAGTAAGAGCTGCCACAGGGGCTCATTCAGTGGTGTGGGTATGGGGCAGGAAGATAATTTGGTATTGAAGCTATGTTGTGATAAATCTCATCCTCTGTAAAGGAGCTCATTGGGCACAGCATGGCCTGGGCATGAAGAATTGAAGCACGGAGAAAAGCCTATAGGGGTGTGGGGATTCTCTCCTTCAGCGGGGGTGATCAAGGGAAGTTAGAAATGTGAGTGCAGCTGGATTTGGGCTACCAGAGTTCATGTGGGATGGTTGCTATAATCACTCAGGAGCACCCCAAATAACCTTTACAGCCATTCGAACATCATCTGCTTGGATTCAGCCTTTGAATCTTTCAGGACCTCCTCATTTGTGGGGTGGATGGGAGGACAAAGGAATAAGACCCACCCCCACCTACTTCACATAGACTGAGACATTTTCAAGACTCGGTGCTTAGAATCTTTTACTCAGAATGGACAAGATTCTTTGTTGTATTTTTATCTATTTGTTGTATTCTATCTATCTATCTATCTATCTATCTATCTATCTATCTATCTATCTATATCTACCCACCCATACATCTTCTATATATCATCTGTCTGTCTGTCAGTCTGTCTATCATCTGTGTGTGTGTGTGTGTGTGTGTGTGTGTGTGTGTGTGTGTTGTCAGAGACAACTTGCAGGCGCAGGTTCATTCCTTCCACCATTTGGGGTCTGAGGATTGAACTCAGGTCCTTAGGCTTGATTGAAACCCTGATTCCCACAAGCCCTGACCAACGGAACTATCTTGCTGGCACACTATTTTTGTTTGGTTTGGTTTTTATAGTACTGGGTATTGAATATAGGGCCGGTACAATCTGGGCAAATGTTCTACCACTGAGCTGTATCCTAGCCCTCTTTTTTCTCCTGGTTTGTTTGTTTTAATTTTGAGACAGTATCTTACTAAATTACTTAGGCTGCCTTTAGACACACTGTAGCCAGAACAGACCTTGAACTTGTGACCTCTCTGTCCCATTCTCCTGAGTAGGTGGAATTACAGCTCAGACATGCCTCTTTTTTTTTTTTTTTTTTTTTTTTTTTAATGCTTAAAGCTATAATACACAGTCATTTCATGAAGTCTAGCCCAGTTTAGGATAGTTTGTTGTTACTTTATTTTGCTTTTGTGTGTGAATGAACATGGTGTGTGTGTGCATGGGGGTGCATGCGTACATGTGTGCATATGCAAGATGATATGAGTAGACATTCCTTGTGTCATTCATAATAGGAGTAGGTATTGTTCCTCAGGAGGAAGCCACATACCTTGTTTGTGTGTGTGCTTCAAGATTTTAATTTTATTTTAAAAATTTATTTATTTCTGCGTGGATGTGAGTGTGGGCGTCATGTATGTGTGGGGTGTATTCCCCCATGTACAGACACTACATATAGAAGCCAGAGGAAGACAGATGTTGCTTGTCTTGCTCTACCACACTCCACCTTATTCCGTGGAGGCAGGGTCTCCTATTGAACCTGGGGTTAATCTGGCAAACATCAAGCTCCAGTGATCTTCCTATCTCCGCCAGCAAATTGTAAACAGCTGATTTATTTATTTATTTATTTATTATTATTTTTTACATGAGTTCTAGAAATTTGAACTCAGTCCTTATGCTTGTACAGCAAACACTTGACCAAGTGAGCCACCCCTCCCCCCAGTCTCAGGCTATGATTTAAAAAAAAAAAAATCTCTTTTTTTTTAAAGTGGAAACAATTGCTGTTCTTGTTTGTGATGCTTTTGTGGTTTTTGTTTGCAACCAGGTTGCCTTTATCATTTCATCTGTGGTCTATTGATTAAAATAACCACAGTGCTGACATTGTGCATTTATCATAGCTGGGTAAGGTTTCCCCTCTGCCCTGTCTGTGAAAGTGTTTTATTTCTGCTCTCCTGAATTAAGATTAATCGTGCTGCTCATCTGTCTCAACCTTCAAATCTTGTGGTGGACCTGTTCGACCTTCTTGCCCCCCCACAGCCAGAAGATGAAATCGCTCGGCAGTCAGAAGCCAACAGAATCTGCTTTGCTTGTGTGTTCAGGTCACGCTGAGAAGACTGCCCCCCACTCCAGCTCTGTCTTTCCCCTAACACATCTGTCTGTAAAGAGAAGAGAAGCCAGAATCATAGGCTAAACCACTTTATTTTGAGGGGACAAAACAGAAGGTCTGTTCTGGGTGGAGCTAGGAAGGATCTCTACAATCCTATGCTTTAGTTTTCCCTGCCTGAAAAATGTGATGGTCACAATAGTCAGCTTGGAGGCTTGTGGGGTGTAACACAAGGGGTGGGAATGCTTATTCATGGCTTATGTTTCCTTGTGTATCTGAGAGGGTGCTGCGTTAGGGCTTCTGCACACTTTTATTCTGTCTGCCCGAAGTGCTTTTCCACCTACTCCCAAATTGCCTGCTCTCCCATCCCTTTAAGATTTTACTATAGCATTTCCAATTCAATGAAGATTTGACTTTTTAAAACTTGACCACCTCCATTAACACTCTGTCTTTCCTTCCTGGTCCATTTTTTTTTTATTTATCATCTAATAAACTGTGCATATCTTCCTTATTGGCTGTTGTTTTCCCCCTAGAAAGTCATAGTCAAGAAACTGTGGGCCCTGTTTTTATTTCTAATGCCTAGGGATACAATAAATATTTGTTAGATTAATGAACTATGCTTAGTGCATCTTAGCATCTAATAAGCATCAGCCTATGCCTGGGTGATCTCGAATTGCCTTCTCTCCATTTATTACCCGAACTCCATAGCTGAATTAAACAGATAAACACCTTCTGCATTGACTCAGAAATCCCCCATTGCCAGTCTCCTGCCATTAAATCCTGTTTTATGATATCAGTATTCCTTCTGGTCTCCAATCTTGCTTCCTGATTAACTCACATGAATGAATCCCATCTTCCCAACTATTATTTGCAAGCTTCTTTTTGGCTGGAATGAACAGCTCCTCCCTCTCCACCCTCCTTTTTCTCCCGCATCCTCCGCTGACTGCAGTGGCTGCCGAATCTGCCTCAGTTTACACTTGAGATGTCCCATGTGACTTCCAGATTTATCACTTACTAACTAGAAACCCTGTGGCTAGCTGAGGTGAGGAAAGGAAATACTGCCTAGAACCAATGCCCACATGAGTGAAGTGTATTTACTTGTCAAAACCCTTTGAGCTACGCTTCTCTCCATCACACTACGGTGCTCAAGTTGCTTTGCTCTGGCCTTCTATTCTTGCCCAGATTTTTGAGTGGAAAAAAAGAAAACTTTAAATATTAGAACAGTCTAACGGATTTTTTTATGGTTAAATCTCATGGACTTACCAATTAAGTTCTAGCATTACAATTTTAATTTAATTGCTTTATCACAGATCTCTTCATATGTCCACCCTTTTCTGTATTAAGCCATTTTGTATTTGATGCATTTTGAAGTAAACTGCAGGCATTATAGTACTTCCCCCTCATCATATCAGCATGTATTGAATCAGAATTCAGTACTGAGAGTGGTGTACTGATATTTTTTCTATCGTGGAATTCTTTTGCTTTTTCTAGAACATCACATAAATAAGAGTGTGTGGTGGGTAGTCTCTTAGGCAGAAGGTCCATTCTCCAATTTGTGTTTCTGAACTCAATCCATGTCATTATGATCCTGTTTCTTTTATCTCTAAGTAAGAGTCATGTTCCCTGGTAAGGAAGCTCCATAATTGCTTTATTTTTACACTACTTGGTGGACAGGATAAACAAAGCTGCTGCTAGCGCATGTTTGCATGTGAAGGCTACCTTTTACATCTTAGACAAATACAAGCATGTTTGCATGTGAAGGCTACCTTTCACATCTTAGACAAATACAAGCATGTTTGCATGTGAAGGCTACCTTTTACATCTTAGACAAATGCAAGCATGTTTGCATGTGAAGGCTACTTTTTACATCTTAGACAAATGCAAGCATGTTTGCATGTGAAGGCTACCTTTTACATCTTAGACACATATTTAGGAGAGAGCTTCCTAGGTCAGAAACTGCTATGTCCCCACCACATGGTAAACTTTTCCATGTTTCACAGCATTTACATATATTACCTCTTTCCTGGTTCAAGGTGTTGTTATCCATGTGTGAAGCTTTCCCCTTTATTTACCATCAGGCACCTGTCCCTTTTGTGTTATTCAGAACTCAGGCTTTCCTGACCACCATTTCAAAGTAATCACACTGCCACTCTGTAAGGTGTCACTCTACTAATTACATGCATGGCATCTTTCTTCAACCATCTGATACTTCTGTCTATTTTCATCAAAATATGAACTAAGGACAGAGCTCATTAACTTTTCTAATGTCATCCTGTAGTTTGAAGTATTCTGTAATTTAAAATAAAAAGTATGATAAATAGTAAGATAGTACACATGATGTAAATTTTTGACAGACAAGTATGAATACAATCCCGAATTACCGGAACCCCACCTGACTTAGTCCCCACCATGTATGAACTGATAGATGCGCACATGAGAACAGCTTCTTGGTGGGTCAGAATTCTTATGAAAATACAATTCTGGAAAATGTCTTCTTTCCTGCCTTGGCAGTTAATCTAGTCCCTGAACTAGATTTCAATACCTGGATACTAAATGGGTCAGAGCTGGGTGAGAGGCATCCAGGAAGAACATACTACTAGCAAACTAGAAAGTACTTGGGATTGCATGTAAATGGTTTAATTTCATTTCTTTGCCTTTCTCCTTGCTTGGCTTCTTGTGTTCCCTTTAACTGGGGGACACGGTGATGAAGGAGGCATTTACTGTCCAGATATTTAGGGTGTATGATGGGATTTGTAACTGGACATGGATTTCTTGTCTTGAGCATGGATTGGTGTCCAGAATACCTGTCACCACAGCTACAGATTATCTTTGACATTCAAGGAAAGCAAAAGTTGTCATCTCATTGCTTCAGATCTCCTGATGTGGCAGAGAAAGGCAAGAGAAAGGATGGCTGGAGATATCCACGTCCAAGGTTTTGCCTGTCAACCTAGCTGACTGTGCTGTGTAGGATCTGCCTACAGTGGGAGTTAAAAGGGATTCTCAGTCTTTTAACGTCCCACGGAACAGACAACCAGTGCGGTCACCGGGAGCTATCCTCCTGGAATCTGCCTCTCCTCATACTGACCACAAATATACATGTGGTTGAGTCTTGTAACAGGTGTGATGAAAGACAACTGCTCTGAGGTGTAGGGAACATCATCATGGAAGCAAGAGCAGAAAGAATGTAAGAGCCGCGGGAGCTTTGTGGTTTGTGGACCACTGTCCTCAACAAGGCATGAGCTCACAGGAGTTGTCAGCACTGTGCAAGACCTGTGCGAGGCTGAGCCCCTGTGTTTACCATTTATCCCTGACTAAGGAGGGGTTTACATGGCTTCATCTGTCCCAAAGGGCATACGGTAGTTAATGGTTGTTGGAGACGGAAAGACATTTTCTTCAGTGGTGTCATCACTGGTAAGGTGTTCACGCTCCTGTGAGGAGCCCTAATGACAGGGT
Source organism: Phodopus roborovskii (assembly GCF_943737965.1). NCBI lineage: Eukaryota > Metazoa > Chordata > Mammalia > Rodentia > Cricetidae > Phodopus > Phodopus roborovskii. Next base: position 17,153,931 of record NW_026125295.1, on the reverse strand, counting down.
GACGGAAGCAAACAAAGGTCAAATAAACCAAATCAAAATCCACAGGAGAAGGAATAAACCCAGTAGGGGCAGAGGGAGACAGGAGAGGGCAATGGGGAATGACTATGACTCAAATATGCCATATAAATATACGACAATGCCATAGGAAGCCCATTATTAGATAAAATTAACACGTGAAAAGAAAACGTAAAAAGTAAAAATTGCAGTTTGAATTGTTCCCATCCGGAGAATCAATGCTCACCCTTTGTTCTTAGTCTTCTAGCACATGCACAGGAGAGAAGGGGGTTGTTTTAAGCGGGAGAAGTCATCTTCTATTGTGCCTTCCATCAACACCACGCTTGCTCTCGTTCCCTATGGAGAGTAAGGCTCATATTCAGTTGACACCTCACTCAGTGCAGGAGTTGAGGAAAACCATGTCTGGCCAATTCCTTGCTTTGAGAGACAAGGATAGATATAAATACCATCAAGACAGCTGGAACAGAGGGGTGAGAGTTGGAGGAAGGCCGCAGGCTTGGTCCTTGGCAGGTGTAACTGTGAAGAATGCATTCTCCACGGCTCGGAAGGTAGACTCTTGTGATGCTCTGGAGGTCTAGCCGCTCTGCAATGACATGGTCTGTAAAGCAGAGCTTGTTCTGGATGTGAGCAACGCACAAGCTACAGTACTTTTTTAAGGAACGTGGCTTTGATCTATCAGTTATCATTCTCAAGGGTTTGCTTAGGTGAAGGATTCTGGGAAGATGACAGTCTAGAGGAGACTGCATCACCCCTGACTCCCACTGGACTGCATCTGCAGAGTCACATGATGGGTGGTGAATGCACTGGAAGGCGCTGGAGTCACCATCCTTTTCTTTTCTTTTTAAAGCTGGAATTTTTGTCAGGTAGTTACTAAGGAATTCAGAGGGTGAGCTAGGCATGTCGCTTGCTTAGTAAAGAGGATGCCTGCCTCACTTTCACACAGCCCTGGCTTCAATAACCAAACCACATAACCCTGGCATGGTGGCTCATGCCTATCATTACATCACTTAAGAGGTGGAGATGGGAAGGGGGGAAGGATCAGAGGTTCAAGACCTATGTCTCAAAATTCAAACCAAAACAAAACACACACATGCATGAAAACTGGGGGTGGGGGGACCCAGAGGCCAAGAAGACAGCAGTAGAAAATGTTGGCTGTTGTTTCCCCTGTAATCCTAGCTCTAGGGAGGTGCACATAGGGGGATCAGGAATTAAAGGTCATCCATCCTTTGCTAATACCAAGTTTAAGACTAGTGCAAGCTATGTGAGATGCTGCCTCAAACAAACAAAAAAACCCTCAAAACCAAAAAACAATGATCTCCCCCCCAACAATAAAAACCCCAAACAAACAAAACCCACAAACACAACAAGAATAGGGCTGGGGACTAGGGATGCGGTTTAATCGGCAGAATGCTGGACCAGCATGCAAGAAGCTCAGTCTCCAGAACTGCGTGAAAATGAGAGTGGTGATGCACTCAGCATTCGGGAGGTGGAGGCAGGGGGATCAGAAGTGTAAGGTCATCTTTATGTTTGCTAGTATGTTTGAGGCCAGGCTGGGCTATGTGAAACCTGACTTAAAACAAACAAACAAAAATAAAAGAGAGAAAGATGGAGGGATGGAGGGATGGAGTGAAGGAGGGAAGGGGGAGAGAATGAGAGAGGGAGGAAGAAAGAAGAAGGAAGGAAGGAGGGAGGGATGGAGGGAGAGAGGGAGGAAGGGAGGAAAGGAAGGAAGGAGGGAGGGAAGGAAGGAAGGGAAGGAAGAAGGGAGGGAAGACAGAGGGAGGAAGGGAGGGAGGGGGAAGGATGGAGGACAGAAGGAAGGAGGAAGGAGGAGAGAATGAGAGAGGGAGGAAGAAAGAAGAAGGAAGGAAGGAGGGAGGGATGGAGGGATGGAGGGAGGGGGAGAGAGAGGGAGGAAGGGAGAGAAGGAAGGAGGGAGGGAGGGAAGGAAGGAGGGAGGGAGAGAAGGAAGGAGGGAGGGAGAGAAGGAAGGAGGGAGGGAGAGAAGGAAGGAGGGAGGAAGGGAGGGAAGGAGGGAGGGAGGGAAGGAAGGAGGGAGGGAGGAAGGGAGGGAAGGGGGAAGGATGGAGGACGGAAGGAAAGAAGGAAGGAGGGAGGGAGGGAGGGAAGGAAGGAGAGAGGGAGGAAGGGACAGAGGGGGAAGGAAGGAAGGAAGGGGGGAAGGATGGAGGACGGAAGGAAGGAGGAAGGAGGAAGGAAGGAGGGAGGGAGGGAGAGAGGGAAGGAAGGAAGGAAGGGGACCAGCATTAAGAAACTGGCTATGGGGAAAGGAAAGAACTTTCTGAATGTCAGTTGATGAAGAGTCCATGGCTAATCTGTGGAGAACCAATGAATCTTCTCCTGGGCAATTGGCAGAGTTACTCTGAGGTCCCAGCTCTGGGCACTGTTGACACTGGCGGGTCTGCCGGCCCTGGGGTGGAGGTGGGGTTGCTCTAGGAGAGTAGGGGAGGCTGCCTGTTCCCCTCAGGTCCACTGTGATGGCTGCTGATTCAGTTGCCTAAAAGTGTCCTTCCATCTAAGAGAGCTTTCATGTCAGAGGGGTAGGTAGGGGGAGTATAGAGAGACACCGGGAGGTGGGTCACACAGAATGCCTAGCACAGGCGGTGCTTTGTCAGACTGATACTAGAGGTACAAGAAGACCAGTGACAATAAGCGTACTTGGGAAATGGTTCCGTGGGTAAATGGTTGCCATGCAACTGTGAGGAGCAGAGTTGGGAATCACTGGAACCCTTTTAAATGGCAGGTGTGCATGGCCACCCTCCTGTAATTATAGCTTCTGAAAGCATAGACAGGTGATACCAGAGCAAGCTAGCCATCCATGTGCTCTGGGTTTGACTTAGAGACCTGTCTCACCTAATAATAAAAGAATTTTCGTAGTTTGAGGGACTCAGATATATTGTTCAGAAGCCATTACTGAATTAAAAACCAAACCAAAACAAAAACAGAAAGGGACTACCTGCTTGGAGTTCTAAAGCTCTTAGATGCAAAGTTAGAGTAGGACAGGCAGGACCTTCCAAATGGTCAAAATTGCTGGGAGAAGAGAGGGAATCAGGAATCAGACTGACTGTAAATGTCTGACCTTCAGCTTTGGAAGCTATAGCATAATGCAAATAACAGCGGTGGATTTGGACTTTCATGCCTTGAGTTAGCCTTTCTGAAAGGAGTGTTCTTAATATGAGGTCACATGGCATCTAGAAATGCCCACTGGTGGCAGCTACAGAATCCCAAAGAGATACACACACCTGCCCATCAATATTTCCACCACATCCTGGGTCACAGACCCAACCAAACAACACACAAACCCCAAGAAAGCTTTGTTTCCCCCCAGTCCTCTCCTTTTCCTGTGCTATTCCCAGTGTCGTGGAAGACAACCCCGGGAGGCAGAAACATTTGAAAATGGCAAATCCTAAATGGATTGCTGTTGTGTCTGATCCACCAGCTTCCTTTTTAATGCCCAGGGAAGAAGGAAGTGGAGAGAAACAGCAGGAAAGCAGGGCAGGGGCACAGAGCTTGTATTCGGCTGATGGGCCTTTCCAGCTAACTGAGCAAGGCTCTCTGCTTTCCCCATCTGTGCCTCATTTGCCCAGTACATTTCTCTGCTGAGGACAACCGGGCAGAGTTCTGTTGTCTATAACTGAAGAATCCTAGGCCGTCCGCATGCATCAGAAATGGCGTTTACTCCATGATTGCTGAGTTGAGCTACCAAGGCTTTTCTTTCCCATTGAAGTATCTCAAATTTCCTCAAAAGTGCTTCTCTGAGTACACCTTTTAGCTATAACAGGGCAGCAAATGAAACCGGCGATGTCATTTCAAAGCGGCTCTTTGCCCAGTGCTCTCACTTAATCATATGTCACTCCAGAAATACGAGCTGCTCAGCAAACAGCACTCTCATGGTGCCACTATGCTGGTCAACAAAAAGAAAAAGAAAAAAAGGAAGGCAGGATAAACACCCTTGCTCTGCTACTATTTGCAGGATGATGTTTACACTTTGGCTTAACATTTAAGTTCTGTTAAATGTGACAACTTTATTGCCATCAATCTAAAAATATCTGTACCGTGGCCATGCTAGACATTCCATGCATGATGCTATCCCCACTGTTGTTTAAAAAAAATCCTCATATTGCATGCAATAAGAAAAAAAAAAATCTCTGGCTTCCTGCTTTAGATGAAAGACATGGGAATTGATTTTTATCTCATTCATTCTGTGCATTGGTGCTGGAAGCTACTCTTTGATTTTGATTGTTTTTTCTAAACTGTAGAACCAGCCTCTCCCCTCTCTCTCTCCATATAATATATATATATATATATATATATATATATATATATATATATACACACACACACACACACACACACACACACACACACACACACCACCTCTCTCTTTTTTCCTGTCCTTTGATTTTGTTCATATAAACAGAGGAAAATGAAATGACTATAATTACTTGATCAATGTTATGTAGTTTCCTATAGCTGCCTGAGGACTGAGAGAATAATTAGAGAAATATTAGATGGACTATCCTGCTCCCCCCAGGGATTCCCTTGTCTGTGAGTGGTTGTAGTATTGTACACCTTTAGCTGTGAGGATCAAGCCATGCCATGGGGGAGGAGTGGGGAAGCTGATCTATAGAGCGCGTCTTTGTGTTTGGGATAATGGTAGCTCTTACAGTGTCTTAGCATCTTACTCTCCAGAGGTCTGCCCTTGTCACTGTTGGATAAAGCGGGTTTTAATATTGTCTCAGTTTCTTTCCTGGTTGCTATGATGAAATATTCTGACAAAAGCAACTTAATGGAGAATGGGTTTATTTTGGCTCACAGATGCAGAGGGATAGTCCATCATGGCAGGGAACACAAGATTATAGACAGTCAAGTGGTGGCAGAAGCAGGCAGGTTGGTGCTCACATTGATTGTCTCTGCATTCAGGAAGCAGATGCTGAATGGGAAAGGGGCCAGGCTGTAAAGCCTAAAGGCCTGACTCAGGGATCCACTTCCTCCAGGGAAGCCTCACTTCTAGAAGGCCCCAGAGATTTCTAAACAGCACCACCAATTTGGGGAACAAGTGCTTTAAAACTTAAGAGCCTGTGGATTCAAACACATGAGCATATGGGGCAACATTTCACATTCAAACCAAACACAGACACACACACAGACCCGGACACACACACACACACACACACACACACAGACACACACACAGACACAGACACAGACACACACAGACACACACACAGACCCGGACACACACACACACACACAGACACACACACACACACAGACCCGGACACACACACACACACACAGACACACACACACACAGACACACACACAGACCCGGACACACACACACACACACACACACACACACACACACACACACACCTACCTGCCTTTTGGGCAGATGAATTGCAAAGTTAGAGGGATGCTAGAAGTCTTTTTGTAGACAAGGATTTGCATGAAATCATGATGGAGAGAGGGATTCTTACACCTTCTTGTAGCCCATTGTCCTCACCACCAAGCTCGCAGCTCTCTAGTTCTTTAAAGCATATACTCCATACATTTTTAGACTGTTTCAGAAATACTGGTGCAAGTTTTCTAGCACTTTCTAGGCTTTTCCATTTCTAGATCAGGAAGACACCTGATCCTCTCCCAGATCACAGCCCTCCTTGCAGGCTATCACACACACAGCCCCTTGAGCCTGGGGATTCCATACTATGGCCAAAGCTACGGAAAACTATCACAGCAGTAACCCCTCAGGCAGATCTGCTCATCTCACCTGTGGGCTCTGCAAGCAGGTGATAGCTGGGTTTAAAGGCAACAAGTAAAGTGCCAGGCTGCATTGATACCCTCACTCTGCTTCCTCAGGCGTGGAGAGCCAAGGATGCTCTTAGGTAACTGTCTGTGGCTTCTCCCTCCTTTTCCTCTCTAGTTAATTCCTATATTTCTCATTGACACTATAGTACTTCTCCTTCTAGGTGGCATCTTTCTCAGCTCATACCATGTGCCAGTTCCTTTCCCTCCTACTTGTTGGCTTTTTCATCTCCAGCCTCTCTGCCTTCCTGCCCAGGTTCACTCTATTTTTAATGGAAGGTCTCCTCTGGTTCCCTTCACTCTCCACCTACTCTCTGTGTTCTTCCACAATCTCCCAGCTATAAATAACCCAAGACATCCAACCTTTTGCTGTCATGGAGAAATAATTAAAACCAAAGGAAGATACGTGGATTAAATCAGGCACTTGATTTCTTCAAAACATGGAGAGCGATTTATGGTGCCCTGTGCAAATGAGTGAGTCACACTCAATTACTACAAGAGGGAAGAAAGTGGAGGTTTGTTTCCATCAGCAGTGTATTAGAAAAGGAGCTTGCTAATGAATGTCAGATACTAGGCAGGGATGACACTTCCAAATTCAGCAGCATGAGCCACAGAGTCTCAACTGTGGCGCATGTGATGCTGGCAGTTCCCTGACCAATCAATGGTACTGTTTCTTCATATTTCTTTTCCAAAATGATATGCTGCAAATTATGCATGCTAACTTGCTTAGTGTGCCCTGGGCACAATTCATCTGTTGGGAATAATCTAGTTAGGAATTGGGGAGACGGCAACTCAGTTGGTAAAGTGCCCGCCATTCAAGCATGAGGACCTGAGCCCAGAACCCCAGTGCTGTGGCCTGTATTTATAACCACAGTACCATGGAGCAGAGACCAGGAGGCCCATGGAACTCATTGGCCAGCCAGGCCAGCTTAAATGGTGAGATCCAGGTTCAGTGAGAGACCCAGATGGAGGGCTCTAGAGATGGCCCGGCTGGCAATGGGTTTTCTGCTTAGCCTGATGACCTGAGTTTGATCTCTGGAAGCCACAGAGTGGAAGTAGAGAGCTAGCTCCCACAGAGTGTCCTCTGGTGTGTGCACTTGCTTCCTCTCTCAGCATGCTGTGTTGCAGGGAGAAGATACAGAACAAGGAAGGCGACCTGAGAACCAAGAAAAGGAGAGGGCAAATGCAGAGCGCTTAGCCAGGCAACCGCCTGGCAGTCAGGGATGCTGGGACTCTCCCTCACCAACTCCATGGGCTGCCCATTCCTGAGACGTTATCTATATGAAGTTCAAAGTCTTCAGTGTGGGTTGGTCTCACAAATTCATTATTGCCATGTTATATAGGAAAGAGGAATTGCAATTATCAAATTTCACCAACCAGGTCTCTCTCTCTCTCTCTCTCTCTCTCTCTCTCTCTCTCTCTCTCTCTCTCTCTCTCTCTCTCTCTCTGTATGTGTGTGTGTGTCTACTTTAAGAAAAATGCAATAGAATGCACGTTCCACCTAAAAGGAAACTGAGTTGAACTTTAATGACAAATGGCATCTTTGAAAAGAAAAGAGCGAGATGTTTCTTTCTTTCACATCATTGAGCAGCCTGCACATTTGGCTAATACATCTTGGTCTTGTCCTTTTTAACATTGATTAACTGCTTTAATGTACAAAGGACAATTTAATTTTATCCCCCTCAACTCCCAGTAAATATGTTACTGTAAAAATAGGTCCTTGGGGGGGGGGAGGAGTCTGTGCTAATAAAGATAATTATTTGTTTTAACCTGTTCAAACCTTAGATATAGATGGCTTAGGGTCTAGTTCGGGGGTGTTCAAAGACATAGCCTTCAAAGGGATTGGATTAATTTCCCGTGACTGCCCGCACTTGGCAGCCTGAAGGAAGGGAAAGCCTTTGCCTAATAGCAATTTGTTCTGAGGATGGGCTGGGGTGAAAAATCACACCTAGCCCAGCTCTTCTGGAACTTTTGGGAGGATGGGAATTGAATGCCTGCAAGTCTAGTTAAAAGGAATATCATGTATCATGTGTCACAATAAGCCTTTTTACCAGACTCCCAGACTGAGTGTGTGAATGTGTGGGTCTCTGGTTCTTATGCCTCCAGACTGAGTGTGTGAGTGTGGGTCTCTGGTCCTTATGCCTCCAGACTGAATGTGTGTGAGTGTGGGTCTCTGGTTCTTATGCCTTCCTGTTGGCTCTTTCCTTCTGTTGCTTTGCCTTATCCAACTTCGTTGTGATAATTTTAGCTTATATTTTATTTTGTGATCTTTTGTTATTATCCCTTAGAAGCTTGTTCTTTTCTAATGGGAGACAGAAAGGGAGTAGATCCAGAGGGGAGGATCTAGGAGGGAGTAGAGAGAGGCAAAGGCAACTGAAATCAGGATATATTACGTGAGGAAATAATGTTTTCAATGAAAGAAAAATGCATGTTGTGGCTTAGCAGGCGAGGGGCAGCTGTTAGGGCTGGCATTTCAAACTGTAATCCCTTTAACCTGGAATTTGGGGTTACCTTTAATTCTTTTATGTAAGGTTATGAGTTACAGAAAGATCTAACCACAAGCTCATCAGTGTTATTGGTTGTGCCCTGAATCCATAAAAACTTGAGTCCTCCAGTCTGCAGAAGGGAGACCTGTATCTCCAGTTACATGGGTCTTTGATTTTTTTTCTTACGAAAAATTCTCAGCTTTCAGCAGGAAAATCTTGAGAATATATTGCTACATTTTGACTTTCACCCATAGTCTTTTTTATCTCACCTATATCTAGTACAGACTATATTTCAGTACACTGTAAATGGCACTTTTGAAAATTTAAAATTTTCTCTATCATGGTTAGCATACAGAAATACTGACTGTGTGTGTATTCATGTATGGTATATGTACATGATCCTGTGTGTGTGTGTGTGTGTGAGTATGTGTGCATATGTACATGTGGGAATTTCTTCATGCACACATGGGGGCAGGAGGCTGAAACTGGATGTCTCCCTCTGTTGTTCTCCACTTCAGTTTTGTTTTATTTTTTCTGTTTTAAAATGAATTTCTATTTAAAGTAAAAACAATCTCATTTTACATACCAATCCAAGTTCCCTCTCCCCACCTCCCCCGTCCTCACATTCCCCCCACCATCCCCCCCCATTCCACTTTACTTTTTGAGACAGGGTCTCTCACTGAACATGGAACTCGCCAATTCAGCTAGATGCCTGGTCTGGGAGCTCTAGTCCCATATTCTCTCCACCTCCCACCATCCCACTCTCCTTCCCTCATCCCTACCTCCCCCCCACCCCACCCCCCAATCCCTGAGACCTGGGGTTGCCCAGAGTGCCACTGCTTCTGGCCTGGGGCTACAGCACTACTTTTGATCCAAGCACTGTGCTGGCTGAGTCATCACCCTAAACTCCAAATATTTTAAATTGCCCTGTACTTGCTTTGGTTTGTTCTATTTAAAAAAAAATTTTTTTTTCAATCTGTATTTTGTTTTGTCCAGATCAGCTTCAAAGTCTTGAGCCTCCTTGATGCTAGGATAGAGTGCCAAGCATGTGTTCCAGTGCCCAGCCTGTGTCATGCTATTTGGTCACGCTTGATTATTAGTTCTAGTAGCTTCATTGCAGACTTTTGGGACTTTTGGGACTTTCTCTGCAGTTGGGGATGGCTTGATCTCTTCCTTTGCAGTCCGGATGCTTTTCTTTGCAGGTCTGCATTAGCAAATCTGATGAGGGTGCTGTTGAATATGAACCCTGACCTCTTTCACTCTTGGGGTATTGGACAGGCAGTTTTACCAGGGATCTTGGCTTAGGCCCAGGCTCATTGCCAATTCACACACATTTGGGCTGTGGCCCTCATCCTGGCTGTGTTGCCAAAGGTAGTTTGCCCTAAGGGAGAAACCCGTTCAGAGTTCAGACTTAACTGGGGGCTTGGTTTCTACTTCTGCTGCCCTTAGCACACTGTTTATACCTGCCTTCTTGCTTTCATGGAATCATGCTAGGGAAAGCAAGAAGCCACGCTTTCTCCCCGACCATTCTTCCTCAAAAACAGGCGTTTTTTGCTTGAGCAACCTATGCTTAAATATTAGCAGCATTTCTCTGTGACCCATCTGCTTCTTGGGAAAGAATGCTGGTCATGAAAACAAATTGCGAGTGTCCTGCACCCTTCTTTAAGGTCTTGAACCAGGCTAGCGTTTATTGATCTGCCTGGCTTCATAGGAACATGGCCAATATGTTTTGTAAGCAGAGTCTTAGGCCATAGGCTCCACTCTGCGGGGTGGGACTGTTTCCATCTTGCCAGCCCTTGCCACTACCAAAGGACACAGATGGAAATGCTGGCGTAGAAGGCAGAAAAGGCTCAATGTAGCCAGGCTGTGAAGACAGAAAGCACCCACATCAGCCATCTTGTGGATTCTGGCATGAAATTAAGCTTCAACTAGAGGAAGAACTGGGCCATGGAACAAGAGGTGTGCATAATTCCGTAGTCTTGCTCAAAGCATTGTCTAGTTGGTCATTGTTGCAGTCCTGGTTCTGTATAGGGGTCCAAGAAGATTTCACAATTAAGGGGGAAAGTGGTTCCTACAAGATTATTGTTCCTGCTTAGAACTGATCTGACTGGAGGCTCAGTTCCTAGAATCTCAGTTGGCAGCAGGTGTAGAGCATGACTGGAGGCTTCTTTCTTTTTTGACAGGGAGGGGTCTGGGGAAATGGCATTGTAAAAGTTGACAAATGACTCAATCTTTCTTATGTGCCTTCAGTTTCAGAGGGGATAAGTTGGTGAGGTATTACTAACTTAGAGACAGACACTTTGCAGGATTAGCATGCCTGCATATAGCTTGAAGCAGGTGACTGACCCAAAGTAAGGGAGAAAGATAGCAAAGGAAGATAGAGATGCCAGCTCTTTGTTCTGCTTTCAGTGACCTCACGATGTCCCTGCCTGCGTGAGACGTTGCCCTTCCTTTCAGCTTAAACACTTTGAGTACTTGTTCTACTTTCCTTAGAGTGAACTCTTCCCGCCAGTGAGGTGAAAGTGAGTACAGCCATGTGTGTGTGCGTGCGTGCGTGCATGCATGCGTGTGCGTGCGTGCGTGCGTGCGCGTGCGTGTGTGTGTGTGTGTGTGTGTGTGTGTGTACCTGTGACCACGTGTGGCAGTTCTTACTCTCAAGATCTCTTGCAAATAGCCCTACTCCTGCTCCACTTTCTTTCTCTTTGCAGGTCCCGTCTCTCACTCTTAGCATGCATGCATGCATGCCCTGGATAAATTACATCGGGATAGAAAGAGAAAAGGGTACCAGTGGTTATTCTAATCTGCTTTTGAAAAAAAAATGGATTTCCAAATTAGATAATTATTTTATCACAGAAGATCCCAGAAACTGTAGGCCTTGCTCTATTTCATCCTATACTCACAGTGTGTCTGTAAGCTCAGGTAATGTGTTTCTTACATCATTAAATATGCCCTTGAAGTGCTTTGTGCAACACATTTGTTATTTGTTCCTTTGGAGGTCTTAACGGAATACAAGGAATATAGGACATTTATTTTAAGCATAACTGGCTTTCATTCCATCTCTGTGTAATGATAGCTATTTGGACTTAGCCACTAAAAACTGGGTAGGACTCAAAGCTCATTTCAGTCCTAAGCAAAGAAATATTTGGGACGTTTGAGATGGCTCAGCAAGTAGAAGGGCTTGCTGTGAAACCTGGTGACCCAAGTTCAGCCCCTAGGGCCCACACATTGGAAGAAGATAACTAGCTTCTCTAAGTTGTCCTCTGATTTCCACATACACCTGTGGAACTCATGATGTAGCATGTGCACATCTTGAACATGTGCATGCTCATATACACATACATGCACATCCATGTGCACACACACACATACACATACATACACACACACACACACACATACACAAAATAAATAAATAAATGTATTCTCAGAGGCTTCCTGAGGCCTTTAGGAAGGTTTTGGGTGGTTTTTGGAACAGGACATTGTAAAAGCTGACAAATGTTTTAGCTACTCTCATCTCACATTCAGTTCTGAGTGGGGATGTGGTACATGAGGCATTACCAGTTTGTAGACAAACACTTTTCAGAATGAATATGCCTTGTGTGTAGCCTGAGACAGGTTACTAACCCAAACATTAAAAAAGAAAGTGTTAAGAAAAATTAAAAAACCTTCAAATGCAAATCATATTTAGAGAACTGAAATTATTCTTTCACAAAACTGAAACTACTGATTGTGTTCTGTTTTAGAAATCTGAATAAATAAATAAATGCTTAATTTTTCAGACTATTGTCACATAATTTACAGAGGTCTATAGAGAGATTACAGGATGAGCAATTTGATTAATAAACATATGCAATCGTTTGACATGGTGTCTTACTATCTAGCCCTGGCTCGCCTAGAATTCATAATGCAGATCACATTGGCCTCAAACTCACAGAAATCTACCTGTCTCTGCCTCTTGAGATATAGAATTAAAGGTACATGCTACCATGTCCAACAAGATATGCAGTCTTAACTGTGTCTTTGCTTGTATAAGGTCTACACTGATCATGAGCATCACAATGCATTTGGCGGAGGCAGGATAGAGGCTTTGACTGCAAATGTACAAGAACCAACTCTTTGCGTTCTCCATAGTCCAGCAACTATCCTTCTCTGCTGATCTCAATAGCCACTAAAAGTTTCACTTCCTCCAGAAGTACAAGAATGCAGCCTTAACTATCATGTTCTCTACATGCCTCTCTTTATGAGGCTCGTAAATATAGTCAGGCAGTGTGCTCTAAGTTCAATTTTAAAATATATTACCTTGAAAGTAAAGACAGGCGGGCATACAACTATAAGTCATCACCAAAGTTTGTGTGTCCATATATAACAGTCAACTACTAGGTTGAAGGAAAGTACCTGTGGAAGGATGATTGGTAGTTAGCCTTTGAATTGTGGGAAATTTATATCCACAACAGGCTTAACACTACAATGATCCATGGTTGGAAGAGTCCATCTCTTCCAAGGCTATAGGGACTATGCAGAAAGAACTACAACTGCTATCAGACATTTTATGTACATTTGTGGGTTTATTTAAAGAGACATCCTTGTATTTGGTGAGCTATATAAGCCTTGGAATATGTTTACATAAAGCTGGGACGATTCTGGCAAGCATAGAGAAAGCACAAATAATAAGCCCCATGCTCCCCACTTTTGTCAATGACAATCCAGATTTACAGTAGTGCAAATGAAGAGGTCCAGGGTCCTCTTTGATGACCCCATAGTCAATCTATACTTATCTGTCAGATACAATGGAGAAAATAATGGCGAAGGGCAGGAAAGTGATTATTTAATGTAACTGTATTAGGAAGATGAGTGGACCAATAATCTTTTACCTTCTTTGTGTGGATACAAACTTTAAGATTACAGACTGGGGGAAGACAAGAAGTATGCATAGTCAGGAAGTCTTGGTGAAGCTGTAGTTTGGTTTGTGAGGAACAGAGGGAATCTCAACTATTGCGTGAACAATTCCATTCCCATTGTGAGATGTTCCTGCTTAGAGGGTCAGTCTTAATATAGGGGAAATGCCCTTAAGACTCTTTGGTCTTGGCAAGTCTAGGGAAGTGACTGGAGGTATTCAGATGTCATCCTAATGATCTTGAGTAGGACTTTGTAAAAGATGCCATGTGGGAATGCTTTAGCTCCTCTCATCTCATTGTCCTCAGCTTTGAGAAGGGAAGATTACATCTCTTAAGCAATAAACGCCCTCTGTGCATATTGGGCAGGGATGTGACCCAAAGTAAAGGAGATGAACACCAAATTCAGGCAGAAACGCTAAGCTCTGTTCTGCACGTGGTTATCTAGTCAGCATCTTCAATCTCAAGTGAAAATCCCATGCTTCTAGATGAGCAGGAGCTTAGTCCTGCAGTCAGGATGCCCAGGTTCTATTATAAATATTTGTAAACTAGGTCCATCCCTGTCTCTACAGATGTCAGTCTTGTCTAGGCAAATAACATCCCTCTGGACTTCTAGCCTAGTCTATTTTCTGGCCACCATCTAATAAGCTTTCCACACTTGTGGTTAGAGTGATCTTTTTAAAAATGTAAATCTGATTATACCACCACCTCCTGCTTAAAACCTTTCAAAGGCTTCCCATTGCTCCTAAGACTGGAGTCCTTACTGTGGTTCCCCAGACCTGACTGTCTCTGCCCCTGCTTACCTCATTGCTTACCATCTACTATCATTCCACTATCCAACCACACTTGTCTTCATTCAATAGCAACGTTTTCCCTTCTCTTATACGGCATAGATCAATTTGGATGAGTAAATATTTATGTGCTTTGTAGCGCAGTACTGAAATACCTAGGGTAGAAAGGTAGCAGGAGGCTTCTGTGACTCCACATCTATTTTACCTGCTTGTGACATATGGCAGAGCCTACTGCAGGATTTATAATCTGCGAATGTATTTATTATACTATGTATTTGACTTCAGTAGTGTGTCTTTCTGTAAGCGAGCATACAACATGATGGTTATTGAGGTGCCTGATTTTGAGCACATGTATTAGTGGCAATTATTACAGGATGAAAAGCACAGCTCCACCCTGGCACTCACAGAAGCCCCAAGAGTTTTAGATACCCCACTCAGGGGAAGATGGGATTCTTGACTTTGGATTCTTGACTGCAGAAAGAACTTTAGGAGACATCAGTTTGATGCTGAGCTGAAATGTAAGCATAATGTAAAACCATAGGTAGTAGTAGAGAAGCCCTTAGAGAACAGATAAAATGCATTCAAGTCTGGATTCTTAAAGGACAGTCAACCTCAAAGGTATGCTCGAAACTGTGTGTGTGTGTGTGTGTGTGTGTGTGTGTGTGTGTGTGTGACATCCCAATAGGTTCCCAAAGGACATTTTCTTTTTGAGTAAATGAGAACATAATGACCATTCCAGGTGTGCATTCCAGGATTGCAGCTGGTGAGGTAAAGCTTAGTGGAAAGGGTTGCAAGGAAAGTTAAGACATTTCTGCTATAAACAAAAACTTAGAGTCTTAATTGTTGAGCTCCCCAGAAAATTGTAGGTTTATAGCTAGGAATGGAATGAGGCCATACACGAAGGTCAGGTGTTACTGTGTAGTCAGTTATTTGTTCATTGCTAATTTAGCATCCTTTGAAAATCTCACATATAAAGAACATTCTTTCTATGTAGGTTGTCTTCACAACAAATGTTAATACCACTGCAGTTCCTGAATGTCAGCTGGTCAGAGACCACAACCAGCCTCGAGAAGGGAGTCCTTTCTCTTCTTATGTCTCCTTGATTTCTCCCATCTTTCTGTCCCATGTTGTTTATAGGGCTTAAGTCAATGTCTGGTATATTGTGGACCCTAGGTAATCATTTATAGTAATTTGACTTGTAAGTCACTCCTGACAGTGGTCCAGAGCCAGTGACTCACAGTGGAATCAGGTCAGTAACTTCCACATTCCTAGGAATTTGTTAGGGATCTAGAATCTCAGAATCCAGATTTTAGGGGGTCCAAATCTACTACTATTTTTTACAGTATAGACACACAGCAAGTCTATAAAAATGCATAGTATTATATACTTAAGTATTTTATTTATTTATTTATTTGTTTGTTTATTTGTTTATTTATTTATTTAAGACAGGGTCTCATGTAGCCTAGGCTGGTCCCAAACTTACTATGTTGGTGAGCCTGACCTTGTACTTACAAACTTTCAACATCCACCTCCCAAGTTCAAGGATTTCAGGCATAAGCCACCATGCCTGCTCAAGTATACAACTTAATGTGTTACCTCCCCATTATCAATGGCCAAACATTTGTAGTTGACAAGATGGCTTATCCCCCTTCCTCTTAGTCAATAATCTTCCAGAGGTAGCCACCAGCCTTACTTCCATTACTGTGAGTTAGTTTGTCAGGGTTTCACATTCCTGTCACCACACTTGCTTAATATTTCAGAATTCTACCTGTCTTCAAAATGCCTGGGTCACTTGTGTGTACATCACATTTTAGAAGCACCATTGTGATGTGTTCATACTGCACTTTGACATCAACTGAAGCATTGGTAGCACTCAGTGAATCTGAATTACTTAGCCTCTATGAAGTTTGGACATTAAGATTAAGAAAAAGTCTCAAAGAATTCTAGTTTGCAGCCTAAATGGGAAAACCCTGCTCAAGCCCCCATATCTCCTGAGTTCTACAGTGCATAGCTTTGCCTATCTCCCTACTCCATGCTGCCAAAATATAGCTTTTTTTTTTTAATGTCTCAGAATGCAGCAGGACTTTCCCATTGTGGGGTTGCCTGCTTTTTCTCACTTTGCACCTTCCCTAGAGCCTGGAGGAGATGCACTTAAGCTATTTGGTAGCCCCATTATCATCAGCCCATAGGAGCAATGATGTGGCAGAGCTGGCTCTTATTGGCTTATAATGGGAACACGTATGACCACTCCACCCTCAGCTATGCATTTGGGGTGCCATCTTGGCAACTTGAACTTGGTTGTCCTGGGAGAATTTAACCTTAGAAACATATAAACTCCACCATCCAGGTCTTATTTCATTCTCTACCTCATCCTAGGGAGCTGGATCTCTCCCATTACTCTCTATAGGTAAATGCTGCTGAGGAGGGCTTGTACTCCCCAAGTTTTCACTTTTGTTAGCCTTTAATTTGCCATTTGCCAGGCAATGACATGCGTAAGTAATGCTGGCCATGCCTGCAGTCATCTGTGAGTTCTAAGAAGGTGAATGAGATTGCTGTGTTTTGTTCATCCAGCTTGGTTGGAAAGCCCTAGAAGCCTGTTTCCCGTAGTTAATATTATCTGGTTTTGCTTAGTGTTCTACACAAGGTTTTTCCTGGTTCTTGGAAAGAGAGCAGACACCAGTGATTGCTTTCATAATTGCATCTTCCTCAAGGCTTATCACTGAATCTAGTACCCTCTTGGAGTTGCCAGCCTTATATGTATGATTTATTTAATTTTTATTGATTATCGAGTTCTCTGAATACAAATGTAAGACATTCAAAAGACATTATCTATGTAGCCCTGCAAGGCAGCAGTCATCCAGGGCTAGTAGTTCTCAGCAGTTGGAGGAGATGCTGGAGTTAGAGCCATTTCTGAATTCCAGCTCCTCTGCTACTCCAGCCATCATGTGCCAATTATAATTCCTTTTAAATTTCATGATCCTCATTGGAAAAACTAGTGTTAAGGTATCTCTGGGTGTGTGATGGTTACTAAGTTTAAAATGACAAAGGAAGTATGCATCAACCAGACACAGTAAAACAGTATCTTAAGTTCAGTTCCGGGAGCGGATCCCAAGACAGGATTTGGTACAAGTTGTTTGAGGAATTGTTATAGAGTTAAGGTTTGTACTTCCCCCTATTCATGTTTAAATCTTTATCCTCACTGTATTGCAATTAGGAGATAGAGGTAGGAAGTTCATGAGGCTGGGTTTAATGCCTTTAGAAAACACAACCCATGAATATCTCTACCTCTCTTTTGGACACTTAAGGACATAATGACAAGTTAGGTCTGTCACTTGGGAAAGAGACTTATGGGAACCCAGACTGCTAGTATTCTGGCCCCAAACCTCCAGCTCTAGAATTATAAGAATTATAAGAAATAGTTACCAGTTGCTTATAGGCTGCCTACAGCCTCCTTTGGGCTAAGACAGGGGCTATTCCATTGAATGCTGGGCTCAGGATATAGGAGTGAAAAGGTAAAGAAACACATGTGTCTCTTATCTTGTTGTTCTGAGAAAGTACTTGACAAGAAGCAGCTTGAAGGGGGGGGCATGTATTTTGGCTCACAGTTAGAGGGCACAATCAATAATGGTGGGAAAGATGGCTGTGGAAATGGTCCTAGGCTGTGTCAGTACAAGCTTGCTTGTATACTAGGCAACTAGGAATCGTGTCAAGAAACGGATTTGGCTAGAAGCAGGTAGGACTATAACCCATGAGATCCACCCATGGTGTTCTGGTTCCTTGTTAGGGCCCATCTCCTACAGATGTCAGGGCTCCCACAAACAGCTCCATCATCTTAGCACTGTCTCAACCTGACATAAACTACAGTCACTGGGAAGAGAGAACCTCGACTGAGAAAATTCCACAATCAGGTTGGCCTTTAGACATTTTATTGGTCAATCATTGCTGGGGGATGACCCAGCCCACTTAAGCACTGCAAGGCCTGGATAGTTGGCACTGGGCTGTCTAACAGAACAAGACAGTAAACAGCACTCCTCTATGACCTCTGCTTTAGTTCCTATTTCCAGGTTCCTACTTTGGCTTTCCTGGATGATGGACTGTGATATGGAAGTGTAAAGCCAAATAAAGTCTTTCCTCCCCCAAGTTGCTTTTGGCCATAGTGGTTTATGACAGCAACAGATAGCTAATTAGAATAAATACCAAGTATTGACATACATGAGCTTAGGGAGGATGTTTCACTACTAGTGACAGACATACAGTTCATCAACTCTTGCTGTTCGTTGTTCATGGTGTCTGGGAAAAAGCTCAAGGCTTTGCACACATCTGGTAAGGACTCAATTGATAGGCTACATGTTGGACTTTAGTCACTGGTTATTAATAAACTATGGTTGCAAGTGTCTGTAGGTATGAGAAGAGGAGGAGCCGATGGCTAGGGGAAACACTAAAGAGCTGTGGATAGAAGGTGGCTATTAGAAGGATGCTGGGGATCTAGGCAAGCACTGACATCTCTAGTGCTCAATATACTAGTAGTAGCTACACATGGAGAGTTTCCCATCCAGAATCTAATTCACCAAGAACTGGGAGAGAGGCAGGGTAGTTTAGTCAAGGGATTATCTGTTTATCTCTAAAGGTTCATCCCAGCTCTAATGCTCCCAAACATTTTATGACATATTTTTTTTCCTAAACAAGCATTTTAATCTCTAGAGGGTTTAAAGTATAAGAAACCCATGCAGTGTTCTCTTTTACTTTGGGAAAGGGTGCTGTACTCTTCTGGGATAAAGGGTAGGTTTATTTAGCAGTGACTCAGTGCAAAGGCCCTGGGGAATGAGCAGTTAATAGATCTCTGTGGGGACATAGCCCAGTCACTGTGCTCCTAGCCATTTGTGTGGTCACCGAACAGAGCACAGTCTCCCTGAGTCAGCACTGAGAAGGATCTGCTGCCTGGTTATATTATGAGAGATGAAGCAGTGTTCTGCAGAGGAGTTATCAGAGATGCTCAAGTCTACAAGCAAGCAGCCGATACTTCCATCAGCACATAGAACAGGAGGTTGCTGATTGCTTTACTGTGGATCTGAGGTTCACTGCAAGGTTTAGTGTTATCTCAGGCTTTCCTTGTCTTCCGAGCATTGCAGTGACTTGCTGGGTGAAGAGCCATTGACTCATGGGATACCTTAGACACACTGATGCCAGTCAGCCAATTCTGAGGTTTCAGTGCAACACTGGTCTTCAACAGTGTGGTAGTCACTGCCCGATTCCTTCCCTCAGTGCCGTTCTGTGGCCCATAGACTGTCATCTGGGTTGAGAGGGGCCTAGTAGATTTGTAAAGCACATCTCTAGGAGGGTGTTTCCACAGAAAATTAACGAAGAGGGAAAGAGTTGCACTGAATGTGGGCGGCATCACCCCTTGACCTGGAGGACCAGGGAGAAAGGCTAGTAGCATAGACCCCTCTTCCCGCTGCCGCTCTCTCCTTGCCATCCAATACAGCATGCACCGTGAGGCTGGGTCCTCTGCATCCTCCTGCCACAAAAGACTGAAGCCAGACAGCTCAGGAGCCAAAACAAGTTTTTCTTTCCTGAGGTGGTTTTGGTAAGGAATCTTGTCATAGGGACAAAATCTGACCAACACCTAGCCATGCTTTCTTGTCATCAAATCTAAGAGACAGTCATGTAAATTAGCAGAGGGGGGGAGTGTTTTTGCTTCAATATGCCTACTGTATTCTGAGTTGCATTCTGCCCACATATAAGGCACTGGTCTTGTGATATTGAGCTAATTTACATCTTGACAAATTTTTAAGAAGACGACTTTGGAGTTCCAAAAATAGAGTAGACATTATGAACCTTAAAGAGCTCTTCTTCAGGGCTGGACAGATGGCTCAGTGGTTAAGAGCACTTGTTGCTCTTGCAGAAGACCCAGGTTCAACTTCCACCACCCATGTGATAGCTCGTAACCATCTGTAACTCCAGTTTCAGAGGATCTGATGGCCTCTCTGATCTCCATAGGCACTGAGTACATATACGGCAAACAGACACCCATGCAGGCAAAACATTCATAATGAACACATTCAATTTTTGAAATTTAAAGAGGTCTCTGAGTATTTAGGTTACCCAACATAAGTTTCATGGCTTCCCATCAGAGCAAATAATTTACAGGGTGTGTATTTCAAGATGCAATGTGGCATTCTAGCAACTGAACGCTCTCAGAGAGATGCAAATATAAACTGGTCCTGCCAGATTTTGTGTTTTAAATTGCAGCACACGATTTTTGTACATTTTAGGATCATTCTACTTATAGAGAGAAACAGCTGTGTATTTTTGTTTTGTTAAGACAGGGCTTCTCTGTGTATCCCTGGCTGTTCTGGAACTCATTCTGTAGAACAGGCTGGCTTTGAACTTAAGGATTCACCTGGCTCCTGAGTCTGGGGATTAAAGGCATGCACCACCACTGCCCAGCTCTTCATCTCCTTTTTTTCTCTCACAAATTTAGAAAAATCCAAAGTCTACCAGAATTTACTCTTAACACTCTAAACTCAGGTACTTAGGAAACTCAGGTACTTAGGAATTTAGACATTTGCAGGTTAAGAAATCTAAAATTCATCAAAGTTATTATTTAACTTTTGTATGCTTTTAGTATTTCCCAGTTTTAATTTTTAGAGATTGGTGAAGTGACACAGAAAATAAAAGAGGTGATGGCACATCTACACGATGGAATACTACTCTGCAGAAAAATATAATGGAATCTTGGAATTCGCAGGCAAGTGGATGGCACTTGAAGAAACCATCCTGAATGAGGTAACCCAGTCATAAAAAGAGGAACATGGTATGTACTTGCTCATATAAGGATTTTAGACCTAGAGCAAAGGATCACCAGCCTATAATTTACACCACCAGAGGAACTAGGACACAAGGTATATTCTAAGAGATTCATATAAAGTCCCTCACAGAAGGGGGAAGGGACAAGTCCCCCAGAGCACAGGGGAAGTGGGGGGCAGTGAATGGAGAGAGAAGTAGGAGAAAGAGAAGGGGAGGAGAAGAAAGCACGTGCGATTAGGAAGATTGAGTCAGGGTAGGAATAGAAGACAGGAGAGAGAGAGTGAGAAAGAGAGAGAGAGAGAGAGAGAGAGAGAGAGAGAGAGAGAGAGAGAGAGAACATAAAAGATAGAGCCATTATTGGTTTGAAGAGAAAATTGAACCTAAAGAAAGGTCTAGAGACCTACAAGACTGCCGCCAACTAACAATTTGAGCAACCGTGGAAAGGTTACCATAAATGCCCTTCCCGGAAAGTGAGATCAACAACTAACTTATCCACCATCATGGAGCCCTCATCTAGTACCTGTTGGAAACAGAAGCAAACACCCATACCTAAACACTGAGTCGAACTAGAATCCAGATGCAGAGGGAGAGGACAAGACCAGGCGTCAGAAACACATAGAGACAGCTGACCTGAACAAGGAGGAGCTAATGGGCTCCCAGACTGATAGCTGGCAAGCCAGCATGGGACTGACTCAGGCCCCCCTGAATATGGGTCTCAGCTATAAGGACAGAGCATCTAAGGGACCTCAGACAGTGGAGCCAGGATGTATTCCTGGTGCACAAAAGGACCTTGCGGACACATCCCCCATGGAGGGACACTGCCTTAACCTAGAGACAGGAGAGAAGTCCTAGTCCCTACTTCAAATGACTTGACAGATTTACATGACCTCACCTGGATGGCATTGCCCTACATGTGGAATTGGAGGGGGGAATAGGTGGGATAGGTGGTCAGGGTCCATGTGAGGGGGCAGAGAGGGTAAGAGGGAGGGGGAGGTAACTGGGATAGACATGTAAAATAAAAAATAAACAAACAAATAAATAAATAAAAGAAAATAAAAGTGGTAAGAAAATTAAAGACAAGAAATAATTAATTATCTTTCCCTTCTGTTTGAAGGTTCTGTTTGCTCAACCCAGTGTCAGGTTGCACTAACAAAATTATAAAATTTCCCAATATCTACAAAAATAATGTGGCTACAATATTTCTAAAGTGTGTGTGTGGGTGTGAAATTGTTTTACTATAAGCCAATTAAAGGTCATTGAATATTATAAGCATGCATCACAAAGTAAATTTTGGTCTTTTAAAAAGCAATATGCATTCATGTATGACCTAAACATTCATATAAGCAAATAGCAATAGTGTACTATCAATGATACCAGCAATGATGCACCCAAATAATGAAACTCTGACCTTGTGTGAACCATCAACTCTAAATCACAGTAAAGGTAAAGAGGGAAAGTAGGTTGGTTATGATAAGTGAACAAGTAACAATTGCACTGGAGAAGCCAATTGTTCCTTTTATGTTATTTCATTTTCTAAATGTAGCATTTCATTTCCTCGAGTTAAAGGACCTGTGCTGGTGTTTGTATCCTAGGCTTAAGAAGTACATAATGAATAGCTGCACACCAACTGGACTCTTGTGAATTCAGATGCTTTCATTAACTTATCTCTAGGATAAACGTATTCACGTGTTTGCAAGCCCTTTTGCTGCATTATATTGTATGTGTAAGACACTTGGCTTGCCTAAATTGCTCCTTTGAAAAGAATTCTGAGTAGATACATTTTTAGTGGTAAGACAATTTATCTTGTGAACTAGATTGGGAAATGAAACAGTATGAGGTAAATGTGGGAAATATCCAGAGCTTCCAGCAGTCATACAAAAGATATTTTTAAAAAAGTTTGATTGATGAAGATTGCACATTTTTATAGTTATAGCATAGCATGTAGGAATTTGACATGTATGGATTAATGTTTAAGACAGGACTGACACAGCTCTTTCCTCAAATATTTCCTTTGTGATGAACACATTCACAACTGTTTTCTTACAATGGTTTTATTGATTCTTTGAACATGTATAACATATGTACAATGAATCTTGGTCATACCCACCCCTAATGGTCCCCTCTAACTGCCCACAAGCTTTCCAAACACATCTTTCTCCCAACTCTCCTTCCTTCGCTCCTTCTTATTTGTTTATTTATTTATTTTTATTTACCCACCAAGTCTAACTATTGTTGTCCATATGCACATGACTGTGGGGGCACTGGCGAATGGGACACCACCTAGTCACTGCCCCTAAAAAAAGAAGAGTGACCCTGCCTTCCCAGTGGTCATTAACTGTCAGCAGCTCCTGAGTCAGGGGTAGGGCCTGGGGAGCCTCCACCCATGTTGCCATTTTTAACCTGCTTGATCTTATGTGGGTCTTGTGAGGCAACATGTTGTGTTGGTTTGGCTTTTGTAGCTCATTGAAAGAAACTAGAGCCGGGTGTTGGTTGTGTACACACAACTGTAATCCCAGCACTTGAGAGGCAGAGGCAGGTGGATCTCTGTGAGTTCGAGGCCAGCCTGGTCTACAGAGCAAGTTCCAGGACAGGCTCCAAAGCAAAACAAACAAACAAACAACAAAAACAAAAAAAAAGAAGGAGAAAAGAAAGAAACGAGGAGAGACAGCTGAAACACAACACCACAGCATGGCAGCATGGCTGGTTTCTGTTGGTGTGTGGGGAGGTGCTGGGAGGATTAGGTATTATCAGGGAAGGTGAAAAGACATTAACAGATTTTCAGCCTGGAATATCACCCAAGTTCCAAGTCCTAATTGAGGTGTGAGATTCTCTTACCCTGCGCTGCTTCTCGAAGTCCCGAAAGAAGGTGTTGGGGTGAAATAAATACTGTATTTCTTCTGTTACTGTAAAGGGGAGACTGTGTCTTGCTTGGATGAAGCCTTAGCCAGCGCACTAAGGACCTCTCCCCAGGGACACACTCTACCATGTAAGGTGACTTTGGGGAGATGTATGCTTGGCACCTATTTGTTGCTGTGGCCAGGTTTTTTCAGGAAGGAGACTCTGATCTTCACGTTCCTCTCACAGTCTCCTTTATACTCCTCCTTTAATTCCAAACATTCCAGTGTTATTGCTTAGCAATATCCATTTGTATCTGACTTGCTCTTCTGCCAAGATCATTAGAGAAGAATATGAAGTCTCACCTAAAGTGGGCTTGGTAAGAACAGTATTTTCATTTAGTATCTTAGGGTGTTGGTGTAATTCCCTCCATCATCAGTGCATCCCTCTGAGCTTGGCTTATTCATGTTTCCTCTTGGGCAAGGTGCAGCCTCAATCCAGACATAATTTTCTGACAGTCACCCCAGAGAGGGCTCTAGAGGACACTTGAGAATCTCTCTTCCCATCTTCTGTCCCCCTAGCCACCTTCCCTGTCTTGAGAAAACAAAACCCCAAATGTTTTCTTTCCTGGTGGCCTCAGACCACAGTCTACACAGTGTGAACCTTTCGAAGAAAAGTAGGTTAGGGACACTTTAACAGTTTTCAGTATTGGTTTGTTTCTTGGTAAACCAAGCATTTAGAGAATTTAAAAACCAACCACAGATATACTGTTAGAAACCCGAAACTCCACAAAAGTACATCTTCCTCTAACTTCAGACTATTTCCTGGAGTGTTAAAATCCCAACCAGTTAATTGGGAAGCTTGAGAAAGGCTTAAAGGGTAGAATGTGTAGAATGTTACAGTTTCACAGGAAAAGGAATGGTAGAAGGTTCTTGCAAGTTTTTTTTTAAGACTGAATATGACAGATTTTTTTTTCCACTTTGCTGGCTAAGTCATCCCCTGCCCAGCTGCATCACGTACAAGAGTTAGCATCTTTTACCCATGCATTCTGCCCACTCACTGGATGGTTCAGTGGCTTCATTTCTGACTTGTACTTACGTATTTTGTGGTTATGAGCCAGGCTGTGTGTGATACTTATTCTTACTGAGAGCCATTTCCTCATAACCATGCACGTTTGCTACATGAGTTCTAGCTACACAAGGCGGGGTTATCTGTGCATTGAAAGCCACCTTTAAACCCCCCTGTATACTGAAGCATTAGAACGCTGGATCTGTTCCTTAATTTCATTTCTTTATACAACCCCCTAAGACGGTGACTGGTATGAAACCACCTCAACCTTTGTGGAGTGGGTCATCTTTCATTTTCTTTTTATAGGTGTGTTCCCTGGAAAAGCAGCAAACATAGTTTTCTCTGAATATAAGACAAACGGGGCTGGGGAGGGTGGAGCCAGCCACATGGAGGTTTCTTGTGGTTTTACCCAGGAGTTGAGACTGGTAGAAACAGAAGATGCGTGTGGGTAATGCATGCAATTCCTTATCCTCAGAATGAGAGACTGGGCAACTAGGGATTGTGAATCTCAACCCTGGGTGTCAGAGAATGAGTCAGTGAACCATACTGTGAGTCCCTGGAAGTCGCCTTACAAAGGGGAGTGGTCTAGTTTGATTCATAACTTTGAAAGTTTTAGCTCCTGGTCATTTGGCCCGGTTACTCTTGGGCTTATGGGTACAAGCCCATTGTGACAAGAAAGAGTGGCATTGAGCATCTGTTCTCTTCATGCCCATACCTCCAAGAAAAAAAAAAAAAAAAAAAAAAAAAAGAGGGGCTAGGGCCCATCTGTCCCCTTGAGAGCTTGCCCCAGTGAGTAAAAGACTAGCACCCCAGTAGTGCCAAGCTGGCCTATGGACTGTTGGAGATGTCTGGGGTGAGGACTGTTGTCCTCTTTTAAGTGGGAGCCAGGGACCCCTCACTTACCATTCAGGGCTTTAACAACAGCACTGCAAAAACCAGGCTTTTCCTCTCTGAGTCTCCTGCAGGGTGTCTTCCCTGCTCATCATTTCTCCTCTTGAACTTGGCCAGGTTTTCTTGACTTGAAGACTCAGAGTTGAAAGGGTCATGTACAAGTCACCTCATCCAACCTCAAAAGCCTAATTTAAATTGGGCTAGCAGTTCCTTCTAGCAGAAGAGCCTTTGCTGCCTCCTCAGAGGCTCCCATTTCAATTGATGCTTTCAAAGCCACTGCTAAAACTTAGTGACATAACTTTCCTTTTGAAGGATGCCCATTCCTGTGTTTCTCTTTTGCATCCCTTTTGTACAGTCTGAGATGATAACAGGCAGCCTGACCTGACCCTATTAGCATGGTTTGGGGGGGGGGAGCAGGCAGCACCTTTTACTGACAATGGTGACTGTAATGAATCAGGTCATTCTGAGTTGGCTCTCTTCTCATTAGAGGAAGGGAAGAGAGATGCTGCTTTGGTGTTCCCTCTCAGCTCAATCTCTCCAGATGAGCAGCTCTTCTGTCAGAGTCATTTAAGCTGGGAGTCCTCTAGTGAGGAAAGATTGGGAAGTTGGCTTGTATGTATGTGTGTTAGATGTTGCTTGTGTGAGTTATCTATATATGTATGCACTTACCCCATATGGGCACATGCACATATTAATCTGTAGGTATATACATGCAAATACATGCATGAACAGATCCATACATGTGTGTACACATAGGCATGCACACAATAGATTTACAAGGTATAATTTTGAAAGAAAGCAGAAGTTGAGGACTTTTATAAACCCCTAGTTTAGAGAAACAGTGAGCTGTATAAAGACCTGAGAGAACAGAAAGTTCTGGAAAAAGCAAATGTGTTCTCATCCTAAAATGGTATATGTTCAAAGGGTTGCTTTCTTTATAAACACCCCATTTCTTCCATAATGGATTTTAATGACAGACCTTACCCTGTGTGTTTACATGGGGCCATCTTCAACGAAGCTGGTTGCCATGGTGAATAGAGATCAACTGGTCTAGTTTTTCAGTTTTGGATAACATGCTTTGAATAGTCAAAGTAAGGAATCTGGCAGTATTGATTTTGTGACTTGATGCCTTATAGAGTAAAAAAGATCAATGCTATACTTGATGAACCATTTTTAATAAGAAAATTTTTATATGTTTGTTGTGTGTATTAGTATATGTTTTGATTGCATATGTATGTAGGAACATGTGGACATGTGTGTGGGGGGTATGCTGGAAGTCTTCTTTGATCTCTTTCCACTTTCTTTATTGAGGGAGAATCTCTCCCTGAACCCATAGCTTGCTAATTTGACTGGTCAGGCTAGCCCTTGTCTCTTCCTTCTTGGTGCTGAGATTACAGGTGGCCACTATGTCTGCCTGGATTTACATAGGTTCCGGGGATCTGAATTCTGTTTGGTACCAGCAGATACTTTATCCACTGAGCTATCTTGTAGGCCACAGTAAATGCATCTAGCATCTCTTCTTTTCTCAGATAATTGCTAAGTGGATCTAGAGATGAAAGGAAATTGACCTTAGAGACACAACTTCACGCCTACTCATTCCTTCTTAAAGCTTATCAGTACATTCTGTCCAGATTCCTTTGTAGTCAGTTACCCCATATTGGAGAAGCTGATCAGCATACTGGACCTACAGCATGAATGCTGAAATCAAACTGCATGGGAAGGAATGCCAACTTTGTTACCAGCTCCTCTGTGAGACTTTAAGAAAAGTACTTAACCTTCTTGATCCTCAGCCTTCTATCTCATCTCGAGGATGCTGATATTATAGCAACTACTATTTAGAGCCCTACGAAAGAGCAAGTTGGTATAGACATAGTGCTCAGACCCATGCCTTGTCCATTGTAGTGGCTGCAAACACGACAGATCTCATTGTTACTACTTCTGTTGATTACATCTATTGATATTATTACCCGATTCTCACTGAGTAAAAATTGGTACCCTCCCCTTTTCCTACTTCTCTTAAATGTGAGAGAATATGAGCAATTTAATCCGCAGAACACAGGGTGAATACAACTTTGAAATGACAGGTCAATTTTGAGATTCCTAAATGTCTTCTGGGAGTCTCCAGGTTTCCTTTTCTCCCTGAATTGAGGGTTTAGCTTCGGAGGTGGCATACCCGCCCCCCCCCACATGTCCACATATTCCTACATACATATGCAATCAAAACTAACCAGTTATATGGAATTGCTTTTCTCTGAGCCATCAGAAGGACTATGAGTCTGTGTTACATCATCCTCTGCTGTCACTACTGGGAATTTTGGTGCCATCGGTGAGCTGAGGATATGAATATATCGATGGGAAATGACATGAGGCTGACCCTGGGGTGTAGATCTTTATCACGGCTCAAGCATTTGGAAACACATACAGCACCTTACAAATGGGTTCTTAAAACTTCACTCACAGGAAATCAGATCGCTTCCATACTTGCATCTATTTCCAGAAGAAAACTGGGAGCTGAGGCAGGATTATGTGCCAATCTGATCCATGCGTGCTTTGTAGGGAGGCTTTCATTGACACCGGGGATTTCAGAATATTACATTGGTAAGCCTATTGGGAACATCTGGCCCAATCTTCCCACAGATAAAGGAGGAAGCATGTGACGGTTAGCACTGATTGTCAACTAGTCAGGGCTGAGAATCATCTGGCAGCTAACTCTCTGGGTGTGGCAATGAGAAAGTGAACTCACTACGGGTGGCATCATTAGATAGGCTGGGGTCCCAGACTAAATAAAAAAGAGAAAGCAAGTAGGACAGCAGCATTCCTCTCATTCTGATTCTTGTCTGCAGGGACAAGGTGACTAGGTGCTGTGCTGCCATGACTTTAGTCCATGGGATCCTGTACCCTCAACCTGTGAGCTCCCCCAAAAAAGGTTTCTTTAGGTTGCTTTTGTCAGGTAATTTGTCACAAAAATAAGATATAGATTCGATACAAAGAACTCTAGGAAACATGAATGGCTTACTCAAGGTCAACAGAGAATTAAGTGCAAGAAATTGTGGTCGCCTCTGGCCTGGCCTAACATTGCTGTTAGAGGCAGAATCCTATGTACCACTTGTCCTCTGTTCTTTTTAATCTGCTACCAGGTCTTGATCTCACCTGACTCCTAACACTGATTATGGACTATTTTTAGACATAAGGACTATGAAAGGCAGGTTTATATAATACCCAATGTTTTGTTTTGTTTTTGTTTTTCCTTTTAGAACTCTAACAGGAGGGACCAGGGCTCTATGCCTTCAATAACTCTGTGTATTCATTTTATAAGGGAAATGAGTGGTCACTGGGAATTGCTGTTTGTCTCAGCTCTGTGCATATCCTCTGTGTCCAAGAAATGTCTGTTATTCATGCAAGATTGAGCTTCCAAGTTGGCTATATTAGGGGATTCATCAAAAATCAAGCTGTAGACTTTCCTGTCTCTGTTGTATTTATTGCTAGCGATGGGACCTTGAAGTATGACACTCAACACTCTCCCTAGCTTCAAAAATCCCAAAGGAACAGTGACCCCACTCGGAGAGGCTAGGCATATTTCTTTCTGTGTGTTTCTTTGTTTTCAACCCTGGGATGTGAAGATCAGAAGTTCCTTTAATCCTAGCTTTGTCCTTAGTTGTCATGTACTTTCTCTTCTCTTAAGTGCCAACTCTGTTTGGCTACATCCAAGTATTTCTTTAAAACCATGCCCTACACTTGTCACAAGTGCTAAACAAGAGCTAAATGCAAAGTGAGCAAAGTAAATCACACCTAAGCCTGGAGGAATAAGAAACAGCAGAGATTATTGGACTAGAGAAAATAACTCATTCTATGGAGGTCTGCCTATCAGGAATTTTGATAGGAGTTCAGCTAAGTGAATATGACCTGCCACAGTGATTGAGAAGTTGGGTATGGGGGGGGGTGACTTTGCACATGATCTCCTTGGTATTTATTCTCCTGGCAGGACTTCTGGATGACTGCACCCAACTGGAAACCCAAGGGTAATGGTGTTTCAGAGGTGTCCTACATGGTGGATCCCATATCCAGGAACTATAGAAAAAAAAACTGGAGAGTCAATGGGAGAGGCAAGGAAAATACCCAGAACATTAGGGTTTTAGAAATGAACCCCAATAACCCACTATGGCTGAAAGGAAGACATTTCAGTTCATAAGAAAAGGTATTACTGTTTTCTCCTTAAAGCTTAATGGAGAGGCTGAGGGCTTTGAATCCAATGATACCTTAGATAATCAGAGGAGTAGCCCATGAGTCATGGTTCCATGGTGTAAGAAAGATGTTTGAAAATGCTTTCCTATTCCTTCTATGGAGACATGGAGTTATTCTCCCTTTCATATGACCTGGATATAATCCATTTGGTCTGTTTTGTTTTTAAAAAAAGAAAAAAATAAACCTTAGCAGATGTGAAATTCTAGCACTTCCAAATCTACATTTAAAGAGATCTTGCAGATTATGTCTTAGAAAAGATTTTCTTGGGAAACTTGATCTATATATAAGAAATTTAGCTTTCTGAAGACTATTATCTTGCCAGTTGAATTTACAGACAAGGCTATGCATCATATTTCAGGTATCCCTAGCAAGTGGCCAAACTTAGGAGAAAATCTCTCAACCAGCCTGCCATATGGGGCAGAAGAACCATTTGCAGAGCCCTTCTAAAATTCCTGACCTCCAAACTTTCAAGATACAATAAACTAGCTACTGTTTTATTCCACCCTGTTCTGGGCCAAGTTTATAAAGCAGTAGTTTGCAATTGTAGCATGCTCTAACTCTCTCAAATTAATGATTTCCATTCATCCTATATTCCCCATTTTTTTTAATGGGAAAAAACCAACTACCATTAACCCATTCCTACACATATATGTGTGCATACAACTTTAACTTTCTGATTTTGTGAACAATAATCTATTAAGATCATTGACTCTAATGTGGAGCTGTTGAACTCCAGGGGCATTTTTGTTTGCAGGAGAGAAAATGGTAGGGTTAGAACTCTGCAGAACCTTGACAGATTCTAGAGAGTAAAGCATAGGGGAAAATATAGTTCTATGTCTTATCAAGTTGTCTTGACATGAAAAGTTAATTAACATATTCTATGCTCTTTACCCAAGGGCTTCATCAAGACAAAAACATTGGGGGGCTAGAGAGATGAGTTAGCAGTTATGAACATGTTTTTCTCTTGCAGAGGACCTGAATTCTATTTTTAGAATCTACATGGGATGGCTTACAATCACCTGTAACTTCAGCTCCAGGATAGCCAATGTCTTCTTTTGGACTCTGTAGGCACCTCTATTCACATGTGCATAAACATATATATATATATATATATATATATATATATATATATATATATATATACACATATATGTGTGTGTGTACATAATGAAACATAACATAAGCATTAAAAACAAATATATTCATGCCATACTACATAGTGAGGTTAGATCTCTTTACCAGAAAGTTCAACAGGCTAATGTGCAGTTAATGAGATTGAATGGAGAGCAAACTCACTAAGAACATTAATACTAAGTATGGTACTTGACAGAGCCCTCCTGAGGTTTATCTCCCAGTGTAATAAGTAAGCTCTGCATACCTGTAGGTACTAGAGAAATTATTTTTCCCAATGACTACTAGTAGGTATATGGGAGGGAAATCTCCACTCATCAGACTCACTCAGACACACGACATGACAAACTTCAGAACAGCACATACTCCCAAGGCCTCCAGAGCTCTGGGAAAGCATTGTGGTAATTCATGTAATCAGTTCTTACAACTTCCCTCAAAAGCAAG